>NC_053425.1:32224806-32576605 GCF_007990345.1 Gossypium hirsutum | reverse complement strand
TAGCAACCTCATCAGCTACACACTCCCGAGCATACCTACTGAGTCTTACGAATTCATGTTCGTATTCAGATACTGTCATACGGCCTTGCTTGAGTTCCAAGAATTCCTTACGCTTTTGATCAATGAACCGTTTGACTAATATATTTCTTTCGAAATTCTGTCTGAAGGAAGTCCCAAGTTACTCGTTCGTTTGGGACTATGGAAATCAGGGTCCTCCACCAATAGTAGGCTGAGTCCCGCAACAATGATATAGCACACTTTAGACATTCATCAGGCGTGCATGACAGTTCATCAAACACCCGAATGGTGTTATCAAGCCAGAACTCGGCCTTTTCAGCATCATCAGTAACTATGGCCCTGAACTCCTCGGCCCCGCGCTTCCTAATCTAGTCTACAGGTGGCTTACTCAGCCTCACAGGATCAGTGACTGATGGCATTACGGGCTCTTGGGTGGATTATTCAAATTCGGGAATTGTTGGACGGCCGGATTGGTTCGGGCATATTGCGCGACCCACTCATTCATCATGGTAAAGAAGGCTTCTTTAGCCCCCTCACCTTGATTATTCGCAGATGACTGAGGTTCAACAGGCGGTGTCCCTTGTGCAGGAGCAGCCGCTACACTTTCAATGTCATCCGCCAAGGTTCTCTCTACACCGGGATCCATTTACTAATCAAAACATAAATTTAACCGTCAGAAGTCATCACACATTTAAACATTAACATTCGGCATGTATAGCTAGACTCATACGTGCTATGGTAGTCCTAGAACCGACTAAACCATAGCTCTGATACCAATTAAATTGTAACACCCCGAACCCGAGACCGTCGCCGGAGTCGAACACGAGGTGTTAACAGACTTCAAACCACTTATTTGACATTTCCCAGACAAGCTGCCAATCTGCATACTAGTTGCTTTAAAAATCATATCTTGAGTTCTGAAACTCGAAATCCAGTTCCGTAAATTTTCCCTGGAACTAGACTCATATACCTATATGGTAGAATTTTTGTAGAATTTTGGTCGGGCCAATTAGTATAGTTTATTAGTCAAATTCTCCCATCTTACAGGATCGACTACACTGACATTTGCGCATTACGACTTGGATATCTCCCTGCACAGAGCTTCAATACCGATGCCGTTTGTTTCTATAGAAACTAGACTCAGAGAGGAATCTGTACATATATAGCATGACTCCTAATTATCTCTGGGTAATTTATAATGAATTTCCAAAGTCGGAACAGGGAATCCAGAAACCGTTCTGGCCCTGTCTCACGAGAACCTGAATATCTCTTAACATACTGTCCATATGATCATTTCGTTACTTCTATATGAAAATAGACTCATCAAGCTTCGATTGCATAATTTATTTCATTAATTAATTCCACTCCTACTATTTTTAGTGATTTTTCAATCTCACGTCACTGCTGCTGCCAGCATCTGTTACGAAAGCAACTATGCCTATTTCGTGATTTCTCCTTGATCTAACTAGTAATTCATCATACATATCACCAATTATGATCATGACTAGCCATGCCAAAGGCTAATCATTGTCAAACATCTCCCTACTACACTATTGCCATATCATGAATTTTAACACCAAAAATAATCAACCGATTGACATGTGTCATAAAATTCGAATTATCAAGATCATAGACCTACGTTATGAACCAACCGACCAAAATCTCTGATGAGTATGATTTTCGCATGGCTAAAGAGTTACTACCCAAGTTCAAACCCACCCATAATAGCCATTATACATGCCGAAGTGTTCTCCTAGCCTTGAAGAAAGTACCTACTTCTCCGGTGTGCTTCTCCAATGCGCCATCACGCAAAAGAGTCAGTCCAGAAACTAAAATAGATGCAAGAAAACGAGTGAGTATTAATCGTAAGTCATAAGCAATGCACTATCCAGTCCATTATTAACTTACACAAGAGTGAACAACATGTGAGGCTAGTTACTCCACCATACTGAACCATACCATGGTTCTCAAAACCTATCGGTCAATCTCATACCAGTCATGTGTTACGTCATCATACTAATCATAGGATTATTTGAAGCCTTTCATCATTACTTGCATTTTGTTTTCGCATTTACCAATCATACAACTAACGACCGATTCACCTATTCCGACGATAAATCATTATGTTACGTGACCTCAATTATAATTGTCAACATGATAGGTTCAAACTTACCAAGCTCAAATTCAAATATAAACATAGCGCCTAGTAGTGCACGAATCTCAAGGTACTTACCCGATCCGCTGTCCGTATCAACTCATAATGTCGGCACACTTAGTGCCATATGATCAAAAATATATATTAATCCGTCAATCAACTCTAGTCTGTATCACTATCTAGCACCATTGATCCCTCTGTTAATATAATGTCAAACTCGTCCAATTAGTGCTTGAACATTTAAACCCGCACACTTAGTGCCAATCTTATGATTCATATATGGTTGTTATCTCGCCCTTGTCACTGCATCAAGTATCATACGCATCACATCAACTCACAAATAACATCTCACTCTCTTTTCTTTTCATTCAACACTTTCATCACTTCATACATGATACATGTATATATAATTTATCATTTCCATCCGGCATAATTATATATGACATTATGTCTTTTGATCTAATACTAATAAATTATATGCTTGATGTGATTACTTTGTGATTGGGAGGACAGATGTTCGAGTACCTCTACTCGATTGGATTTATTCTTTGCCTTTGCTATCTAACTCTCTCCCTTTAACTCCTTTTGAGCTTAATCATATCACTAGTTATACCATCTTTGCTAAACTTCATATTCAATTACACATGCATATGTATGATTGTTATTCGAGATTATTTAATCATTTGTGTACATTCTTTCACTAACCTTCTCTTCCATTTAGTCGATTCATATCCATAATTTAAATGTGTAACATACACGAATGCGGGTCCTACCATTATGTTTAACATACAAGTTTATATTTGTATAATACATTGGCATTACGAATGATTTGACATATTGTCGATTGTCTCATCCTGTTTGATTTTAAACCCAATTATTCTTACTCAATGAGAATGGTACGACTCCGGTCATTATAAACTTTAGATTCGCATTTCACTGTATATCCATGTCCTTCTCATAATACTTATATTTTAACAATTAATACAACTCCTTTGATAACAATATCTTCCAATTATTAACCCCATAATGACCGAATGAGTGATAAGATTCCATCATTCAACGTACTCGCTCCGAGGGTTGTATCCCTTAGTTAGGCTGGCCAAGAATATCCAAGTTAGACTTGACATTATACGTACACAGAACTCTATTTAATTTGTCAATTGCTTGTCCAGAGACTATCACCAAGTGCCTTATCATACAAACTATTCGGCCTTACTACTTAAACTTAGCCTTTCTACACTTTATCTCTATTGTTTTAGAAGGCCGAATCACTTATGTGTATCCAAATATCTAGCTTACTCAATTCAACACCATCAAATACGACATCTTTAGGCCGATTTTGCTAGCACACAGCCTTTGACCGAATGTCCTTGACCTTCTAGTCTCACACTAATTTTCTATTCTTTAAACTCATCAACTCATATTTTCTTTCATTGACAACCTCCTTAACTTCAATTTATTCACACATCTTTAATCATGCTACATTGACCATTATTTAACAATAATTCATTGTATCCTTTTTATTAAACATCAAATCAACCATCTTCTTGACATAACTCATCAACAAAGACATCGAATAATACCAACCAAGAATGTAACATTCATAGGAACCGAATATCATCCTACCATCAATTAACAAATTTGAACCAATGGCTAGGTAGATTTCAACTTACAAACTTAAAATATACATGAATCTCAAGAATAATATCAAACATACCTCATCTAGTTACATGCATGGCCAAACTTCTTAGAAACTTTTCCCCTAGGCACCGAATAATTCAAGAGCTTCTTAAATCAACTTGAAGATGGACCAAATGCCTTAACTTCACTTTCTTCTTTTCTTCTTTAGTACGAGGACGCAATTGTGATAAGGAAAAGGATGACACTCCTTCTTCCTCCCTTTATTTATTCATCCTTTTTTTCTTTTAAATTCCCTTCTTTTATTTATTACGTAATTTACTTTCCAATATTAATAATAACAAACATAAACTTGGAGGAATGGAACCATGCTTGGCCGGCACTTATCAATAATTGGGCACTTTGCATGCAACCCAACTTTCCTTTTTTAATACTATTTGGTCCTTACTTATTTACCTATCATAATTTTTCTAAGTCTTCTCAACTAGATCCTTTCAAGCAAAAATTCACATTCCTAATACAAATTAAAACATCAATTTTTATACAGTACTATCACAATATAGTATGCAAATAAATTTAACAAATTTTTGCTCGGTTTTGTGTCCCGAAACCCTTCTGCTAGGGTTAATTTTCTGCAACATGCCAGCCCTGTTAGCTAAAATAAATGCTCCTTTCTCCATGGGATTCGACCCATGCCTCACTCAATGCCACACGGCTATTCCACTAAGCCCAGGCTGGTCATTTTTTCCCAATTAAATTATAGTCTAGAGGCCAAAGTCTAGGTTCCCTTTAAAAAACCAAAAAAAATTGTCAAGAGCCAATGCTTAACCAGGCATACAACCTTAAATGACGCCACAACCATAGACTACAAGCTTCCTTGGTGTCATTTATTTAACACAATTATTTAAAAACTATCCGCATCTAGGGTTTTTCTTCTTTTGAATACCAATTTTTGCTAAAGCCCATGTTTGAACCAAGATTCTCTAACACTTTCCAGGGCCTTTAACACCAAGCATTTGTTGTTTATTTCATTGCACAATTAATACCTTATACAACTCCTTACGGACTGACTTTAGGCCAAATCGAGGTGTACGTCACCTTGTTTATTTCGTAATCAACACACAATCTCATAAAACCATCTTTCTTTTTCACATACACGGAGCACCAGGTGAAACTCGGTCTTACAAAGCCTTTGTCACGTCAACTCTTGCATTGCATCTTTATTCTTTCAACTCTGCTGGTGCCATCTATACGGAGCAATCGGACTTGTTCCCAGTATCAACTCTACCAATTCTACTTCCTGTAGAGGCAACACTGACCAACTCTTTAAATCCCATGCGATTCACACACATTAGACATTGATTCAACTTTCTTTTTCATTTTTTTCGTATTAATTACATATGCCAAATAAGCTTCATAACCCTTCCTCAATATCTCTGAGCCGACATCGAGAAATCACACTAGATAATGCCTCTGATTTGCCTGTTCAACCCGCAGAATTTTACCACTTTCACACTTTAATTTATAACCTTTTCTTTGCAATTTACTATTAGCATCATGCAATGTCAGACCACCAATACCCAAATAACATCAAATTCATCAAACGCAACAACATCAAGCGGCCGGAAGTAATGACCCCAATCATTAAAGGACATTTCTTACATACTTTCACAACTATCACACATTTGCCTAAGGATTCAACACTCTAATCATAAATTTCTGTGTACTCAACAGGTAAATTCATACTAGACACCAATTTCATGCACACATATGAATGAGTGAACCGGGATCAATCAAAGCAATAACATTAACATCTAAAGAGTATACCAGTAATCACGTTCGGTGATGAAGCATCTTCACGTGCCTTTATGGCATAGTTCTAGCTGGAGCCCTTGCTTCAGGTTTTAGCTGTTGAATCTTTAACTACATTCTTGTTGCTTGCTTCATTTCCAACTTTTCTGGAATATCTTCCCCTCGAGTCTGCACCACTAGCTTTCACACTCTGAAATTTTTCTTTCTCAACTCTCTTGGGCAGTCTCTAATAAATGATCCGGAGAACCACACCGAAAACATTCCATTCGCTCTACATGGGCCACAATGATTTCTACCCACTGCTGGCACTCGGGCTTACAAATCTCGAATTCCCCACACTAGCCACGGAAGTACCTGAGATTTAAGACCCACATTTTGCTTTCTTAAATTTATATGATTGTCCAGCCCGAAACCTGGAACGAGGATTCATATTTCTAGATTTTCTAGATTTCTGTGAGAATGAACTGCTCGTCGATCTTCTTCTTCCCCAATTTCTAGTCTCAGCCTCTACTTTTTCTTCTCTTTAAGTAGTTTTCTTCAGCCTTGCAAGCTCGATCAACAAGCACTACCATTTCTTTTAATTTGAGAATCCCAACAAATACTTTGATGTCTTTATTGAGTCCGTCTCAAATCGTCTGTACATTTTGCTCTGTAGGAACATATTCTCTAGCTACTTACTCAACTGAAAACTCCCTTTCGTATTCGAAACTGTCATGTTCCTTGACTCAATTCAAGAAACTCTTTACGCTTTGGATCACCAAATCTTTCGCTGATGTATTTCTTTCGAAATTCTTCTTGAAAGAACTCCCAGTTACTTTCTCTTTAGTACTACTGAAATCAATGTCTTCCACCAATGATAGGCTGAATCCCTCAACAATGATATAACATTTTAAGCATTCCTCAGATGTACAAGACAATTCATCAAATACTCAATAGAATTCTCAAGCCAAACTCTGCTTTCTCAGCATCATCATTAATATTGCCCTGAATTCTTCGGCCCCTTGCTTACGGATTCTATCAACTGGGAGTTCTGTGAATTTCATCAGATCTACCTTGAGGCATGGGGGTATAGGTGAGAATGGGGAGGTGGGGGAGGTTGTGCATCGGGTTCGTACGAACGACTCAGTATACCAGGTTTCATCATCTGGGAAAGGCTTCCGATCCCTTCTCCTCCTCCTTGACAACAGTTGGAGGTGGATTTCAGTTGGCACCCCCTTCAGCCGGAGCGGTGCATTACTCCTACATCATCAGCCAACGGATCGGGTCCATTTACTGTATAAAAATCATTTAAAGGTCAGAATCCCACTATCACAATATTATTTATGGCATGTATAGCAAAACCTACATACACATGTTATCGAGAACCGACCAACCTACTCTGTTACCAAATGTAACGCCCCGTACTCGAGCCATCCCGAGTCGACACGAGGTGTTACCTTAATAATTATTAAACAGCTCAAACAATTTTTTTAAATTTCCAGCAAGCTGGAATCTGCATACAGTCGTTAAAATTTCATATCTCGAGTTCCGAAACTTGAAAATTATATCGTTGAATTTTTTCTAAAACAAGACTCATATATCTATACTAAATTTTTATAGAATTTTGTGTTAGCAATTAGTACAGTATTAGTTTAAAGTCTCCCCATTTTAAGGTTCAACTACTCTGACCCCTGTGTATTACAAATCAGATATCTCCCTGTAAAAAGTTCAATGACTATGAAGTTTATTTATTATAAATTACACAATAAGGATTTCATACATGTAAGATAAACTCCTAGTTGTCTGTAAATTTATAGTGAATTTATAAAGTCAGAATAGGGGATACAGAATCACTGACCCCTATTAACCAAACTTAAATATCTCACAAATATACTATATCCTGTTTTATTCTCCATATGAAATAGACTCATTAAGATTCAATTCATAACTTCCTCATCATTAATTCCATTTCTCTATTTTTAGTGATTTTCAAATTTACATCACTGCTGCTGTCTGATTCTGTTTTGTGGCCAATTTTACCTTTCCAAGGATTTTCATGGTTTAGTTAAGACATAAAGCATTCATGTTATCATATATAAACTTGATTAGCCATTCCAATAGCTAATCATTTACAAACCCTTTTCTTACCAAACCATAACCATATCATATGATCATTTACACAAAGTGAGTATATTGCTATACATGCCACACTCAAAATATACAAGCCATTTTACCAATTTAGGTCTTCGGATAGTGTAAACGAGCCTTCGACCTATCCCGATTCTCAAGCCAGCTTGTCAAAACTACAATGAATGAAAAGGAGGGAGAAAGCATAAATGCTTAGTAAGTTCACATGCAAATAACAAATAACATGATCATGCAATCCAACATAAACATCATTAAGACACTCATATCATAAGAATACTTACTATCTTACCACAAATTTGTCTTACCAAGTTCTCAACCAAGGATTAAACTCATACCTGTCCATTTTCACTTCTTCAACACATTCATATCGAATCACTTTCGTTTTAAGTATTCTCCATATTCTCTTAGGATTCTCCCGTTGAACACATCAGAATATAATTTCAGATATGCGGATAGTGTGCACGTAAGTGCTATACTCATAACTGAACAAGCTCAATAGCTTTTGAAATCTATGTAGCCAAGCTACCATGTAACCCGCCCATAAACAAACTCGGACTCAACTTAACGAGCTCGGGCGTTCACATCCATAAGTGAACTCAGACTCAACTCAACGAGTTCGGAACTCAACCATCCTAGTGACATGTCACTTGTACCCTAATCTATTCCCAAGGTTCAAACGGGATTCTTCTCAATTTTACATTTTGATCACCTTCTTCGAAATGTAAAAACCGATACTTGCTAACATCTCATACTTATCAAGTTGTTCACATAATTTGCATATTACCAAATAATAATTCACAAAGCACAATATTTCATGATAACAAATATCATATCATACAAATATCATTAAATACTCAAATGAATTATGTTTAAAACAATGATTATCGATACAATATTCAACGACCTTCCTCGTAATAACTTACTGTTTTTACTGATTCATGACTATGATTTGTTTTCTGATTTAATACCAAATTGGAATTTATTTAACCGAGTCTCTCATCTAAAAGATAATAGAACTTTGAAAAATTACTCAGTTTTCCTAAACTTTAATATTTGAAACTTTGGTTGCTAAAGTATTAAATAAACTATACTATTTTTTATTTTTTAATGAACATTTTTTTTTATTTCCTTTCTCGTTTTCATAAAACCGAGTCACAAGTTTCCTCCAGTATAAAACTGAACACTAAAAAGACACATTTCACCTTGGGTATTTTCAAATACGAATCTAGTGAATTATTGCTAGCAATAAGAATCCGCACTGGATTTCAAAACATAAGAAATTTTAAAACTTGGGCATGAAATTTTCTAGACCTTATTGAAGAATGCTAGGGGAAGGTGAAATTCGAACTGAACAGCTAGGTATAATTGTAGCATGAAATATTTAAAGGTTACTGATAGACTATTGATAGTCGAGTAATTTTTTGTTGTTAGTTGGTCAATTGGTATTAAGACGATCAATACACAGTTAAATCTTAAAAACTACTAAATGCAAATTTTTGCTTATCGATGTCCTATATTGTTTTGGTCATAGGAGGGGACCTTCAACCATATTTCTAGCAATGGGTTAATTTATTAAGACTCTATTCCGAATGGGTGTCCGAACTATTTATAGTTAATGAACTCATATTAAGGATGATAGATTTTGGCCATAGTGTATGAGGATGGAGTTTAAGGTGAGGCTAGATCGATGTAATGTTGGCAATTTGAATAGTAATTGAATTATAAATGTTAGTCAAGATCTGAATTGAGTGTATAGATTATGTGATAGTATGAGCGCCAGCCGACGTCGGAGTCGAGTATGAGGTGTTACTAAGCTTAATTTAACATATTTAGAACTTTGGATTATTTATTTCTACATTCACAGCTTTTAAGCTACTTGCATCACAGTCACAAGAAAAATCATATCTCGAGTTACGAAACTCGAAATCAAGATCCGTAAATTTTCCCTAAATCTAGACTCATATACCTATCTACTAATTTTTTTCTAGAATTTTTGGTTGGGCCAATTAGTACAGTTTATTAGTTAAAGTTACCCCTGTTTCAGGACTTGACTGGTCTGACCTCTGTTTACTACGAACCACATTTCTCTCTGTAAAAAATCCATATGACTATGAGGTTTGTTTCTAATGAAACTAGACTCAATAAGATTCTGAGAATATAAAATACACTACCTAATTATATCTTTACAATTTATGGTGAATTTCTAAAGTTGGAACAGGGGATTCAGAAACTGCTATGACCCTGTTTCACTAAAATTCAAATATCTTGTAACATATAATTCCTTTACCTGTTTCATTTGTTTCATGTGAAACTAGACATAATAAGCTTCAATTTGATATGTATTCCATCACCAAGTTCAATTTCTATGATTTTTAGTAAATTTTTAAACTCGCATCAGTGTTGCTGCAGTATTCTGTTTATGGCAAATTTCATCCCTTTTATGAGTTTTTATGCACTAAGTATCTTAATAATTTTCCTTAACATCAAATATAATCTAAACTAAATATTTTCATAATTTATCATTATCAAGCATTTCCTCAACCATTCCATCACCATACCATAAGATCATTTACACAAAAAAAGTATATTGCTATACATGCCATACTTAAATTTACAAGCCATTACCAAAGTCTTCCGGATAGTGTGACTGAGCCTTCGACCTATCCCGACTCCTGAGCTGGCTTGTCCAAAACTACAATGAGTAAGAAGGAGGGAGTAAGCATAAATGCTTAGTAAGTTCATATGCAAATAATAAGTAACATAACAAACAGTCATACCAATCAACATTAGCATGTATCACTAAAACACATATCACATTTTTAATCATTTTTCATCATCTTATTACCTTATCGTGGTTGTATCAATACTCAACCCGAGGGTTAAATACATACCTGTCCAAAATAACCATTTCACATCACTCACCAATACTTCTCTTTACATCTCGAATATTCCTCCATTGAGTAGAACTTTACCCGTTGAACACATCGGAATATAATTCGGATACATGGATAACTTGCACATAAGTGCCATATATGCAATCAAGCAATCATGTAACCCGCCCATAAGCGAACTCGGACTCAACTCAACGAGCTCGGGCGTTCGCATCCATAAGTGAACTCGGACTCAACTCAACGAGTTCGGATGCCTAGTTACATCTCACGAACTCGGACTCAACTCAACGAGTTCGGACATTCGCATCCATAAGTGAACTCGGACTCAACTCAACGAGTTCGGATGCTCAATCATCCTAGTGACATGTCACTTGTATCCTAATCTATTCCTAAGGTTCAAACGGGATTTTTCCTCGAACACTTATCCTTGCCGTCTTCCGTAGAATGCCGAAATCAATACTCGGTAACAATTATATTTAACAAGTAGTTCACATAATTTACATATTATTTGAAATTAACCACAAAGCATACATTTCATAATAAAATTCAGCATAACATATAATTAACATCAATAACTTAAAAATAACCATTATGATACATTATTTACACATGAACTTACCTTGGTACCAAAATACAAAGATTTTGCAATTTAGTCCACAATCTTTTCTTTTCCTCGATTGAGGTCGATTCCACGTCTTTCTTGATCTAAAATAACACATTTAGCTTATTTAATACTCACATTATCAAATTAATCCTTAACTCAAATTTGGCAAAATTACAATTTTACCCCTAAACTTTTGCATATTTACATTTTTGCCCCTAGGCTCGGGATTAAAATTTATTCCTTATTCTTATGTTTTACAACATGCTGATCACTTTTCTCTTCTATGGCAACATCAAATTCTCACTCTAACATGTACTTGTGACTATTAGGTATTTTTACCGATTAAGCCCTTTTACTCGTTTTTGCTTAAAATCGAGTAGTACAAGTTGTCTAACATAATTTAAAACTTCATATTCTATCATAAAACATCAAAATACACAAATTTCACCTATGGGTATTTTTCCAAATATAAACCCTAGGTTAAATTATTGCTAACATAAGCTTTATCGAGTTACCGGGATCTCAAAATCGTAAAAATCATTAAAACGGGGCTTGGAATCACTTACTATGGAGCTTGGAAGCTTGAAACAAACCCTAGCTATGGAGAACCCTTGAAATTTCGGCCTAATGAAGAAGATGGACAAAAATTGGCTTTTAATTTTGTTTTTAATTCATTTTAATAACTAAATGACCAAAATACCCTTACTACTAAACTTTCCAAAAATTCCTTCCATGTCCTAATTTTGTCCATGAACTTAAAATTGGTCAAATTGCTATTTAAGACCTCCTCATTAATATTCCAAAACAATTTCATACTAAAAACTTCTAGAATGCAAGTTTTGCAACTTATTCGATTTAGTCCCTACTTTCAATTTAAGCACTTTAGGCATAGAATTTCATCACGAAATTTTCACACAATCATGCAATCATATCATAAACCTAAAAATAATTATAAAATAATTATTTCTATCTCGATTTATGGTCACGAAACCATATTCCGATTAGGCCCTAATTCGGGATATTACAACTCTCCCCCCTTTAAGGATTTTCGTCCTCGAAAATCTTACCGGTAAACAGATGTGGGTATTGATTTCTCATAGTTTCTTCGGATTCCCATGTAGCTTCTTCTACTCCATGCCTTTGCCACAACACCTTCACAAGTGCAACATTTTTATTCCTTAGTTGTTTGACCTCTCGAGCTAAAATCTTAATCGGTTCTTCTTCGTAGGTCATATCTGGTTGTAGTTCAATTTCTGTCGGTGAAACTACATGTGAAGGATCCGAACGATACCGACGTAACATAGATACGTGGAACACATCATGAATCTTCTCTAATTCAGGTGGTAATGCTAGCCGATATGCTACCGGTCCAACTTTTTCAATTACTTCATACGGCCAACAAAACGCGGACTTAATTTGCCCTTCCGTCCAAATCTAAGGACTTTCTTCCACGGAGTCACCTTTAAAAATACTTTATCACCAACTTGAAATTCAATGTCCTTTCGCTTTAGGTCTGCATAAGATTTCTGTCTATCTGAAGCAGCTTTCAAACAATCTCGAATTATCTTCACTTTTCTTCAGTTTCTTTTATTAGATCAACTCCATAAATCTGATTTTCCTTGAGTTCAGTCCAATACAATGGCGTTCGACACTTACGACCATATAATGCTTCATAAGGTGCCATTTTCAAGCTCGTCTGATAACTATTATTGTAAGCAAATTCCACCAACGGTAAGTATCTTTCCCAACTTCCTTGAAATTCCAATACACAACATCTAAGCATATCTTCAAGAATCTGAATTATTCTTTCTGATTGTCCATCAGTTTGTGGATGAAAAGCAGTACTGAAATTTAACTTCGTACCTAACGCGTCTTGCAACTTTTGCCAAAACGCGAGGTAAACCTTGGATCTCTATCTGAAATAATCGATAATGGTATTCCGTGTAATCTAACAATTTCTCTAATATACAGTTCAGCCAACTTGTTAAGAGAATAATCCGTACGTACCGGGATAAAATGAGCCGACTTAGTTAATCTGTCAACTATTACCCAGATGGCATCTTTCTTTCCCGGAGTCAATGGCAATCCTGAAACAAAATCCATAGTAATCCGATCCCATTTCCATTCAGGAACCATAATAGGCTGGAGTAATCCTGAAGGTACTTGGTGTTCAGCTTTCACCTGTTGACAAATTAAGCATTTGGACACAAACTCTGATATATCTCTTTTCATTCCATTCCACAATACATTTTCTTCAAGTCATTATACATTTTCGTACTACCCGGATGAATCGAGAAATAACCACTATGTGCTTCCTGTAGGATCTTTTGAATCAATTCTCATTCTTCGGTACACAAATCCGATCTTTAAACATTAAGCACCCATCAGAACCAATTTGAAATCTGATCCCGTATCAGCTTCACACTGTTTTCTTTTGGCTAGCAAATCTTGATCATTTTTCTGAGTTTCAGAAATCTCTTGTAAAAACATCGGTCTTGCTCTTAACTCTGCTAGAATCGAACCGTCATCTGACATTTTCAACTGAGTGTTCATAACTCTCAAAGCAAACAACAACTTTCTACTTAAAGCATCGGCAACCACATTCGCTTTTCCCAGATGATAATCAATAACAAGCTCATAATCTTTCAATAACTCCAACCATCTTCGCTGTCTCAAATTCAAGTCTTTTTGTGACATCAAGTATTTAAGACTTTTGTGATCGGTATATACTCGGCACTTTTCACCATACAAATAATGTCGCCAAATCTTCAAAGCAAACACCACTGCAGCCAATTCCAAATCGTGAGTAGGATAATTCCTCTCATGAGGTTTTAACTGCCTCGAAGCATAAGCCACCACTTTTCCTTCTTGCATGAGTACACACACCAAACCATTTAGAGAAGCATCACTATACACCACAAATTCTTTACCTAATTCGGGTTGTACCAACACTGGTGCTTCAGTTAATAACTTTTTCAATTCTTCAAAACTCTGTTGACATTCTTCCGTCCATTCAAATTTAACATCCTTTCGGAGTAGTCTAGTCATAGGAGCAGCAATTATAGAAAATCCATTTACAAACCGCCGATAATACCCAGCTAGCCCCAAGAAATTTCTAACTTCAGTTACGTTTTTCGGTGGTTTCCAATCAACAATGGCTGAAATTTTACTAGGATCAACCCGTATACCATCACCTGAAACAATATGACCCAAAAATCCAACTTCCCGGAGCCAAAATTCACTTTTACTAAACTTAGCATACAACTGCTTATCTCTCAAAGTTTGCAAAACTATCCTCAAATGCTCAGCATGCTCTGTCTCATCTTTTGAATAAATTAAAATATCATCTATAAACACTACAACAAATCTGTCCAAGTATGGCCGAAATATGCGATTCATTAAATCCATAAACACAGCAGGAGCATTTGTCAACCCGAATGGCATAACTAAAAATTCATAATGACCGTACCTTGTTCTAAAAGCAGTTTTAGGCACATCTACTCCTTTACCCGCAGTTGGTATACCTAGATCTCAAGTCAATCTTTGAAAACCATGTCGCTCCTTTTAGCTGATCAAACAAATCATCAATTCTTGGCAACAGATACTTGTTTTTGATTGTCACATTGTTTAACTGCCGATAATCAACACACAACCTCATAGAACCATCCTTCTTTTTCACAAATAACACGGGAGCACCCCAAGGTGAAAAACTCGGTCTCACAAAACCTTTATCAGTCAACTCTTGCAACTGCGACTTTAATTCCTTCAACTCTGCTGGTGCCATTCTATACGGAGCAATCGAAATCGGAGCTGTTCCCGGTATCAAATCAATACCAAATTCTACTTCCCTGACTGGAGGCAAACCCGGCAATTCTTCTGGAAATACGTCCGCAAATTCACACACAACCGGCACTGATTCAACTTTCTTTTCAACTTCTTTTGTATTAATTACATATGCCAAATAAGCTTCATAACCCTTTCTCAGATATCTTTGAGCCGACATTGAAGAAATCACACTAGGCAATGCCTCTGATTTATCTGATTCAACCCGCAGAGTTTCACCATTTTCACACTTTAATTCTATAACCTTTTCTTTGCAATTTATTTTAGCATCATGCAATGTCAACCAATCCATACCCAAAATAACATCAAACTCATCAAACGACAACAACATCAAGTCGGCCGGAAAGTAATGATCCCGAATCATTAAAGTACATTTCTTACATACTTTATCAACAGTCACACATTTGCCTAACGGATTCGACACTCTAATCATAAATTCTGTGTTCTCAACAGGTATATTCATACTAGACACCAATTTCATGCACACATATGAATGAGTAGAACCGGGATCAATCAAAGCAATAACATTAACATTATAGAGAGAAAATGTACCAGTAATTACATCAGGTGAGGAAGCATCTTCACGCGCTTTAATAGCATAAGTTCTAGCCGGAGCCCTTCCTTCAGGTCTAACCGGTGCATCCCTGGCTACATTCTTACTACTTGTTTCACTTCCAACTTTTCTCGGATACCTTCCCCTCGAGTCTGCACCACTAGCTTTTACATTCTGAAATTTTTCTTTCTCAGCTCTCTCTGGGCAGTCTCTAATAAAATGATCCGGAGAACCACATCGAAAACATTCATTTGCTCTGCACGGACCAAAATGATTTCTACCACATCGCTGGCACTCGGGTTTAACAAATCTCGAGTTCCCTACACTGGCTGCAAAAGTATTCTGAGATTTAGGACCCACATTTTGCTTCTTATAATTCCCATATGATTGTCCAGCTGAAGCTTGGGAACGAGGATTCATATTCCTTGACTTTCTAGGTTGCTGTGAAAATGAACTACTCATCGGTCTTTTCTTCCAATTTCTAGTCTCAGCCTCTACCTTTTTCTTTTCTTTAAGTAGTTCTTTAGCCTTGCAAGCTCGATCAACCAATACTGCCATTTCTTTTAGTACAAGGATCCCGACAAATACTTTAATGTCTTCGTTGAGCCCGTCTTCAAATCGTCGGCACATCTTGGCTTCTGTAGGAACATATTCCCTGGCATACTTACTCAATCGAACAAACTCTCTTTCATATTCTGAGACTGTCATATTACCTTGCTTCAGCTCAAGAAACTCTTTACATTTCTGATCAATAAACCTTTCACTAATATATTTCTTCCGAAACTCTTCTTGAAAGAATTCCCAGGTTACCCTCTCTTTTGGTACCACCGAAATCAAAGTCTTCCACCAATTATAGGCTGAATCTCTCAACAAAGATGTAGCACATTTCAAACATTCTTCAGGTGTACAAGATAATTCATCAAATACCCGGATAGAATTTTCAAGCCAGAACTCTGCTTTCTCTGCATCATCATCAATATTTCTCTAAATTCTTCAGCCCCTTGTTTACGAATTCTGTCAACGGGGGTTCTGTGAAATTTTATCATAGCCATACCTTGAGGCATCGGGGGTACAGGTTGAGGAATTGGGGGAGGTGGGGGAGGTCGTACATTTGGGTTCGTACGAACGAACTCAGAGTACCATGCACTCATCATTTGGAGAAAGGCTTCCCGATCCCTTTCTCCTCCTCCCTGACCAACAGTAGGAGGTGGGTTTTCAGTCGGCGCTGCCCCTTCAGCCGGACCTGGCACATTACTCTCTACTTCATCTGCCACAGCTGGATCGGGATCCATTTACTATATAAAAATCATTTAAAAAGGTCAGAAGTCGTCACACTATCACAATTCATACATATGACATGTATAGCAAAATCTGTACATACAACACGTAGTCCGAGAACTGACTAAACCTGCTCTGATACCACTAAATGTAACGCCCCCACGCCCGAGACCGTCGCCGGAGTCGAGTATGAGGTGTTACTAAGCTTAATTTAACATATTTAGAACTTTGGATTATTTATTTCTATATTCACAGCTTTTAAGCTACTTGCTTCACAGTCACAAGAAAAATCATATCTCGAGTTACGAAACTCAAAATCAAGATCCGTAAATTTTTCCTAAATCTAGACTCATATACCTATCTACTAATTTTTTTCTAGAATTTTTGGTTGGGCCAATTAGTACAGTTTATTAGTTAAAGTTACCCCTGTTTCAGGACTTGACTGGTCTGACCTCTGTTTACTACGAACCACATTTCTCTCTGTAAAAAATCCATATGACTATGAGGTTTGTTTCTAATGAAACTAGACTCAATAAGGATTCTGATAATATAAAATACACTACCTAATTATATCTTTACAATTTATGGAGAATTTCTAAAGTTGGAACAGGGGATTTAGAAACTGCTATGACCCTGTTTCACTAAAATTCAAATATCTTGTAACATATAATTCCTTTACCTATTTCATTTGTTTCATGTGAAACTAGACATAATAAGCTTCAATTTGATATGTATTCCATCACCAAGTTCAATTTCTATGATTTTTAGTAAATTTTTAAACTCACATCAGTGTTGCTGCAGTATTCTGTTTATGGCAAATTTCATCCCTTTTATGAGTTTTTATGCACTAAGTATCTTAATAATTTTCCTTAACATCAAATATAATCTAAACTAAATATTTTCATAATTTATCATTATCAAGCATTTCCTCAACCATTCCATCACCATACCATAAGATCATTTACACAAAAAAAGTATATTGCTATACATGCCATACTTAAATTTACAAGCCATTACCAAAAGTCTTCCGGATAGTGTGACTGAGCCTTTGACCTATCCCGACTCCTGAGCTGGCTTGTCCAAAACTACAATGAGTAAGAAGGAGGGAGTAAGCATAAATGCTTAGTAAGTTCATATGCAAATAATAAGTAACATAACAAACAGTCATACCAATCAACATTAGCATGTATCACTAAAACACATATCACATTTTTAATCATTTTCATCATCTTATTACCTTATCGTGGTTGTATCAATACTCAACCCGAGGGTTAAATACATACCTGTCCAAAATAACCATTTCACATCACTCACCAATACTTCTCTTTACATCTCGAATATTCCCCATTGAGTAGAACTTTACCCGTTGAACACATCGGAATATAATTCGGATACATGGATAACTTGCACATAAGTGCCATATATGCAATCAAGCAATCATGTAACCCGCCCATAAGCGAACTCGGACTCAACTCAACGAGTTTGGACATTCGCATCCATAAGTGAACTCGGACTCAATTCAACGAGTTCGGATGCTCAACCATCCTAGTGACATGTCACTTGTATCCTAATCTATTCCTAAGGTTCAAACGGGATTTTCCTCGAACACTTATCCTTGCCATCTTCCGTAGAATGCCGAAATCAATACTCGGTAACAATTATATTTAACAAGTAGCTCACATAATTTACATATTATTTGAAATTAACCACAAAGCATACATTTCATAATAAAATTCAGCATAACATATAATTAACATCAATAACTTAAAAATAACCATTATGATACATTATTTACACATGAACTTACCTTGGTACCAAAATACAAAGATTTTGCAATTTTGTCCACAATCTTTTCTTTTCCTCGATTGAGGTCGATTCCACGTCTTTCTTGATCTAAAATAACACATTTAGCTTATTTAATACTCACATTATCAAATTAATCCTTAACTCAAATTTTGGCAAAATTACAATTTTACCCCTAAACTTTTGCATATTTACATTTTTGCCCCTAGGCTCGGGATTAAAATTTATTCCTTATTCTTATGTTTTACAACATGCTGATCACTTTTCTCTTCTATGGCAACATCAAATTCTCACTCTAACATGTACTTGTGACTATTAGGTATTTTTACCGATTAAGCCCTTTTACTCGTTTTTGCTTAAAATCGAGTAGTACAAGTTGTCTAACATAATTTAAAACTTCATATTCTATCATAAAACATCAAAATACACAAATTTCACCTATGGGTATTTTTCCAAATATAAACCCTAGGTTAAATTATTGCTAACATAAGCTTTATCGAGTTACCGGGATCTCAAAATCGTAAAAATCATTAAAAACGGGGCTTGGAATCACTTACTATGGAGCTTGGAAGCTTGAAACAAACCCTAGCTATGGAGAACCCTTGAAATTTCGGCCTAATGAAGAAGATGGACAAAAATTGGCTTTTAATTTTGTTTTTAATTCATTTAAATAACTAAATGACCAAAATACCCTTACTACTAAACTTTTCAAAAATTCCTTCCATGTCCTAATTTTGTCCATGAACTTAAAATTGGTCAAATTGCTATTTAAGACCTCCTCATTAATATTCCAAAACAATTTCATACTAAAAACTTCTAGAATGCAAGTTTTGCAACTTATTCGATTTAGTCCCTACTTTCAATTTAAGCACTTTAGGCATAGAATTTCATCACGAAATTTTCACACAATCATGCAATCATATCATAAACCTAAAAATAATTATAAAATAATTATTTCTATCTCGGATTTATGGTCACGAAACCACTATTTCGATTAGGCCCTAGTTCGGGATATTACATTCCCGACATTAGGGGAAGAGAAATAATAACTTGTAATGAGTTAGGGGGAGAGTAATTTGAACCAAAAGTTCAATAAGGGTAACTCATTACAAATTAACTATTAGATGTATTTACAAAATTAATGAGAATAACCAAGTGTTATATAGATTGATCGGTTCTAAAGATGAAAAATTCTTCTAGATGGTCATATAGTGGATGTGGGTGCTCCAGAAGAGACTCAAAACATAACTAATAAGTAAAACTCCAGATGAGATTCAATTACCTGAAACTGAATTTTAAAATAATGAAAATAAAAGATCTCTATAAGTTATGTCAATTCGAGAAAATGTGGAACTGTATAATAAAAATGGTCGATAATGATTTTACATGCAATATTATTATTGAAGTAATGAAATAAAAGGAAGATCTTGAATAAATCTATTGAGAAATATAGATATGGAATAAATTGATCAAAATAGAAAGATGAAACTCAAGTACAATTAAATTCATGGAGTTTTTGGACCAGTAGTCCAATATCTAAAGGTATAAGGCCAGTAACGGTGCAATTGAAGTAGTTTTGTAAAAGTGAAATAAAAATATGAAATATGAAATATGTAATACCCCAAACCCAGCTTAGACGTTATAGCCAAATTTGACGATGTCACATGGAATGGATTTTGAAAACCGGGTTATCTCGGTATAAACCAATTTTGATTATTTAACTCCTATTTGTTTACATTTATTCCAAAATGTTTATTTAATTAGTTGAAATGTCTTAAGACATACCTCTTTTTAGCGGAAGCTTATAAGATCATTAAGTTTAGGAAAAATCATTTGATATTTTTAGAAAGCCTTTGTTTTTGGTAAAATCTAAGCTTTTGTCAAATTTGGCTACATTAAAAGCATAATACACAGTCAAAACCAAATTAAATCAACAGTTCGAAAAGTCCACATTTTACAAAAACACCCAAAAAGGAATGAAAAATTTAAAGTAAAACCAAATTGGAAATAGTGCGAAACAAGTGGTCATTGTCAAGTCTCCCACTGCACCGATCCGCCTAACTCTGTGGATTACATGTACAAATCAAACAGAAAAGAGTGAGTTTACGTAAACTCAGTGTGTACCCCATAGAATTAAACATGCACACACATACAGTAAAACAGAATCAATCAGATACAGAGCCCATTATAGATATAGATACACAAATTAAAATCGGAATCCTAACCTCATCCTCTACACACCATCTCCGACCATCCCTACACACCATGTGGGGTTTAAAACACCCGCCCATCTCTACACACCATATAGTACCGATGCGACACCTAACAGATATAATGCAGCCATACTGCCAGATAATAGGCGTAAATTGCCTTTCAGAACACTTCCTCCAATATACATCATCCCAACCCCAATATCAGAGACAGAAATATAAAGTACAGAAAAATAATCTAACATGTTCACATGCTTATGACCATATATAGATAGCAGATAATAGTGCAAGTAGACATGCATAAAAATTCTAATTAGATAAGAATATCAAACATATGGTTCATACAATTTAGGGTTTAACCAGCCCTTACCGACCCTACAGTAGGTCCACAGTCGTTTGGGATGACCCATGCAACCCTAGGGAAAAATTCAGATAAATAGGCCCACACACTCGTGTGGTTTGCCCCTGTTAGCCCACACGCCCAGATTGGCCTTGCCCGTCTAGACCACACAGCCTAGCCCAGATATCACATGCTCGTGTAGCGTGCCAGTGGGGGCCACATGCCCAATTTGGCCTAGCCTGTGTGGCTCACATGGCCACACTCTAGCCATCACACGCTGTGTCTTGCGCATGGCCTGGCCTTGTCGATCACACGACCGTGTCGTCGCACACGGCCTACCACACGGCTGTGTGGCGTCGACAGTAGGGTTTTTTGGCTTTCGCCAAATCTCGTTTTTCTGTATTTCGTGTACACACATGTTACCAGTTTGATGCGAAACCACTCCTAAGCCTGTTGAAACATAAAAACAACGTATCCAAATGCCCAATTTCAGTATCACCTTTGAAAACTTAACGGAACTATACTACAACAGAAACTCACTACATCCAACAATGTATCTGTATACTTACCGGTGACAGAACGAAACCCTTAACGCTTAAATCGCTGTAGGAGCACCAATAGAATCTTAACCTTCCCCTAAATGAAGAACCAAACAACCCCCTTTTAGAAGACTAACGACGAAACAAAAAGGTAATGGCAAGACAGTTACTTATCGAGCGAGCGCAATCGAATGTTGAATAAAACAAAGACAATTGTGGTAAGCCGAAAAGAAGGAAAAGAGGCAAGGAAAAATCGACAGAAAAGAGGGGAAAACAGACGTCAAAAGCTAGAAGAGTTTTTTTTGAAAATTTGAAAAACAAAATAAAAATAAAAATAAGAATAATAAAAATAACAATTAACTAACAATTATCCCCATACTCTCCCACTAACACCCACTTCAAAAAATCCCAACTCAACCAAGACTCTCTAAGTCAACTGAGCAAAAACTTAGTACCCACGCTCGCACAGAGATTGGAACACAGGACCTCGAACACACCAACACCCTTATCACTCGAACCAGCAGGCTCATTCTGATATGAAATTACATACATTTAAATATAAGCCCACTAAACAAAAATAGGGCTTAATTCCAAAAATAACAAAAATTGTTGAAGGTAAGGATTAAACTTGGGACCTCTCATACACACCTAGAACACTTAACCACTGTAGCAGACATATATTTGTCAAAATTTTACAAAAGTAGACATAAGAAATTTGGGGCTTACAAAGTATTTCGCTAAGTCCTGGCATTGATTAAGAAAAGATATAATATTCTTTTGTGGTGGATGCAATAACATTTAAATATATTACTAAATTTATAGTTCAAAAAAGATTTAACTTGTGTCTAATGGTTATTGTTACAACCTTTTATGAATTACTATATAGTAAAATTTATATTAAAATCCTTGAAGGATTTAGGATGCTAGAAGCATATTGAAATTCTCAAGAAATTGTTCATTTATATGAATTGAAATAATTTGAATATATGTGGTAAATTTGACTTAGTGAATAGTAGTTGAAGGAGGATTATAAAATGATCCAAAATACCTATTTGTATTTTTATAAAAGAATCATGATTAAAGTTTGTTACGATTATTGTTGAATCTCCTGAAGAGATCAAAATATATTTCCCCAAATTTCCCTCACTCATGACTTTTAAAAGAATGGTGATATAAATGGTTAGCAATTGTAACACCCCTTACCCGTATTCGATGCCGGAATAGGGTACGAGACATTACCAGACTTAAACATAAGCAAATATACAAAACCGAGACATACATTTGCATCCAAATTTAAAACTTATCATTTACATTCACATCGTCCCTAAAACGAGCCTACAAGGCCCAAAACATGCATTAGAAATGATTCGGGACTAAACTGAGAACTTTGGAAAATTTCACAACACTTAAAATTTTTTTCATGTTTTAAGAGCCATACGCCTGTGTGGTTTGGGACACGCCCGTGTGGTCACACAAACCTATGTCCCTGAACAGTGTAACTCTCTATTTGTTACCCATGAACAAACTGAATTCACATGACCAAGGCACACGCCCATGTGCTTAGGCTGTGTGGTCGATTTAATTTTTATAATTTTTCATAAAATAGGTGCAGACTTCACATGCCCAAAGCACACGCTCGTGCTTGAGGTTGTGTCATCCACACGGCTGAGGCACACGGCCGTGTGCTCAATTCTGAGCATTCTGTTTTGCAACAATTAAGGTGCAGGGGACACACGGTCAGAACACACGCCCATGGGGCAAGCCGTGTGTCACACACAACCTAGACACACGCCCATGTGTCTACTCGTGTGGACAAAAACAAGGCTATTTACCAAACCATTTTGTCACCCCTCATTGCACAAACCTACACAACAAAACATAGCACCATTCTAAGTATATACATTCAACTAAATCAACTAAAACTAAGGCATCCACACATCATTCACATGCTACCATTTACCACATACAAACATCACATACTTATTAACTTCAATCATGCAAACTTTCACATCCATGAAAACCTAATCATGTGCATAAAAACTTAAACCAATATTAGCCTATTTCATATGGCCATTTACAAAATGAATTATCAACCAATATAGGCCAACACATTAGGCTAAATTAATTATGACACATAACAAAATAACCAAGTCCCTATACATGCCGTAACTCAAAATATTGAAATCATTGGTACCCAAAATATTAGGTTAATAGTGTGACTGGATCTCCGACAATCTCCAATCCCCGAGCTGGCTTGGTAACACTATAAGACAAGGGAAAAGAAAGGGAGTAAGCTATAAAGCTTAGAAATTTCCCATGCAAACAATAAGCATCATAAACTCACATTTAACATACAATTAACTTGAAGTAAATTAACATAAATGTCATTATAAATCTCATAATCCAACTTATTCTATCACAACCTTACCGAAGGATTCATCACATATCGAACTCACTAGCATGAGTTTTATGTACATACCTGTACCAATTTACCACATACCATAGTCTTTCACAACTTTGACATTCTTGTTGCATTTCCCGTTCAACCACTTGGAATACTTAAGTGTACTCGGGTATCTCGTACACATAGTACCACATCAATGCCATATCCTAGATATGGTCTTAAATGAGATCTCGTATCGATGCCTATAGCCCAGCTATGGTCTTACACGAAATATCATATCGATGCCATATCCCAGATATGGTCTTACACAAAATCTCATAATGATGCCATATCCCAGTTATGGTCTTACACATAGTCTCGGTAACCCTGATGTCATGACATTTGTATCCTATCTATTCCTAAGGTTCAATCGGGATTTCACGATTGTCGTAACTTTTTCGAACACACTCAATGGTCAATCATAATTCATAAAATGGTAAAGCATTTAAAACATAAGTAAAACAATGCATTATTTACATAAGAACTTACCTCGGTACAAAAATAGTAGGAAATGGACCTAATCGTCAAATACTTTGTTTTTCCCCCGAACTATGTCTGAACCTCATTTCTCTTGATCTAGAATAGAAAATTTATCTTATTTATTAATCATATTACTCAATTCAGTCCAAAACTTACATTATGAAAAAAATTACATTTTTGCCCCTAAACTTTGACATATTTATATTTTTGTCCCTAGGATTGTAAAATGAAATCTATTCAATTTCATCAAGACCCAAGCCTAGCCAATGCTCTTTAATGCTTATAACAACTCACATTTTTCATTTAATCACACTTTTACACATATTTTATAACTTTTTTATAATTTGGTCCTTTTGACATTTTCATCAAAAATCACCTAGCAAAAGTTGTTTATCTTACATCTAACATACATTTTCTACCATTAGACATCAAAATGTACAAATATTCTTCATGGTAAAATTTTAGACTGATTTTATTTGAAATTAATCCTTGAAATAGCTAATTTAGTTTACAAGGATATCAAAAACATAAAAATCATTAAAAACGAGGCTAGAACGGACTTACAATTGAGCTTGAAAAATGGAAAAACCCTAGCTATGTCCTCTTTCTAATTTTTGGCACCAAGGGAAGAAGGTGGACTAAATTGTTGGCTTGATTTTTGGCTTTTAATTCATTTATTTACCAAATGACCAAAATGCCCTTTTCTAAAAACATTAAAATTCTCTTACCTCATGTCTATTTTTGTCCAACTTAAAGTAAAATGGTCTAACTACCATCTAAGAACCTTCAATTTAAAATTTCATAGCAATTAGACACCTCTACCATGTAGAACTCAAGTTTTGCTTTTTTTACTATTTAGTCATTTTGACCAAATTGAGTGCCCAAACGTCAAAATTTTCGAACAAAATTTTCACGGAATCATTCTGTAAAATTGTAAACCATAAAAATGTAATAAAAACAAGTTTTACTATGTCAGATTTGTGGTCCCAAAACTACTGTTCCAACTAGGCCCAAAATCAGGCTGTTACAACTCTCTCCCTTTTAGGGATTTTCGTCCCCAAAAATTTTACCAAAAAATAGGTTTGGGTACTATTTTCTCATGGCCTCCTTGGGTTCCCACGTAGCCTCTTCAACCCTATTTCGTTTCCATAACACTTTCACAGGGCTATACTCTTAATTTTCAACTGTTTAACTTCCCAAGCTAAAATCATGATCGGCTCTTCACTTTACGTCATGTCAGGTCAAATCTCAATCTCTGATGAAGAAATCACATGTGAGGGATCTGATCAGTAACAGCGCAACATCGACATGTGAAATACATTATGAATCCTTTCCAACTCTGTCGATAAAGCTAACTGCTATGCCATTGGCCCTATCTTTCGATAATCTCATACAGCCCAATGAAACGCGAACTCAACTTGCCTTTACGATCAAATCTCAAAATCTTCTTCCATAGAGATACTTTCAGAAATACTTTATCACTGATTTGAAATTCAATCTCTTTTCTTTTCAAATCTGCGTACGAATTTTGTCGATCTGAAGCGGCTTTCAAGCAATCATGGATTACCTTTACTTTTTCTTCAGTTTCTCTGACCAAATCAACCCCGTGAATCTATTTCTCACTAATCTCGGTCCAATACAAAGGCGTTCGGCACTTGCGGCCATACAATGCCTCATAAGGTGCCATCTTTATACTTGATTGAAAACTGTTGTTATAAGCAAACTCAACTAATGGTAGATATTTTTCCCAACTACCCTCGAATTCTAGAACACAACATTGGAGCATTTCTTCGAGTACCTGAATCGTTCTTTTAGACTAACCGTCGGTTTGTGGATAAAATGCGGTACTAAAGTTCAACTTTGTACCCAAAGCCTCTTGTAACTTCTTCCAAAATCTTGAGGTAAAACTCGGATCTTTATCTGAAATAATAGACATAGGCACTTCGTGCAATCTCATAATCTCCGAAATGTACAATTCAGCTATCAATTAGTAGTCAGTACTACCAGAATAAAATAAGCCGATTTCGTTAATCTATCAACAATGACCCAAACGACATCTTTCTTTTTTAGAGTCAAAGGGAACCCAGTTACGAAATCCATCGTAATCTTATCCCATTTCCACTCAGACACCGTCACTAGCTGAAGTAAACCTGAAGGCACTTGGTGTTCAACTTTCACTTGTTGACAAATCAAACACTTCGAAACAAACTTTGAAATATCTCGTTTCATACCTGACCACCAATACAATTTCTTCAAATCATTATACAGTTTTGTACTACCTGGATGCACAGATAAATAGTCGTTATGTGCCTCATGAAGAATTTTCTGAATAAGTTCATCATTTTTTGGTACACAAATTCTGCGTCAAAACATCAAACAGTTATCGGATCCAATATGAAAATCTGAGTCACTACCCGATTCACAATGAACTCTTTTGGCTTACAAATCACTGTCACATTTCTGAGCTTCACAAATTTGTTAAAGAAACAATGGTCTAGCTCTCAACTAGGCTAGGATCGAACTGTTATCGAACAAAGTCAACCATCTATTCATCGCTTTCAAAGTATACAAAGTCTTTGTACTCAACACATCTACGACTAAATTTGCTTTACTCGGGTGGTAATTAATTACCAGCTCATAATCCTTCAATAACTCAAGCCATCTCCGTTGTTGCAAGTTCAAATCTTTCTGAGTCATCAAGTATTTTAAGCTCTTATGATCAGAAAAGACATGACATTTCTCATCGTACAAATGATGTCTCCAAATTTTTAAAACAAACACAATGGCGGCCAATTCCAAATCATGTGTCAGATAATTCTTCTTGTACGGTTTCAACTATCTCGAGGCATAAGCTATCACTTTGCCCTCTTGCATCAACACACATCCCAATCCATTTAGTGACGCGTCACTATAAATCACAAACTCTTTTCCCTATTTAGGTTGTACTAAAATCGATGCCTCAGTCAATAATGCTTTCAACTTTTCAAAACTTTGCTGACATTTTTCGAACCATTCAAATTTAACATCTTTTTGCAACAACTTTGTCAATGGAGTAGCAATCATTGAAAATCCTTTGATAAACCATTGGTAATAATCGACTAAGCCCAAAAAGCTTCTAACTTTAGATACATTTCTCGGCGGTTTCCAATCGACAATAGCCGAAATCTTACTTGGATCAACATGGATACAATCACCTGAAACAATATATCCCAAAAATTTGGATACCATCACCTGAAACAATATGTCCCAAAAATTTGACTTCTCGGAGCCAAATCTCACTTTTACTGAATTTAACAAACAACTGTTTATCTCTCAAAGTCTGTAATACAACCTTCAAGTGCTCGACATGCTTGGACTTGTCTCGAGAATAAATCAGAATGCCATCGATAAACACAACCACAAATTTGTCCAAATACGGTCTAAAGATCCGATTCATCAAGTCCATGAAATCAGTAGGTGCATTTGTTAATCCAAAAGGCATAAAAAGGAATTCATAGTGCCGATACCTTGTTCTGCAAGCGGTCTTCGGCACATCCGACCCTTTAACTCTCAACTGATAGTAGCCAGATCTTAAATCAATCTTCAAAAATACCGTTGCTCCTCTTAACTGATCGAACAAGTCATCAATCCTCGGCAAAGGATACTTGTTCTTTGTAGTCACCTTGTTGAGCTATTAGTAATCGATACAAAGTCTTATAGACCAATCTTTTTTCCTTACAAATAACACTGAAGTACCCCGGGGAGAATAACTCAGTCTCGCAAAACCTTTATCCGTCAACTCTTGCAATTGAGCTTTTAATTCTTTCAATTAAGTCAGGGCCATTCTATACGGAGCAATAGATATTGGCGAGGTCCTTGGTACTAAATCAATACCAAACTCGACTTCTCTAACCGAAGGTAACCCAGACAACTCTTCCGGGAACACATCTGAATATTCACAAACTATCAGTATTGATTTAATTTTCAATTCAGACACTTTTGTATTCAACACATAAGCAAGATACGCTTCACACCCTTTTCTTACATATCTTTGGTTAGACATCAAAGAAATCACAACAGGTAACTCATCCACTCATCTGAATCAATCCAAAGAATTTCACCATTTTTACATTTCAGTTCAATAATCTTTCTTTTACAGTTCACTACGGCATTATGCAGTGTCAACCAATCTATACCCAAAATAACATCGAATTCATCAAATGACAACAACATTAAATCAGCCAGAAAATAGTGACCTCGAATCATGAAAGGACAATTCTTGCAAACTCTATCAACTAACACATGTTTACCTAAAGGGTTTGGCACTCTAACCACAAATTTAGTAAACTCAATAGGCAAGCTCTCACTAGCTACCAATTTCACACAAACATAAGAATGAGTTGATCTAGGATCAATCAACACAGCTACATTAGTATTATAGAGAGAAAAAGTACTAGTGATAACATCAGGAGATGTCGCTTCTTCGTGAGCAGGGATGGCATAGGCTCTAGCAGGTGCTCGAGCTTTGGATCTCACAGCTATATCTAGGGGTGAGCAAAATTTGGTTCGACTCGAAAAAAATTAGAATTTCGAGTTAAACGAATCGAGTTATTCGAGTCAACTTGATTTTTTTTTGAATTTCGAGTTCGAATCGAGTTGAGTTTTCAAATTTGAATAACAAGAATTGTAACACCCTGAATTTGGGCCTAGAAGTTTTGGGCCTTGAGCATGGGAGCGGTTGAAGGCAGCTTATAATATTTTGTTGTGCGTGTAAATTTCGCTAATGAAGGCTTGTTTTAGTGGTTAAGTGTGCTGAGAAGTGTTGGAAAAGTCTTGGGTAGTAGGTAAGCTTTAAGGGAGGTAGAGTTGTAACACTATGAATTTGGGCCTAGAAGTTTCAGGCCTTGAGCATTACAGCAGTTGAAGGTAGCTTATAATATTTTGTTGTGCGTGTAAATTTCGCTAATGAAGGCTTGTTTTAGTGTTTAAGTATGCTGAGAAGTGTTAGAGAAGTCTTGGGTTCAAATCTGGACTCTAGCAAAAATTTTGGTTTAAGGTGAATCAAACCCTAGGTGTAGTAGGAAGGCCTTAAGAATATTGTTGGGGAAATTGTGCCACAAAAAGCCTTGTGGTCTAGTGGCAAAGTAGTACCACATAAGAGGCAGGAAGGTGGCGTCATAGAGTTGGCAAGGAGGTCCAAGGCTCAAAACTCATGGCAATCAAAGAGCATTTATTTGGCTATGTTGGGATGGCAAGAGTTGGTGTTGGTTTTAAACTCTGGTGATGGAGGGATCCCACATCGGGAAGCTAACATAAGAGTAGATGGAGAGCTGGCTTTAAATAGAGCAAACCATGAGGAGAGTAGGCATACCCTTCTTGGCTGACCCCTTTCACTTTGTGACGTGCTCGTTTGGGTTGGGCGTCAGCTAAGAGTGTTTGGAGCGTGGATTAACTGCAGTCTCCTAACATGTGTGTATTTCTCATTACTCTAGCAGTAGGACGGCTATTTCGGGCCGCGATGGGCTGAAATGGGTCATGTGGTCCCAATGGGTCCGTAAGCCCAAGTGGATAATTTGTAGAATTACTAAAATATCCCTGTAAGTTAGGACTACCGATTTACCCCTGGAGAGTAAAATGACTATTTTGCCATTCGTGCGTAAATGACGAACTTGTGTTATGATTGGGTTAGTTGACGTGGATTTATGTTAGTTATCGTTAATTCGTAAGTCTAATGTGTTAGTGATCGATTGTAGGATTATCGCGTGGGAGATATCGTCATCAATCGTCATCAACCAGGTGTGTAAACAACACCCTCCCTTACACTAAATCGGTAAAAGCCAAAATACCGAAAGGTTGGTATTTTTGTGAACTCGCGAGCGTGCGAACGCTCGTGAGACAGTTGTTAATGAATATGGTGCATTTGGATGATTAGACTGCAGAGTGTGCATTTTCGTGCACAACGGTATTTTTGGGCTTAATAGGCCGAAAGCGGGCCAATGGGCCAACAGGCCCACTTTGGTAAAAAGACGAGGTAAGTACTTCTGATTACTTGGTAAATGTTAGAATGAGCATGAAACCTTAGCAATAGGTAATAATTACTGAAATACCCTTATGCATGCAAAATTACGATTTTACCCCTAGGGTTATTTTTTTTCTGAAAAGCATGATGTTCTGTTTCTGTATATGTATGCCATGACATATTATTTCTGTTGCGTGGGACATGGGTTTATATTGATGGAGGAAAAGTTCTAGCAGCCTCGCTGCAATCTGGTGGCCTCGCCACATATATCTGTTTTGGTGACTTCGTCACAATATTTGGCAGCCTTGCTGCAATCTGGTGGCTTCGCCACATATATATATCTGTTCTGGTGGCCTAGCCACAATATTTGTATCTGGTGACTTCGTCACAATATCTGGAAGCCTCGCTGCAATTTCTGTGGTGTGTAGCGGTTGGGTGGGTAGAGTAGTCTCCCCACATGGTGTAAGGCTGGTACGGGGGTGTTATGGATGGCTCTGGATTGGGATTTCTGCATTCATGATATATTTGTTTTGTATCTGCTATGGGCCTATAGGTTTCATTCTGATTTCTGTACTAGGCCAAGGCCCAGATAAGTCTGACTTTGAGGTTTAATCTGTTTTAGGCTATGGTTGGGTTATGTTACACACTGAGTTTACCGAACTCACCCTTTATTTTCATCTCTGCAGGAAATCCCCAACCATAGTGGGCTTAGAGCTGTGAGGGATTCGGAGTGGCCACATCATCTGCAAATTGGTTTTTCTAAGTTAGTTTATTTTTTTTATTTTTATATTATGATTTAATTTTGGGTTTTAAGTTGTAATAAGGCCGCTATTTAAATTTCTTTTTCCGCTATGGTTTTATTTTCTGATTATATTTATACTATGTCGAAACTGCTAGTATTAGGCTGCGCGGGTTTTCAAAATTAATGAACATTTTCCATGACTCAACAAGCACAACAAATGGATAGCTTAAAGATTGATAAACCGACCTTTCATTCAACCGCTGTTTTTACAAAGACCACCTCAATCACGTAGACCAACGAATGCATACTAAGTCGTAAGTCCATGTGATACGTTAGATCTGGCCATAACGTCTGGGCCGGGTTTGGGGTGTTACATTTAGTGGTATCAGATCCTGGGTTGCAACAACTCGGCTTTGGATTGGGTTTTCAAAGGTTGAATTTTAGAAAGTTATTTTCAACCACGTGCTCAGTTTGAAGTATTTCTCTTAAAAAGTGTGGCACACCGAGTCTCCGGCGCCGAATCCGTAAGTCTTCTGAATACTTTTGTCTGTTTAGAAATTGAAATATTGTGGATTCTTTAGATATTGGTCTGAATTAAAATTTGGTATTTATTTTATGTGGATGTGATGTTTGGATATAGAAATTGTATATATGTGTGATAAATATGTGTCTGCTTCAGTGAATAAGTGTTGTATGTATGAGATGTTTCAAGTTCTAGTTGAAGTGTGACAGTGATAGTAGGATCAGAGTGAGCAGCAGTAGCGTAGTGGGGTAGATGTTACACGACCACCCTGTTAGATGCAAATTTCAGGGACGAAATTTCTTTAAGTGAGGTAGAGTTGTAACACCCTGAATTTGGGCCTAGAAGTTTTAGGCCTTGAGCATGGGAGCGGTTGAAGGCAGCTTATAATATTTTGTTGTGAGTGTAAATTTCGCTAATGAAGGCTTGTTTTAGTGGTTAAGTGTGTTGAGAAGTGTTGGAGAAGTCTTGGGTTCAAATCTAGACTCTAGCAAAAATTTTGGTTTAAGGTGAATCAAACCCTGGGTGTAGTAAGTAGGCCTTAAGAATATTGTTGGGGAAATTGTGCCACAAAAAGCCTTGTGCTCTAGTGGCAAAGTAGTGCCGCATAAGAGGTAGGAAGGTGGCGTCATAGAGTTGGCAAGGAGGTCCAGGGTTCGAAACTCATGGCAATCAAAGAGCATTTATTTTGCTATGTTGGGACGGCAAGAGTTGGTGCTGGTTTTAAACTCTGGTGATGGAGGGATCCCACATCGGGAAGCTAACATAAGAGTAGATGGAGAGCTGGCTTTAAACAGAGCAAACCATGAGGAGAGTAGGCATACCCTTCTTAGCTGATCCCTTTTACTTTGTGACGTGCTCGTTTGGGTTGGGCGTCAGCTAAGAGTGTTTGGAGCGCGGATTAACTGCAGTCTCCTAACAGGTGTGTATTTCTCATTACTCTAGTAGTAGGATGGCTATTTCAGGCCGCGATGGGCTGAAATGGGCCATGTGGTCCCAATGGGTCAGTAGGCCCAAGTGGATAAGTTGTAGAATTACTAAAATACCCCTGCAGGGTAGGACTACCTATTTACCCCTGGAGGGTAAAATGACTATTTTGCCCCTCTGCGTAAATGACTAACTTGTGTGATGATTGGGTTAGTTGACGTGGATTTATGTTAGTTATCGTTAATTCGTAAGTCTAATGTGTTAGTGATCGATTGTAGGATTATCGTGTGGGAGATATCGTCATCAATCGTCATCAACCAGGTGTGTAAAGGACACCCTTCCTTAGACTGAATCGGTAAAAGCCGAAATACTGAAAGGTTGGTATTTTTGTGAACTCGCGAGCGTGCGAGTGCTCGTGAGATAGTTGTCAATGAATATGGTGCATTTGGATGATTAGAGTGCAGAGTGTACATTTTCGTGCACAACGGTATTTTTGGGCTTAATGGGCCGAAAACAGGCCAATGGGCCAACGGACCCACTTTGGTAAAAAGACGAGGTAAGTACTTCTGATTACTTGGTAAACGTTAGAATGAGCATGAAACCTTAGCAATAGGTAATAATTACTGAAATACCCTTATGCATGCAAAATTATGATTTTACCCTTAGGGTTATTTTTTCTGAAAAGCATGATGTTCTGTTTCTGTATATGTATGCCATGACATATTATTTTTGTTGCGTGGGGCATGGGTTTATATTGATGGAGGAAGCGTTCTGGCAGCCTCGCTGCAATCTGGTGGCCTCGCCACATATATCTGTTCTGTTGACTTCGTCACAATATCTGGCAGCCTCGCTGCAATCTGGTGGCTTCGCCACATATATATATCTGTTCTGGTGGCCTAGCCACAATATCTATATCTGGTGACTTCATCACAATATCTGGCAGCCTCGCTGCAATTTCTATGGTGTGTAGCGGTTGGGTGGGTCGAGTAGTCTCCCCACATGGTGTAAGGCTGGTACGGGGGTGTTATGGATGGCTCTGGGTTGGGATTTCTGCATTCATGATATATTTTTTCTGTATCTGCTATGAGCCTATGGGTTTCATTTTGATTTCTGTACTGGGCCAAGGCCCAGATAAGTCTGACTCTGAGGTCTGATCTGTTTTGGGCTATGGTTGGGTTATGTTACACACTTTATTTTCATCTTTGCAGGAAATCCCCAACCATAGTGGGCTTGGAGCTGTGAGGGATTCAGAGTGGCCACATCATCTGCAAAGTTGGTTTTTCTAAGCTAGTTTATTTTTATTATTTTTATATTCTGATTTAATTTTGGGTTTTAAGTTGTAATAAGGCCGCTATTTAAATTTCTTTTTTCGCTATGGTTTTATTTTTTGATTTTATTTATACTATGTCGAAACTGCTAGTATTAGGCTGCGTGGGTTTTCAAAATTAATGAACGTTTCCATGACTCAACAAGCACAACAAATAGATAGCCTAAAGATTGATAAACCGGCTTTTCATTCAACCGCTGTTTTTACAAAGACCACCCCAATTACTTAAACCAACGAATGCATACTAAGTCGTAAGTCTATGTGACACGTCAGATCTGGCCATAACGTCTGGGCCGGGTTTCGGGTGTTACACGAATAATTCAAATAAATCGAATATCAAACTATAATATTTTACATTTTTACCCCAAACTCCCAAACCTTTTTACTTTTCCCTTAAAAAATTTACTCCTTCCTACTTTCCCCCTAAAACTTTTACTCCCCTTCCATCCCAACCCCCAATCTACACAATATCCATTTCCCACCAAAATTTTACTCTCCCATTTACTTTTCTTAAAATTTTACTCCAAAAAACCTTTAAAACTTTTTATTTTCCTCCATAATTTTTACTCCCTCCCACTTTCCACTTAATATTTTTACTTCCTTCCAATCCCACCTCCCATCTACCCTCAATCCACCCCCCAAAATTTTTTAATATTTTTCCTCTAAAATTTTACTCCCTCCTATTTACTTTCCCTCAGAATTTTATCCTCCAAAACTTTTTATTTTCCCCCTAAATTTTTACTTCTCACCTTTTACTCTCAAATAAAAAATCAAAATTATCCAAAAAAAATCACAAACATAAATAGTAATAATTTTATTTTTATCTACTATTTATATTATTACTTAAATTTCACATTTTATATTATTTATATTATTGAATTGTTTAGTCATATTGAATATTTATATTAAAATTGAATTATTAATTATGCCATCAAATATTCATGTTAAAATTTTATATTGGTATCAATTTCACATTTTATCTTTAAAATAACTTTTATTAAAAAATCACATTTTTGCATTTAATATATATTTTAATTCCAAAATACACAATGACAAGAATCTGAAGATAATTGAAACAACTAAGCAAGCAAAAAAGCTAACCCGTATATAAAAGATTAATAAATAAATTATGAGGTGATGAAAGTTAATAAAAAATTTGATTAAAGTGGACAAATTTTATTACGATAGGTGATAGTGGTTAAAAGGACCCAAAATTATTTTTTAAAATTTAACTCGAACAGATTCGATTCGAATTCCATCTCACTCGACTCGATTCGAGAAAATTTCAAATCAAATTAGGATGATAAAATATAATTCGTCAACTCCATTAACTCAAAATTTTTTCATTCGATTCGATCGAACGTTCACCCTTAGCTATATCCTTCGTCACACCTTTACTACTAGCTCCATTTTTGGTATTCCTCTGTGGCCTACCCTTATTAGTAGTATTACTCAGCCTTGCGCTCTGAAATTTTTCTTTCTCAGCCATTTCAGGGCAATCTCGGATAAAATGCTCTTGAGAACCACCTTGAAACAAGCCCGGTCATTCATACTACACTCATCGGGGTGACGTCTGCCACAAAGCTGACACTCATGTCTGTTAGGCCTCATATTACCCAAACTTTCCATTGAGTGGCTTGTGATTTAGAACCCGAGTATTGCTTCCCACAATCTCTATGAGAATACCCAACTGATACATTCAAACGGGAGTACATTTCTCTAGATTTCTTTGAATGAGATGGAAATGACTTACTAAAATGTCTTTTCCTCGAATCCTTAGCTTCACATCAACTTTCCTCTTTTCTTTATTCAACTCTTTGGCCTTACAAGCTCGCTCAACCAATACCACAAATTTCTTCAGTTCTAAGATCCCAACTAACACACGAATATCTGTATTCAATCCATCCTCAAATCTCTTGCACATGATAGCCTCGTTGGAAACACAATCTCGAGCATATTTGCTAAGTCTGACAAATTCTCACTCATATTTGGTCATCGACATACGACCCTATTTCAGCTCAAGAAATTTCTTACGTTTTTGATCGATGAATTGCTGACTGTATTTCTTTCGGAACTCCTCTTGAAAGAATTCCCATGTAACCCTCTCTCTTGGTACCACCAATACCAGTGTATTCCATCAGTGATATGCAGAATCTCTCAAAAGTGAGATGACACACTTTAAACACTCATCCAGTGTGCAAGACAACTCATCAAACACCCTGATAGAGTTCTTGAGCCAAAACTCGGCTCTCTCGGGATCATCGTCCATATTAGCTCTGACATATTCAGCCCCATCCTTTCAGATCTTATCAATCAGGGGCTTATTCATTCTTACAAATTCGATACCTTGTGGAGCTAAGAGAACCGGTCGATTAATAAGTGGGGGTAGAGGAGGTTGGGCATTTGGATTTGTTTGAAAAAATTTTGAATACCACTCATTCATCATGTGGAGAAAGGCTCCCCTACCCCCTTCTCCTTGACTAATCGTTGGGTGTCTACTATCAAACGGCGCTGCCTCTTGAGTGGGAGCTGGCACATTATTTTCAACGTCATTAGCCTTAGCTTGATTGAGATCCATTTACTATACGAAAACACAATTTAAACTTGTCAGGATTCATCACACTATCACAGTTCATTTATGGCATGTATAGCTAAACTCTTACACACGTTATGCTAGTCCAAGAATTGACTAAATCGTAGCTTTGATACCACTAAATATAACACCCCTTACCCGTATTCGACACCAAAATAGGGTACGAGGCATTACCGAACTTAAACATAAGCAAACATACAAAATTGAGACATACATTTGCATCCAAATTTAAAACTTATCATTTACATTCACATTGTCCCTAAAACGAGCCTACGAAGCCAAAAACATGCATTGGAAATAGTTCGAGACTAAACCGAGAACTTTGGAAAATTTCACAACACTTCAAAAATTTTTCATGTTTTAAGAGCCATACGCTCCTGTGATTTGGGACACACCCGTATGGGCAGGGCATGTGGTTACACACGCCCGTGTCCGTGACCCGTGTAACTTGCTGCTTGTCACCCATGAACAAATTGAAGTCACATGGCCAAGGAACACGCCCATGTACTTAGGCTGTGTGGTCAATTTAATTTTTATAATCTTTCATAAAATAGGTGCAGACTTCACACGCCCAGAGCATATGCCCGTGTCTGAGGCTGTGTCATCCACATGGTTGAGACACACGCCCGTGTGCTCAATTCTAAGCATTCTATTTTGTAACAATTAAAGTTTAGGGGACACACGGCCTAGACACACGCCCGTGTGTCTGCTATTTTGGACAAAAAGAAGGCTATTTACCAAACTATTTTGTCACCCTTCCATGCACAAACCTACACAATAAAACATAGCACCATTCTAAGTATATACATTCAACCAAATCAACTAGAGCCAAGGCATCCAAACATCATTCACATGCTACCATTTACCACATACAAACATCACGTACTTATTAACTTCAATCATGCAAACTTCCATATCCATGAAAACCTCATCATGTGCATAAATACTTAAACCAAAATTAGCCTATTTCATATGGCCATTTACAAAATGAATTATCAACCAGTATAGGCCAACATATTAGGCCAAACTAATTATGACACATAACAAAATAACCAAATCCCTAAATGTAACACCCCTTATGTAATATCCCGAATTAGGGCCTAATCGAAATAGTGGTTTCGTGACCATAAATCCGAGATAGAAATAATTATTTTATAATTATTTTTAGGTTTATGATATGATTGCATGATTGTGTGAAAATTTCGTGATGAAATTCTATGCCTAAAGTGGTTAAATTGAAAGTAGGGACTAAATCGAATAAGTTGCAAAACTTGCATTCTAGAAGTTTTTAGTATAAAATTATTTTGGAATATTAATGAGGAGGTCTTAAATAGCAATTTGACCAATTTTAAGTTCATGGACAAAATTAGGACATGGAAGGAATTTTTGGAAAGTTTAGTAGTAAGGGTATTTTGGTCATTTAGTTATTAAAATGAATTAAAAACAAAATTAAAAGCCAATTTTTGTCCATCTTCTTCATTAGGCCGAAATTTAAAGGGTTCTCCATAGCTAGGGTTTGTTTCAAGCTTCCAAGCTCCATAGTAAGTGATTCCAAGCCCCGTTTTTAATGATTTTTACGATTTTGAGATCCCGGTAACTCGATAAAGCTTATGTTAGCAATAATTTAACCTAGGGTTTATATTTGGAAAAATACCCATAGGTGAAATTTGTGTATTTTGATGTTTTATGATAGAATATGAAGTTTTAAATTATGTTAGACAACTTGTACTACTCGATTTTAAGCAAAAACGAGTAAAAGGGCTTAATCGGTAAAAATACCTAATAGTCACAAGTACATGTTAGAGTGAGAATTTGATGTTGCCATAGAAGAGAAAAGTGATCAGCATGTTGTAAAACATAAGAATAAGGAATAAATTTTAATCCCGAGCCTAGGGGCAAAAATGTAAATATGCAAAAGTTTAGGGGTAAAATTGTAATTTTGCCAAAATTTGAGTTAAGGATTAATTTGATAATGTGAGTATTAAAAAAGCTAAATGTGTTATTTTAGATCAAGAAAGACGTGGAATCGACCTCAATCGAGGAAAAGAAAAGATTGTGGACAAAATTGCAAAATCTTTGTATTTTGGTACCAAGGTAAGTTCATGTGTAAATAATGTATCATAATGGTTATTTTTAAGTTATTGCTGTTAATTATATGTTATGCTGAATTTTATTATGAAATGTATGCTTTGTGGTTAATTTCAAATAATATGTAAATTATGTGGACTACTTGTTAAATATAATTGTTACCGAGTATTGATTTCGGCATTATACAGAAGACGGCAAGGATAAGTGTTCGAGGAAAAATCCCGTTTGAACCTTAGGAATAGATTAGGATACAAGTGACATGTCACTAGGATGATTGAGCATCCGAACTCGTTGAGTTGAGTCCGAGTTCACTTATGGATGCGAATGTCCGAACTCGTTGAGTTGAGTCCGGGTTCACTTATGGATGCGAACGCCTGAGCTCGTTGAGTTGAGTCCGAGTTCGCTTATGGGCGGGTTACATGATTGCTTGATTGCATATATGACACTTATGTGCAAGTTATCCATGTATCCGAATTATATTCCGATGTGTTCAACGGGTAAAGTTCTACTCAATGGAGGAATATTCGAGATGTAAAGAGAAGTATTGGTGAGTGATGTGAAATGGTTATTTTGGACAGGTATGTATTTAACCCTCGGGTTGAGTATTGATACAACCACAATAAGGTAATAAGATGATGAAAAATGATTAAAAATGTGATATGTGTTTTAGTGATACATGCTAATGTTGATTGGTATGACTGTTTGTTATGTTACTTATTATTTGCATATGAACTTACTAAGCATTTATGCTTACTCCCTCCTTCTTACTCATTGTAGTTTTGGACAAGCCAGCTCAGGAGTCGGGATAGGTCGAAGGCTCAGTCACACTATCCGGAAGACTTTTGGTAATGGCTTGTAAATTTAAGTATGGCATGTATAGCAATATACTTTTTTTTTTGTGTAAATGATCTTATGGTATGGTGATGGAATGGTTGAGGAAATGCTTGATAATGATAAATTATGAAAATATTTAGTTTAGATTATATTTGATGTTAAGGAAAATTATTAAGATACTTAGTGCATAAAAACTCATAAAAGGGATGAAATTTGCCATAAACAGAATACTGCAGCAACACTGACGCGAGTTTAAAAATTTACTAAAAATCATAGAAATTTAAATTGGTGATGGAATACATATCAAATTGAAGCTTATTATGTCTAGTTTCACATGAAACAAATGAAACATGTAAAGGAATTATATGTTACAAGATATTTAAATTTTAGTGAAACAGGATCATAGCAGTTTCTGAATCCCCTGTTCCAAATTTAGAAATTCACCATAAAATGTAAAGATATAATTAGGTAGTGTATTTTATATTCTCAGAATCCTTGTTGAGTCTAGTTTCATTAGAAACAAACCTCATAGTCATATGAATTTTTTACAGAGAGAAATGTGGTTCGTAGTAAACAGAGGTCAGACCAGTCATGTCCTGAAATAGGGGTAACTTTAACTAATAAAATGTACTAATTAACCCAACTAAAAATTCTAGAAAAAAATTAGTAGATAGGTATATGAGTCTAGATTTATGGAAAATTTACGGATCTTGATTTCGAGTTTCGTAACTTGAGATATGATTTTTCTTGTGACTGTGATGCAAGTAGCTTAAAAGTTGTGAATGTAGAAATAAATAATCCAAAGTTCTAAATATGTTAAATTAAGCTTAGTAACACCTCATACTCGACTCCGGCGACGGTCTCAGGCATGGGGGCGTTACATTTAGTGGTATCAGAGCAGGTTTAGTCGGTTCTCAGAGTACGTGTTGTATGTACGGATTTTGCTATACATGCCATATGTATGAATTGTGATAGTGTGACGACTTCTGACCTTTTTAAATGATTTTTATATAGTAGATGGATCCCGATCCAGCTGTGGCAGATGAAGTAGAGAGTAATGCGCCAGCTCCGGCTGAAGGGGCAGCGCCGACTGAAAATCCACCTCCTACTGTTGGTCAGGGAGGAGGAGAAAGGGATCGGGAAGCCTTTCTCCAAATGATGAGTGCATGGTACTCTGAGTTCGTTCGTACGAACCCAAATGTACGACCTCCCCCACCTCCCCCAATTCCTCAACCTGTACCCCCGATGCCTCAAGGTATGGATATGATAAAATTTCACAGAACCCCCGTTGACAGAATTCGTAAACAAGGGGCTGAAGAATTTAGAGCAAATATTGATGATGATGCAGAGAAAGCAGAGTTCTGGCTTGAAAATTCTATCCGGGTATTTGATGAATTATCTTGTACACCTGAAGAATGTTTGAAATGTGCTACATCTTTGTTGAGAGATTCAGCCTATAATTGGTGGAAGACTTTGATTTCGGTGGTACCGAAAGAGAGGGTAACCTGGGAATTCTTTCAAGAAGAGTTTCGGAAGAAATATATTAATGAAAGGTTTATTGATCAGAAATGTAAAGAGTTTCTTGAGCTGAAGCAAGGTAAATGACAGTCTCAGAATATGAAAGAGAGTTTGTTTGATTGAGTAAGTATGCCAGGGAATATGTTCCTACAGAAGCCAAGATGTGCCGACGATGTGAAGACGGGCTCAACGAAGACATTAAAGTATTTGTCGGGATCCTTGAACTAAAAGAAATAGTAGTATTGGTTGATCGAGCTTGCAAGGCTGAAGAACTACTTAAAGAAAAGAAAAAGGTAGAGGCTAGGACTAGAAATTGGAAGAAAAGACCGATGAGTAGTTCATTTTCACAGCAACCTAGAAAGTCAAGGAATATGAATCCTCGTTCCCAAGCTTCAGCTGGACAATCATATGGGAATTATAAGAAGCAAAATGTGGGTCCTAAATCTCAGAATACTTCTGCAGCCAGTGTAGAGAACTCGAGATTTGTTAAACCCGAGTGCCAGCGATGTGGTAGAAATCATTTTGGTCCGTACAGAGCAAATGAATGTTTTCGATGTGGTTCTCTGGATCATTTTATTAGAGACTGCCCAGAGAGAGCTGAGAAAGAAAAATTTCAGAATGTAAAAGCTAGTGGTGCAGACTCGAGGGGAAGGTATCCGAGAAAAGTTGGAAGTGAAACAAGCAGTAAGAATGTAGCCAGGGATGCACCGGTTAGACTTGAAGGAAGGGCTCCGGCTAGAACTTATGCTATTAAAGCGTGTGAAGATGCTTCCTCACCTGATGTGATTATCGGTACATTTTCTCTCTATAATGTTAATATTATTGCTTTGATTGATCCCGGTTCTACTCATTCATATGTGTGCAAGAAATTGGTGTCTAGTATGAATATACATGTTGAGAACACAGAATTTATGATTAGAGTGTCGAATCCGTTAGGCAAACGTGTGACTGTTGATAAAGTATGTAAGAAATGTCCTTTAATGATTCGGGATCATTACTTTTTGGCCGACTTGATATTGTTGCCGTTTGATGAGTTTGATGTTATTTTGGGTATGGATTGGTTGACATTGCATGATGCTAAAATAAATTGCAAAGAAAAGGTTATAGAATTAAAGTGTGAAAATGGTGAAACTCTGCGGGTTGAATCAGATAAATCAGAGGCATTGCCTAGTGTGATTTCTTCAATGTCGGCTCAAAGATATCTGAGAAAGGGTTATGAAGCTTATTTGGCGTATGTAATTAATACAAAAGAAGTTGAAAAGAAAGTTAAATCAGTGCCAGTTGTGTGTGAATTTGCGGACGTATTTCCAGAAGAATTGCCGGGTTTGCCTCCAGTCAGGGAAGTAGAATTTGGTATTGATTTGATACCGGGAACAGCTCCGATTTCGATTGCTCCGTATAGAATGGCACCAGCAGAGTTGAAGGAATTAAAGTCGCAGTTGCAAGAGTTGACTGATAAAGGTTTTGTGAGACCGAGTTTTTCACCTTGGGGTGCTCCCGTGTTATTTGTGAAAAAGAAGGATGGTTCTATGAGGTTGTGTGTTGATTATCGGCAGTTAAACAAGGTGACAATCAAAAACAAGTATCCGTTGCCAAGAATTGATGATTTGTTTGATCAGCTAAAAGGAGCGACATGGTTTTCAAAGATTGACTTGAGATCTGGGTATTACCAACTGCGGGTAAAGGAGTCGGATGTGCCTAAAACTGCTTTTAGAACAAGGTACGGTCATTATGAATTTTTAGTTATGCCATTCGGGTTGACAAATGCTCCTGCTGTGTTTATGGATTTAATGAATCGCATATTTCGGCCATACTTGGACAGATTTGTTGTGGTGTTTATAGATGATATTTTAATTTATTCAAAAGATGAGACAGAGCATGCTGAGCATTTGAGGATAGTTTTGCAAACTTTGAGAGATAAGCAGCTGTATGCTAAGTTTAGTAAAAGTGAATTTTGGCTCCGGGAAGTTGGATTTTTGGGTCATATTGTTTCAGGTGATGGTATACGGGTTGATCCTAGTAAAATTTCAGCCATTGTTGATTGGAAACCACCGAAAAACGTAACTGAAGTTAGAAGTTTCTTGGGGTTAGCTGGGTATTATCGGCGGTTTGTAAATGGATTTTCTATAATTGCTGCTCCTATGACTAGACTACTCCGAAAGGATGTTAAATTTGAATGGACGGAAGAATGTCAACAGAGTTTTGAAGAATTGAAAAAGTTATTAACTGAAGCACCAGTGTTGGTACAACCCGAATTAGGTAAAGAATTTGTGGTGTATAGTGATGCTTCTCTAAATGGTTTGGGGTGTGTACTCATGCAAGAAGGAAAAGTGGTGGCTGGTTGGCTTATGCTTCGAGGCAGTTAAAACCTCATGTGAGGAATTATCCTACTCACGATTTGGAATTGGCTGCAGTGGTGTTTGCTTTGAAGATTTGGCGACATTATTTGTATGGTGAAAAGTGCCGAGTATATACCGATCACAAAAGTCTTAAATACTTGATGTCACAAAAAGACTTGAATTTGAGACAGCGAAGATGGTTGGAGTTATTGAAAGATTATGAGCTTGTTATTGATTATCATCCGGGAAAAGCGAATGTGGTTGCCGATGCTTTAAGTAGAAAGTTGTTGTTTGCTTTGAGAGTTATGAACACTCAGTTGAAAATGTCAGATGACGGTTAGATTCTAGCAGAGTTAAGAGCAAGACCGATGTTTTTACAAGAGATTTCTGAAACTCAGAAAAATGATCAAGATTTTCTAGCCAAAAGAAAACAGTGTGAAGCTGATACGGGATCAGATTTCAGAATTGGTTCTGATGGGTGCTTAATGTTTAAAGATCGGATTTGTGTACCGAAGAATGAGGAATTGATTCAAAAGATCCTACAGGAAGCACATAGTGGTTATTTCTCGATTCATCCAGGTAGTACGAAAATGTATAATGACTTGAAGAAAATGTATTGGTGGAATGGAATGAAAAGAGATATATCAGAGTTTGTGTCCAAATGCTTAATTTGTCAACAGGTGAAAGCTGAACACCAAGTACCTTCAGGATTACTCCAGCCTATTATGGTTCCTGAATGGAAATGGGATCGGATTACTATGGATTTTGTTTCAGGATTGCCATTGACTCCGGGAAAGAAAGATGTCATCTGGGTAATAGTTGACAGATTAACTAAGTCGGCTCATTTTATCCCGGTACGTACGGATTATTCTCTTAACAAGTTGGCTGAACTGTATATTAGAGAAATTGTTAGATTACACGGAATACCATTATCGATTATTTTAGATAGAGATCCAAGGTTTACCTCGCGGTTTTGGCAAAAGTTGCAAGACGCGTTAGGTACGAAGTTAAATTTCAGTACTGCTTTTCATCCACAAACTGATGGACAATCAGAAAGAATAATTCAGATTCTTGAAGATATGCTTAGATGTTGTGTATTGGAATTTCAAGGAAGTTGGGAAAGATACTTACCGTTGGTGGAATTTGCTTACAATAATAGTTATCAGACGAGCTTGAAAATGGCACCTTATGAAGCATTATATGGTCGTAAGTGTCGAACGCCATTGTATTGGACTGAACTCAAGGAAAATCAGATTTATGGAGTTGATCTAATAAAAGAAACTGAAGAAAAAGTGAAGATAATTCGAGATTGTTTGAAAGCTGCTTCAGATAGACAGAAATCTTATGCAGACCTAAAGCGAAAGGACATTGAATTTCAAGTTGGTGATAAAGTATTTTTAAAGGTGACTCCGTGGAAAAAAGTCCTTAGATTTGGACGGAAGGGCAAATTAAGTCCGCGTTTTGTTGGGCCGTATGAAGTAATTGAAAAAGTTGGACCGGTAGCATATCGGCTAGCATTACCACCTGAATTAGAGAAGATTCATGATGTGTTCCACGTATCTATGTTACGTCGGTATCGTTCGAATCCTTCACAGGTAGTTTCACCGACAGAAATTGAACTACAACCAGATATGACCTACGAAGAAGAACCGATTAAGATTTTAGCTCGAGAGGTCAAACAACTAAGGAATAAAAATGTTGCACTTGTGAAGGTGTTGTGGCAAAGGCATGGAGTAGAAGAAGCTACATGGGAATCCGAAGAAACTATGAGAAATCAATACCCACATCTGTTTACCGATAAGATTTTCGAGGACGAAAATCCTTAAAGGGGGGGAGAGTTGTAATATCCCGAATTAGGGTCTAATCAGAATAGTGGTTTCGTGACCATAAATCTGAGATAGAAATAATTATTTTATAATTATTTTTAGGTTTATGATATGATTGCATGATTGTGTGAAAATTTCGTGATGAAATTCTATGCCTAAAGTGGTTAAATTGAAAGTAGGGACTAAATCGAATAAGTTGCAAAACTTGCATTCTAGAAGTTTTTAGTATGAAATTATTTTGGAATATTAATGAGGAGGTCTTAAATAGCAATTTGACCAATTTTAAGTTCATGGACAAAATTAGGACATGGAAGGAATTTTTGGAAAGTTTAGTAGTAAGGGTATTTTGGTCATTTAGTTATTAAAATGAATTAAAAACAAAATTAAAAGCCAATTTTTGTCCATCTTCTTCATTAGGCCGAAATTTCAAGGGTTCTCCATAGCTAGGGTTTGTTTCAAGCTTCCAAGCTCCATAGTAAGTGATTCCAAGCCCCGTTTTTAATGATTTTTACGATTTTGAGATCCCGGTAACTCGATAAAGCTTATGTTAGTAATAATTTAACCTAGGGTTTATATTTGGAAAAATACCCATAGGTGAAATTTGTGTATTTTGATGTTTTATGATAGGATATGAAGTTTTAAATTATGTTAGACAACTTGTACTACTCGATTTTAAGCAAAAACGAGTAAAAGGGCTTAATCGGTAAAAATACCTAATAGTCACAAGTACATGTTAGAGTGAGAATTTGATGTTGCCATAGAAGAGAAAAGTGATCAGCATGTTGTAAAACATAAGAATAAGGAATAAATTTTAATCCCGAGCCTAGGGGCAAAAATGTAAATATGCAAAAGTTTAGGGGTAAAATTGTAATTTTGCCAAAATTTGAGTTAAGGATTAATTTGATAATGTGAGTATTAAATAAGCTAAATGTGTTATTTTAGATCAAGAAAGACGTGGAATCGACCTCAATCGAGGAAAAGAAAAGATTGTGGACTAAATTGCAAAATCTTTGTATTTTGGTACCAAGGTAAGTTCATGTGTAAATAATGTATCATAATGGTTATTTTTAAGTTATTGATGTTAATTATATGTTATGCTGAATTTTATTATGAAATGTATGCTTTGTGGTTAATTTCAAATAATATGTAAATTATGTGGACTACTTGTTAAATATAATTGTTACCGAGTATTGATTTCGGCATTCTACGGAAGACGGCAAGGATAAGTGTTCGAGGAAAAATCCCGTTTGAACCTTAGGAATAGATTAGGATACAAGTGACATGTCACTAGGATGATTGAGCATCCGAACTCGTTGAGTTGAGTCCGAGTTCACTTATGGATGCGAATGTCCGAACTCGTTGAGTTAAGTTCGAGTTCGTGAGATGTAACTAGGCATCCGAACTGGTTGAGTTGAGTCCGAGTTCACTTATGGATGCGAACGCCTGAGCTCGTTGAGTTGAGTCCGAGTTCGCTTATGGGCGGGTTACATGATTGCTTGATTGCATATATGGCACTTCTGTGCAAGTTATCCATGTATCCGAATTATATTCCGATGTGTTCAACGGGTAAAGTTCTACTCAATGGAGGAATATTCGAGATGTAAAGAGAAGTATTGGTGAGTGATGTGAAATGGTTATTTTGGACAGGTATGTATTTAACCCTCGGGTTGAGTATTGATACAACCACGATAAGGTAATAAGATGATGAAAAATGATTAAAAATGTGATATGCGTTTTAGTGATACATGCTAATGTTGATTGGTATGACTGTTTGTTATGTTACTTATTATTTGCATATGAACTTACTAAGCATTTATGCTTACTCCCTCCTTCTTACTCATTGTAGTTTTGGACAAGCCAGCTCAGGAGTCGGGATAGGTCGAAGGCTCAGTCACACTATCCTGAAGACTTTTGGTAATGGCTTGTAAATTTAAGTATGGCATGTATAGCAATATACTTTTTTTTTTGTAAATGATCTTATGGTATGGTGATGGAATGGTTGAGGAAATGCTTGATAATGATAAATTATGAAAATATTTAGTTTAGATTATATTTGATGTTAAGGAAAATTATTAAGATACTTAGTGCATAAAAACTCATAAAAGGGATGAAATTTGCCATAAACAGAATACTGCAGCAACACTGCCGCGAGTTTAAAAATTTACTAAAAATCATAGAAATTTAAATTGGTGATGGAATACATATCAAATTGAAGCTTATTATGTCTAGTTTCACATGAAACAAATGAAACAGGTAAAGGAATTATATGTTACAAGATATTTGAATTTTAGTGAAACAGGGTCATAGCAGTTTCTGAATCCCCTGTTCCAACTTTAGAAATTCACCATAAATTGTAAAGATATAATTAGGTAGTTTATTTTATATTCTCAGAATCCTTGTTGAGTCTAGTTTCATTAGAAACAAACCTCATAGTCATATGGATTTTTTACAGAGAGAAATGTGGTTCGTAGTAAACAGAGGTCAGACCAGTCAATTCCTGAAACAGGGGTAACTTTAACTAATAAACTGTACTAATTGGCCCAACCAAAATTTCTAGAAAAAAATTAGTAGATAGGTATATGAGTCTTGATTTAGGGAAAATTTACGGATCTTTATTTCGAGTTTCGTAACTTGAGATATGATTTTTCTTGTGACTATGATGCAAGTAGCTTAAAAGCTGTGAATGTAGAAATAAATAATCCAAAGTTCTAAATATGTTAAATTAAGCTTAGTAACACCTCATACTCGACTCCGGCGACGGTCTCGGGCATGGGGGCGTTACACCTTACCCATGTCTGACGCTAGAACAGGGTACGAGGCATTACTGGTACAGCTTCATGCAAAAACCGAGCCATAACATCTCTTTTAATTTAAAACCTTTCAAACAAATGCATGACGTCTCTTATTTGGGTCTACGAAGCCCAAAACACTCATCAGAATTGATTCGGGACTAAACCAAGAACTTTCAAAAGTTTCAGGAAAACTTAAAAAATTTTCCCATGAAACCGGGTCACAAGCCCGTGTAGACATAGGGATACGCCCGTGTCCTCAGGTTGTGTAACTCTCTGTTTATGATGTCAGCATCCACATCGAACCACATGACCAGGCCACACTCCTTTGTCTCCAGGTTGTGTCCGTCACACGGTTGAGACACACGGCCGTGTCTCAGCTTGTGTGGCCAACACTTAGGCTATTTTCCAAGCCTTCATTTTACTCATAATCTCTTACAGCCTTATGCAGATCAAAATCGCAAATCATGACATCATTTTAGTGATTAAACACTCTTTATTAAGACATATTCTTAACATTAACATATCCTCTTACAAGTAATGCATCTACTCATGCAATACCAAGTCTAGATTCCTTATTTCACATTCATAAGACTTGTCATTTTGGTGACCACTTTTACTATGGTTACCAACTTATCCATCAAGCACTAATGTTTAATCGTTATCATGTTGTGTTTATAACGTGCAATTACTACATGACTATGACCACCTCAATTGGTCATAGAGCATACATCCAACACACATGTCATATTACTAGGCTTACAAGCCATAATTAATATGAGCCACATCTCATGGCCATATACATATAACTCAATATAAGTCAACACATTTGACCAAAGCAAAATAATACATGTCAATCAACTAGATCCCTATACATGCCACTCAGTTGAAATTTCTAATACATATACTTCATTATTCCAAAGGTAGTGACTTGATAGTGTGATGCTACCTCCGACGATCCCCAACCCCAAGCTATCTTGAAAACACTAAAGGAAAGGAAATGAAGGGAGTAAGCTTTATAGCTTAATAAGATCGTATGAAAATAATAAACAATTTATCAACTTGCTTCTCATGGTAATACAACCCTATTTGCATTTTTACTGATGTCCCAATCAAGATGTTTTCTCGAGTCACATCACTAAATTATAACTCCAAATTAAGTTCCACTAATTTTCCTTGAAGCTAGAATCACATATCTTCTTACCATAAAATTTTTAGAATTTTTGGTTCAGCCAATTAGTACAGTTTATTCCTTAAAGTTACCCCTTTTTCGCTGTCTGACAGTTCTGACCCTTCTTCACTAAAAATTAATTATCTCATAATACGGGACTTAGATAAAATAGACTCATTAAGAATTCTAAGCATATAAATTATAACCCATAACTATTTTTGTACAATTTTCAATGATTTTCTCAAATCAAAACGGGGGATTTCGAAGTCATTCTGACTCTGTCTCACAACAATTTAAATATTTCATAATATGAAACACTTTTACTTACACCATTTCTTCTATGTGAAACTAGACTTATTAGGCTTTAATTTCATTTTTTATTCAGCCTCTAACTCTATTTCCACAATTTTTGGTGGATTTTCAAAGTCGGACTATGGCTGCTGCCCAAAACTGTTTTAGTGTGAATTAACGATACTAAGTTTATCACACCATATTAATTCATTTTCTCAGCATTGGTAAGGTTACATATTCATACATCATAAGTATAGACCTATAATCATAAGGTTATCACAAAATCATTCTCATAAGCATGAATTACCTATTTACATCTTCACTAAATGTGCATCATAAACTGAAATCATTTCTCATGAGCTTGGCATACATACCTGTGTTACTCAACATGCTTATATATTCATTCCTTACAAATCATATAACATGAATTGAATTCACATCTCATAAATTTCATGTAAGTAACTGTACCACTCACAATATGTTCATAACCTTTCTCATTTAGCTTACATTGTAACTCTCATCGTTGAACTATTCGGAAAGTTATTGGATATTCACTAATGCTGATGGCATGTCCCAGACATGGTCTTACACTGGCTCATCCATCAAGTCGATGCCATGTCCCAGACATGGTCTTACACTGACTATCGAAATCGAGGCCGACGCCATGTCCTAGACATAGTCATACACTAGCTCTCACATATCTGTGTCGATGCCATGTCCCAGACATGGTCTTACACTGACACATCTCGTAGCCGATGCCCGTCCTAGACATGTCTTACACTAGCTTTCGTCTCAATGCCGATGCCATGTCCCAGACATGGTCTTACACTGGCTCTCATAATGTGGCCGATGCATGTCCTAGACATGTCTTACACTGGCACACAAATAACCCAAATGTCATGGCATGAATATCCAAATTATTTCTTAAGGTTCATACGAGAATTCTACTATCTCAATATTCATCAAACATAATCATTTCCACAACCAAGCAATTCATGCTATATCAAGTTAAACACAAATAATAACAATGTCGTCATATTATTTACATACAACTTACTCGTTTCAATGGAATATCATATTCTATCAAATCTCTAAGCATTCAATCAACACATAAATGTTATTTACATTTGACATCACTTTCTCATATACAATATCATCAATCTAAACTTTAATACAATCATGGAAAGATAGATTTTCAAGTATAATAACAGTGGCATAAATATCATGCTCATTTAATCACATGGACTTACCTCAAATGCAATTTCGGCTAATTATTCTCTTTTTGTCTTTAACCACGCACTTTCTCGATTTAAGCCCAAATCTCAATTTTCTTGATCTAACATGATGAAATTCACTCATTTAATCACTAAAGAAATTTGGACAATCAAAATTCACATTTTTGGCAAGATGACTATTTTGCCCCTAGAGTTTCACAAAATGACCATTTTACCCTTAGGCCCAGAAATGAATTTTTATTGAATTTCCTTATTAGCCAAGCCTGACCGACCAATTATTACTCTTATGAAAACCCCAAATTTCCACTATTTCACACAATTACAACCTATTTTATAACTTTAACAAAATGACCCTTTTAGGTGTTTTCCATGAAAATCCTTTCACAAAAGTTGTTTATTACACAACGAAGACTCATTTTCTTCCAAACAAATTCAGCAAACAACATAAATCCTTTCATGGCAAGTCCCTAGACTATCAACCATTTCACAAAATAGTCCCCCCTTTAGCTAGTTCATGCTACAAGGGTTCCAAAAGTACAAAAATTATCAAAAATAGGCATCTAAATCACTTACTTGTAAGGGATATAAGTTTCTGAAATTTTTGAGCTTTCAAAACCCCCTATTTGCTGGTATTTTCGGTGGGGAAGAAGAAAGATGAAAAGATGACAACAATTTTTTTCTTTTTGTTTTATTTTATTACCAAATAAGTCACCTAATGTACACCAACTTTGACTTTTCAACCTTTTTTTTGTCTCCTTGATCAGCCACTAACATATTTATGGTATTTTTACTCAATAAAGACCCTAATTTAATGTTCTATAGCTATTTGACACCTTTAGCTGGCAAAACAAAACTTTTGCCCTTTATGCGATTTAGTCCTTTTTCGCAATTAAGCATGAAATCGCTAAAATTATTTCACCAAAACTTTCATGAACTCATATAATCATGCTATAACACATAAAATATCATTAAAAATAATTTTTCCAACCCCAGAATAGTGGTTTCGAAACTACTGTTCTGACTAGGCCCAAAATCAGGCTGTTACACTATACATGCCATAACTCAAAATATTGAAATCATTGGTACCAAAATATTAGGTTGATAGTGTGACTGGATCTCCGACAATCTCCGATCCTTGAGCTGGCTTGGTGACACTATAAGACAAGGGAAAAGAAAGAGAGTAAGCTATAAAGCTTAGTAAGTTCCCATGCAAATAATAAGCATTAGAAACTCGCATTTAACATACAATTAACTTGAAGTAAATTAACATAAATGCCATTATAAATCTCATATTCCAACTTACTCAATCACAACCTTATCGAAGGATTCATCACATATCGAACTCACTAGCATGAGTTTTTTGTACATACCTGTACCGATTTACTACATACCATAGTCTTTCACAAATTTAACATTCTTGTTGCATTTCCCGTTCAACCACTTGGAATACTTAAGTATACTCGGGTATCTCGTACACATAGTACCACACCAATGCCATATCCAAGATTTGGTCTTACATGGGATCTCATATCGATGCCTATAGCCAAGCTATGGTCTTACACGAAATATCATATCGATGCCATATCCCAGATATGGTCTTACACGAAATCTCATAATGATGCCATATCCCAGATATGGTCTTACACATAGTCTCTATAACCCTGATGTCATGACATTTGTATTCTATCTATTCCTAAGGTTCAATCGGGATTTCACGAATGTCGTAACTTTATAGAACACGCTCACTGGTCAATTATAATTCATAGAATGGTAAAGCGTTTAAAACATAAGTAAAACAATGCATTATTTACATAAGAACTTACCTCGGTACAAAAATAATAGGAAATGGACCTAATCGTCAAATACTTTATTTTTCCCTCGATTTATGTCTGAACCTCATTTTTCATGATCTAGAATAGAAAATTTAACTCATTTATTAATCACATTACTCAATTCAGTCTAAACCTTACATTCTAGAAAATTTACATTTTTGCCTCTAAACTTTGACATATTTACATTTTTGTCCCTAGACTCGTAAAATGAAATCTATTCAATTTCATCAAGACCCAAGCCTAGCTGACCCTCTTTAACGCTTGTAAAAGCTCACATTTTTCATTTAATCACACTTTTACACATATTTTATAACTTTTTTACTATTTGGTCCTTTTGACGTTTTCATCAAAAATCACCTAGCAAAAGTTGTTTATCTTGCATCTAACATACATTTTCTACCATTAGACATCAAAATGCACAAATATTCTTCATGGGTAAAATTTTATACTTTGATTTTCTTTGAAATTAATCCTTGAAATAGCTAGATTAGGTTACAAGGATCTCAAAAACATAAACATAATTAAAAACGGGGCTAAAACGGACTTACAATCGAGCTTGAAAAGTGGGAAAACCCTAGATGTCCTCCATCTATTTTTCAGCACCAAGGGAAGAAGATGGACTAAGTTTGTGGCTTGATTTTTGGTTTTTAATTCCTTTAATTACCAAATGACCAAAATGCTCTTTTCTCAAAACATTAAAATTCTGTTACCTCATGTCTATTTTTGTCCAACTTAAAGTAAAATGGTCTAAATACCATCTAAGGACCTTCAATTTAAAATTTCATAGCAATTAGACACCTCTACCATATAGAACTCAAGTTTTGCACTTTTTACAATTTAGTCCTTTTGACCAAATTAAGTTCCCAAACGTCAAAATTTTCGAACGAAATTTTCTCAAAATCATTCCGTAAAACTGTAGACCATAAAAATGTAATAAAAACAAGTTTTACTATGTCGAATTTGTGGTCCCAAAACCACTGTTCCGACTAGGCCCAAAATCGGGTTGTTACAGCAATACATTCAAATAGTCATTTGAAAAACTAGTATTCAAGATTGAATACATAGAATATGAAAAAGTATGTAATGTTTTCATGAGGGGGAGTAAATACGCATTGTACTCTTTTTCCCTTAACTGAGATTTTGTCGAATTGGGTTTTCCTGGTAAGGTTTTTAATGAGACAACATATTATGCGTATTATAGATCGTGTACTATTTTTCCTTCATTAGGTTTTTATCCCACAGAGTTTTTCCTAATAAGGTTTTAATGAGGCACATTATCTACTAGTGGAAATCCAAGGGCGAGTGTTATGGATATCTTATTAAGTGGATGTCCATCAAGATCAAGATAAAGTTTTAATTTACTTTAAATTCTAATAGTTATTAGAATTAGATCTCTACTTCTTTTATATTTCTTATGCCTATAAATAGAGACTCTGATGAAGCATTGTAATCACCCCTTTTTGATCAATAAAGTATATTCTCTATTACTTTCGTATTTTCTCTGTTCTTTATTCTCTCTATCTCTTTTTATTTTATAACAAAATTCATATAATTTATTTTCTTTTTGTTTTTTTTCTCACTCCTCACTTATTCTCTTTTCCCACTATTCCAAATTAATAGTTTTTGTTTCAATTTTCAATGTTGAATTTTGTTTGGACATTTAAAAGTGAATGATTTTGACCATTTGGTCACTAAGTCTCAAGACAGAAATAACATGTCTTGAGATCGCTAGAACAAAATTCATTTAAAATTTGAATTTAAGAGTCTGAGGTCTTGAGACATATTTGTATAGTTTCAAGACAAATGGTCTTTGTCTTGAGACAAAAGAACGTCGAAGTTAAATTGATTTTTCCTTGCTTCATGTCTCTAGATAGGAACCCCTTGCCTCAAGACATTAAAATGTAGAAGCAAAATTAGGAAAACGGGGGAGATTGGTCTCTAGACCTAGTCTTGAGACATAAAAGATCTTGCCTCTATGTACAAAATTTAGTGTCATGAAACATGCTAACTTCAAAGCTAAAAATTCCAAAATAATATATGACTTGTCTCGAGACACGGAGGCCTCTATCTCGAGACATAAGTTTGAATTTTGGCATCTGAGTTTGGATTTGAGTTCTAATAACATATCATAACTTTGTAATTAGATGAAATAGAGTATTATACTACGAATGCATGTAAAATCATTTATTAAAGGATTTATTGGTTATTGAAATTATGTTGAATTAGTTTGAGTTACTCCAATAACGTAATATGATGTCATATACTCAAATTCGATAATCGGGTCGAGTATAAGGTCTCACAGGACTTGTAGGCTTACCAGAAGGGATAAAACTGATATGATTTAAGTGGATCTACAAGAATAAAATAAATACATATGGAAAAGTAAAAACTTATAAGGCTAGACTTATAGTAAAATGGTATACTCAGAAAGAAGGTATCAATTATGAAGAAACATTCTCTCTAGTTGTCATGCTCAGGTCAATCCGTATATTGTTATCCATTGTGAGAACTCTTAATTATGATATCTGAAAAATGGATGTCAAGATATCATTCTTGAATGAATATCTTAAAGAGAGCATCTATATGATGCAACCCACCAAATATATAACTAAAGGAAATGAGTATAAAGTTTGCAATCTACTTAGATCCATATATGGACTTAAGTAAGCATCTCGCTCATAGAATCAAAAGTTTTGATCAAGCGATCAAAACTTTTGGATTTAAGCAAAATGTAGATGAACCTTGTGTTTATAAATGTATTAGGGATGAAAATGTGGTATTTCTCATTTTATATGCCGATGACATTCTATTAAATGGAAATGGAGTAGTGACATTATCATCGGTTAAATTGTAGTTAACTCAACAATTTATCATGAATGACTTGGGAGAAGCTAACTTCGTTCTAGGAATTCGAATCTTAAATGATCAAAAAAACAAAGTGATGCCATAATCACAAGCTTTATTCATAGATAATAAATTGTAACATTATACAATGATTCATTCAAAGAAGGGAACTTAACCTTTTGTATCAGACTTTCATCTTTCTTTGGAAGTGTCCTAGGACAATGAAAGAAAGAGTACACATAAGAAAGGTTCCTTATGCTTCGACAATAAGAAGTCCCATGTATGCTATGTTATGCACATGTCCAAATATATGTTTCACAATAAGGTTGGGGAGCTGATATCAAATGAATCACGGTCTAAGAAACTAAGAAGCATTTAAGCATATGCTCAAGTATTTACGGAGAATGAGGGATTATCTTCTTGTGTTTTTCAGAGGAGATCTTGCTTATATCAGTTATACTGATTCTGACTTCCAAATGTGTCGAATTGTGTCTTTGTCCTAGGTGGCAGGTCCATAGTATGGAGAAGTGTCAAGCAAAGTTATACTACTTACTCTATTATGGAAGTTGAATATGTGGCTACTTCTAAGCTAACAAAAGAAGCAATATGGCTTTGAAAGTTCCTTACAGATCTTGAAGTCGTTCCTAGTATGAAAAAAACTATTACACAATATTACGATAACAGTGCAACAATAGCAAACATCAAGGAAACCAAAAACCTTAAGAGGACAAGGCATATTGATACAAAGTATCACATCATAAAGAAGGTAGAAGCAGACAGAGCAGTGGATGTAGTCAAAGTCACATCTGAAGAAAACCTTGTGGACCTATTTACCAAGACTCCATTAGTTAGGAGTTTTGAAAAACATGTAGAAGGCAAGGGAATGCGAAATATAGCTCATCTACTTCACTAGGGAAAGTGAGAGACTGTTGGATCTAGTGACCTAAGTGTAGTATATTCGTTTTGTATACTTATATTTTTCAAACAAATTGGTTTAATAAAAATATCCATTAAATAGATTAATATCCTTTGTACATTGTCCTAAATATTTTTGCACACAAAGCAAAATGGAAGAAAATACTGGCTCACTAGTTATCTAACGTTTAACTAATGCTAAGCAGTATTACATGGTCAAATTGTAATGCGGAAAGACAACTTGTATTAGTAGATAAACCTAAATATATTTTAGTCTAATCAGAAATGAGCAAACCTATTCAAACACAAATATGCTATCTATCAAGCCCAATTAGGGAGATGTAACACCCTTAACCTGTATTCGTCGCCGGAATAGGGTTAGGAGGCATTACCAATCAATACACATAGTTCAATACATAACATATACATTTATGCATTCATATATAAAACCTATTCAAATCATTCACATTGTCTCTTATAAGGATCTACAAGACCTTAAAACATGCTTAGAAATGGTTAGGGACTAAATCGATAACATTTGTAAACTTTGAGAAACTTATAAAATTTTCAAACATTTAAAGGTCACACGGCCGTGTGAACAGGTCGTGTGCCTCACACGGCTACCAGACACGCCCATGTCACAGGTCGTGTGAAAACAGGGCATACATACTGACTTGCACTACATAGCCAGAGACACACCCATGTGCCAGCCCGTGTGTCACACACGGCCAACAGACATGCCCGTTTGCCTAGCCGTGCCAAACCTGTAGGGTATACTGACTTTAATTCGAAGGGTTACCCCAGGGGACACACGGACGTGTAGCATGATTGTGTGTCGCACACGGCTGATACACATGCTTGTGTCTCTGCCTGTGTGGACAAAAATAGGCTATTTGTAAAGCCAATTTGCCACCCCTTTTTCTCATGCACATAAAGCAACCAAAAGTGACCATTTCCAACATAAATCATACCAAAACTAGCATGAATCATTTATCATCTTTAACATTTTTCATATGTCTCAAATTCCAACTAAAACCAATCATATCATTCAATCTATAATCAATTCAAAGCTTATCAATGCATCATCTCAAACTCATACCAAAACATACCATTTCTTAAACCACATTATTACCACGTTTGCATTCTAAGCCAAAACACAAATACATATCATAGGCCAAATACACATTTTATACCAACCATACCAAATCATAAGGCCACATTATAACCATCAACCAAAATCATTAATAAGCCATTTTAAATGATCATATCAAAAAAACCATAGCCTATACATGCCATAAAACCAAGCCACAAGGTGTAAAATACCGAAATCAATAGCCAGATAGTGTGATGCGATCTCCGTTGACTTCCAACTCGAGCGAACATCCGAGACACTATAAAACAAAGAAAAAGAACATAAAGTAAGCTTCACAGCTTAATAAGTTCGTATGTGAGCCTAAAATGATCACAACATTCATATAGGAATTCGAATTAGATAAATCATTAACATTTAAAGCATCAATTCATGAGTTAATATCAAATTATTCATGTCCTCTTTTGCAAGTTCTCAACTTCATATAACTCGATACTTGAGTAGTTTTCTGTACATACCTGTACTGATACCTTTCTATTTATCACCCCTACTCTTATCAAACCTCTCTGGTTTATAAGTGCTTATGATACAAATTCATCGATTTTTCGATGCCATAGTCCAACTATTGTCTTACACATACAATGACAGTGCCCTGCCATGGTCTATCTTTCACGTGCCATAACCCGGTTATGGTCTTATTTGTCGATTGCCATATGTATATTTAGTTAAAACAACTATTATTCATATCTCACATAACATTCAATATATACTTCATTATTGTCAAATAAACACATTTTTGGCATGAAACATACTTATACACAATTCTTTCTTATTTAATATACATAATACAATATGAACTCAACAATTTACTTTCATTCGATTCTTACATAGGTTCTGTACGTACCTGTATTACTTATTTCAACCCTACTGTAATTCTCGTCTTGACTATGCCCGTTGAATCATTCGATATTTTGCACAATAAGTGCCATTCTCAATATTTCACACACTAAGTGTCGTATTTGATGTCCCACGCACTAAGTGTTATACATAGCCGAAGCTATCTCATATCGCACACTAAGTGCCAAATTTAGCCGAAGTTATATTGAACTGCACTTTAAGTGCCAAACTTAGCCGATATGTCATCAAACATAACAATAGTCACATACATACAATTTATACTATATCTAAGCATTAAAAGGATAAATATAACAATGCTTATTGCATACGAACTTACCTCGATCATTAAAATGACGGAACAAATCAACTAGTCTGATACTTTGTTTTCTCCCGTTCTAGATCCGAATCTCATTTTTCTCAATCTATATAATAACAAATTTTACTTATTTAATCATTAATTTATTCAATTTAACAAAATTTACACATTTTATCAAAATTACAATTTTCCCCTATTATTTCACATTTTTGCAATTTAGTCCTTATCACATAAAATCACAATTTCATGCAATTAAAGACAACCCATGCTAGCCAAATTTTACCCTATCATATATCAGCCCATATTTTCACTTTATTCATACTTTTAACCACATAATTTCATAATTTCACAAATTAGTCCATAATTTGCATTTTTAGACAAAATCAATTTGTAAAATATGTAAAACTATCATCTAACTTCCATATTTCATCATTAGTCATCAAAAAGCATAAATATTCATTAATGGTATCTCACAAAATCTATAACAATTTTAAAAACGGAGATACGGGCTAGCTAGATTACAAAGCAATGATCTCAAAAACGTAAAAATTATCAAAAACGAAGTTAAAACTGTACCTAATCAAGCATTTGAAGCTTGGATAAACCAAAAGCTTCTCCCATGGCTGATTTTAGGTTGAATTTTCGGTGGGGATGATGATAGAAATAAAATATGGCTTTTAGTTTTATTAATTTTTATTAGTTTTAACTTTAATTACTTATTTACCTATTAAACCATTTAAAACATTTGAAATTACACAAAATGCCACTCCACTATCATCCATAACTAAAAAATGGGCTATCTCCGCATAAGGACATTCACTTTAAAGTTCTATACTATTTGACACCTTTAGCTTATAGAACATAACTTTTGCACTTTACGCGATTTAGTCCTTTTTACCGAATTAGTCATTCAAACGGTAAAGTTTCTTCAAGAAAATTTCACACAACTTTAATATCCTACTGTAAATATTAAAATAATAAAATAAAATTTTCAATGTCAGATTTTTGGTCCCGAGATCACTGTTCCGATTAACCCTAAAAATAGGTTGTTACAGGAGATGTCTTTTCTTGAGAATTTGGAGCAGATGACTATGTGACTAATTGGATTGATAGTACATTAGACAAAACCCAAGTAGAATAGATCTTAGATTTATTTATGGATTTATTCACTTGTGACGTTCATAGTGTGACATACCTTATTCTTGAGTGGATGATGGACTATGTATGCATGAATCGTATACTATGCTGTAAGTAAAAGCTTGAGTTCAAATAGATAAGGAGTCAAAAGTTGGTGTGTTAGGTATATGACTTCTGCAATATGTAGCATCATTCACATTAGTGGAATTCATAGCCCAACTATTGGGTAAATGATACCTTCTCATCTGCATTACATGATAGATGGAAAGTGAATATGGTCACTGGTCATTTGTCTTTGTAATAAGTGACTTGATTACTATTTGATAGTAATTGACTTTTCATGAAGGAAGATGTAATGCTTACTATGAGATAAAATAGGATCATATTAGGAGAATAGATTTATCCTAAAGAGATTAAGGATATCCTATGAGGGTGACACACTTATGACACGGTCACTGGACGAGCACTGATTAAGGAGCTTTCATAATGGTATGTAACTAGGAAGAGCTTAGTCACGATACTATAGGGGAATGACTTCGTGGCTGAATAAGTTTATAATTAATATGCAAAAAGCTGGAACTTAATTATAAATTATTTTATCCCTTATTATATATTTCCAATTGGTCCATCCGCTAGCTTGTTGAAACAATAAATGAATTGCATGTAGAACAAAATGAACATAAATGTTTCCAAATGTTAAAGTTAGAGAAATGGGTTGCATTCACAAATGAATGTATTTTCTCACTAAGTATAGAAATGACTTGAGAATTAATTTAAGATTTCAAATTATTATTTAATTAATAATAATTAAATAATTGAATTTCAAAATTGAAATTAAATTAATTAGTCATTATGAAATCATTGAATATGGAAATTAAATGTATTTCCTTATAGATTCTTTTATGGTAAAGTTGTCATGACCGTAACAGAATTAGAATTAGGTTGAAAAAATTATTTAATGGAGAAATTAGTTTAGTTAATTTAATTAATCAAATAAATAATATTTAATTCTGGGAAATAGAAAATAAATATTCAATTGGATTAAATTATAAATTGTTGTGTCAAAGTTTAGGAAACAGCTATAATTAAACTCAATACATGAGAGGCCCAATTTACTTCTTATGACATGTGAGGGACAACAACCCTAAGGGGATTTAAGAGCATGTGTCGCCCCTTCTCTCCTAGTTGGACTAAAGGATTTTTTTATTTATTTAATAAATATTATTTGTGTAAGTCTTGATCAACTAGGATTCTCATATATCTCGCTATAAATAGATGACACTAGTAGAGCTACTAACACAAGTTTTCATCTATCACTATTTTGCGACAAAGTAATGGAATTTATTTTCTTAGAATAAATTCAACTTTCTAATATTTACGATTTCTACCAGTTTCTAGTGAGAAAATTACTTTCCTATTGAAAGTTGTAAAATTATTTCTTGTTCTGTGTTTGGTTTGTGTTGCTCGAGCTCACACTTGTTGAAATTTGGGGTACGAGTATAGTGGAGAAGACCATTTGGTTGAAAGCCAGGAACAATTGAAATCCATCTTGCACAAAGCACGTGTACTTTTCGATAAAATTTTATTACTATAAATATAAAAAACCAGTTCGATTTAGAAATTTTTTAAACTTGCACTGTTACAATAAACCATTTTCTTAACTGGAATTTTCCAATACATTTTGATTCTTATTGTCTCGAGATATGATCTAGATATCTCGAGAGTCTAATGTAAAATTGGCCTAAAATCAACATTTTAAAGCATATGAATGGCGATCATTCCCTACCTAACTAAGGCCAACATTCACCTATTACATAAACATCAATTTAACATTTAGGGACATGATCAAAACATTCCAAAAGCATAACAATTAATACACTACAACTAAACATAGTTGTATAATTAACTTAATATTTATAGAAATGCTTACTAATCCAATAATCTATCATTGAAATTCAACAAGAAAAACTTCATATCCAATAATCTATCATTGAAATTCAACAAGAAAAACTTCATAGGTTCAAAACTAACCAAAATGTACCACTTAGCCAAAATAACATATTTGACTCATAACTCAACCTATTAACCTAGGAACATGCCATTTATAAACTAAGTTCAAAATGAAAATAACAAAAATTTGCTAAGTTGAGGAGTGAATCTTTGGATGGTTTTGAACTCATGATTAGATCAACACCTAAAGTTACTTACGCACAGAAGCAAACAAATTTGCACACTTGGTGCTAACATAATTTGATTACAACATAGATCAATATTAAGCAGAAAAGCATACTAATGTAACATTACAAGACATCAACAGATCAAATTATTTTCAAACATACCTTGAATCATTTGTATTTTAAATTCATTTTTAAGTTACAAAAGTCAATAATATTACCTAAACCATATTTCACTTCTATAGATGCAATTGAACTCTTACTAGGATAACCTTAAGCTGATTTACCTTCAAGGTATTCAACTAAGTCGATCAACCTTCACATATATTTTCATATATTATATTCTAGTGTCATTAAATATTTTGTATTGCAAGTATATCAATAAATCCTCTCATTTTATCAAGTCATGTTCTATTTCTTACCATATAATTCACCCTCAGGGTATTTTAACTAGCATTATCTATCATTTTTCATATGTTTAACGTAACTTATTTTCTTTGTACATATATCAAAGTACTGATACACACTTGGGGCATTTGCATCTCATTTTTATAAATATATCTAGTAATCATGTTTTGTTATTTTTATAAATATAACTAGCATTATCTATCATTATCTATCGTTTTGTATACTTGTAATTTTCAAACAAATTGATTTAATAATAACATCGATTAATTACATTAATGCATATTATATACTATATTCTATGATGTTGAACAAAATACAAAATGGAAGCAAATATTGACTAATTGGTTATTTAATGATTAACTAATATTAAGCGGTATTACATGGTCAGATCATAATATGGAAAAAGTTTGTATTAGTAGATGAACCTCAACATGTCCTGAGTTGATCTGCCATAATTCAGTGTAGTATATTAAACTAGTTTTCACACTTTAGGAGCTTTAAATGAAGCATTATCATCAGGATTTACTTATGTTTTAGCAAGTTTTGTTAGAGTCTAATAAAATGTGCAAATCGAATCTTTTATTGACCTTACGGGCTGAATAAGGCCTAAGGGTGAGCTATCACACTTTGTAAGTGTGCAGGAGACCATTAGAAGGCACGCTATAACATCTCGAATTAGGGTCTAGTCAGAATAATGGTTTCAAGACCACAAATCTGAAATAGGAAATAATTATTTTATGATTATTTGATGGTCCATGACATGATTGCATGTTTGTGTGAAATTTTCATGAAGAAATTCTATGCCTAAGATGTCCAATTTGACTTTAGGGACCAAATTGAATAAGTTGTAAAACTTGTGTTCTAGAAGCTTTAAGCATGAAATTGCATTGGATTATTAATTAGAGGTCCTTAAATGGAAATTTGACCAAGTTATAAAATTTTGGACAAAAATGGGCATGAACAGGAAAAATTTGAAAGAAAGGCTTTAAGGGCATTTTTGTCTTTTGGTAAATAAAAGAATAAAAAGGGAAAAAGAAAGCAAAATTTGTCCATCTTCTTTTTACTTGTGTTGAAATTCCAAGGGTCACCATAGCTAGGGTTTATTCATCTTTTCAAGATTGATTGTAAGTGCTCCCTAGCCCCCGTTTTTAATGTTCTCTACATTTTTAAAGTTGTCATCAACTGATCTAGCTATTTCTACCATTATTTTGAGCTAGGGTTCATGTATGAAATTTTAACCATGTGTAACATGGTTGTATTTTGATGTTTAATGGAGGAATATGAATGTTTGATGTGTGATAAACATCTTTTACTAAGTAAGATTTTGATGTTTAATGGAGGAATATGAATGTTTGATGTGTGATAAACATCTTTTACAAAGTAAGTTTTAGTGAAAATACCTAAACAGGGCTTGTTTGTAAAAGGTATAAAAATGAGTAGTAGAAATGGGAAATAAAGGAAAATATGGGCTGATATGAGATAGAATATGGTTTGGATAGGCTTGGGTAATCAAGAAATTGCATGTATTTCATTTTACGGGCCAAGGGACTAAAGTGTAAATAAGTAAAAAGGTAATTTTACCAAAGTATGTGTTATGGGTCGATATGAGCAATGTATGTATTGAACAAGTTGAATTTGGTATTATATATAAAGAAAAACGTGATTCGGGTCTTGATCAGGGGAAAAATAAGGTTTATGAGGTTAAGCTCATTTCTATCATTTTTGTACCAAGGTAAGTTCATTTGCAAATAATGCAACATGTACCATACTTTGAATGCTTTAATATTGCATGTATGATAAATACTTACATAATTGATATGTTGTTGTATTATGTGTTTATTGCCTAAATTTTATCATGAAATATACTTTGATTATTTCATGAGTATGTGATTGGTGCCATGAATATTGGAATCGACATTATGAGCAAGCTCAACAGAAATGTGGTATCAAAGAATCCTATTTGAAACTTAGGAATAGTTAGGATACAAGTGACATGTCACTAGGAATTATGTAATCTGAACTCATTGAGTTGTGGTCTGAGTTCGTGATATATGTGACACATATTTTGGCATCCGGGTACTAGTCTCGTATATTTTATTGATGGTGAGGTAGTCCGGCATGTGTTGCGGATACCTGACAGCATGCATGAGCAGACCCGTGAGTAGCTCATAAGCGAGCAACATGTGATCTGAGATATGAAGTAGCATTGGCTACATATAAGGCACTTAGGTGCTAACTTTCGATGTATCTGATTGTATTCCGAATGTTCAACGGGTAGTTCAAAGAAGTTCTATGAGTAATTGTAACGATTGCATCAAGACACAAAAGTAAGTTATAATGTGCAAGTGGACACAGGTATGCACATCGAATTCATGTGAATGACATGAAATGTAACACCCCGTGTGTTAACGGACTTAATTCACTTATTTGCACAGTCCATTTTAAAATTTCCAGACAAGCTAGCTAACTGCATCACTGTCACCTTAAAAATCATATCTCAAGTTCCAAAACTCAAAAACCGGTTTTGTAAATTTTTCCTGAACTAGGCTCATATGTCCGTCTAAAATTTGTTTTCTAGAATTTTTGGTCAAGCCAATTAATACAGTTTATTAGTTAAATTCTCCCCTATTACAGGGTTCATCTACTCTGACCTTCATGTATTACGACTTATATATCTTCCTGTACAGGGCTTTAATACTTATGTTGTTTATTTCTAAAGAAACTAGACTCGAAAAGGAATCTGTACATATAGAGCATGACTTCTAATTATATCTGGTTAATTTATAGTGAATTTCCAAATTCAGAATAGGGGATCCAGAAATCACTCTGGCCCTGTTTCACGAAAACTTAAACATACCTTAAAATAAAGCTCATATGATCATTTCGTTTCTTCCATATGAAAATAGACTCATCAAGGTTCGATTACATAATTTATTTGCTATTTAATTCCATTCCTACTATTTTTAGTGATTTTTCAAATTCACATCACTGCTGCTGTCAGCATCTATTTTTAAGGTAGACTATACCTATTTCATGATTTTCCATGGATCAACTAGAGTTTTGTCATACATAGCACCAAAATGATCGTGATTAACCATTCCAATGGCTAATCGTTACCAACATTTCCATACCACTCAATGAACAACATACAGAATGATTATAACGCTATGGTCAAAATATATATAAGCCATTTTCGCATGGCTATCCAAATATATACATTACCGAAGGTACTTGACTAACAACAAAAGGGCAGTCCTATACATGCCATTTTCAGAGTTCAAGTAAAAGAGTACCAAAAGGGCTTTGATAGTGTGGATGACTTCGACTTTGACACTCCCGAGTCTGATAGCTGACGAACCAAAATCTATAAAACAGAGAATCAAAGAAACGGAATAAGCATTTAATGCTTAGTAAGTTTTGAGTAATGAAATCATGCACAACTGAAGTATAGCATTCATATGACTAAACGAATAGTTTCATATACACATATTCTCAAAATCATACCTACTTCACATTTCCAACCCTTATATTCATACATAAGGTATTAACTTGACTAAAGGCCGGAAGCTTGTTAATCGATTGAGCGAATACTATTTAAAAGGAATCAATTATTCCAATGCATATACAAAACATACCTCATCGTTGGGATTTTACGAACGTATTAATTGAAATTTTTTTACAGCAAGATCGCTCATTCCCAAACCAAGTACCTTCGGGATTTAGCCGGATATAGCTACTCGCTCAAATGCCTTCGGGACTTAGCCCGATTATAGTAACTCACACAAATGCCTTCGGGACCAAGCCCGGATATAGTAACTCGCACAAATGCCTTCGGGACTTAGCCCGGAATTAGTCACTAGCACAAATGCCTTTGGGACTTAGCCCGGTTATCATCCGGATATTCATGCACATATCAATAAATCATGATGCATCTATATTTCATTTTCATAACTAGAATTCAAACACAAGTCACTTATCAAGCATTACCATTTTCGGCTACCAGTCACAAGTATAAACTAGTCACCTCAATATATAATTCAAGTTGAATCATTATATCTCCGTTTATTTGTTATGCTATATGTCATGACTTAACCAAATCATAAACTAAGTTCCATTACTTGAAAACTTACCTCGGATGCTGTCGAACGACTTCAACGGCTATTCAATTACTTTTTCCTTCCCTTTATCGAATTTAGTTCCCCTTTGCTCTTGAGCTTAATTTAACAAATAAATTGATTTAATCATCTTGAACATCGAGAGAAATTCAAGGTACTTAATCCATATATATATTGGACATTAGAGTCATATGCATGAAATCATGAATCAAATTCAACATATTAGCTAATATTCTCCTTTAGCCGATTATCTAAGTCAAGATAGAATCATCAATATGCTTACCTATAGCCGAATACATGCAACACCAATCTATGTATGCATTCATGTGGTCGAGTATACATATTCCAATATGATATCATTTCCATTTCGTTTAACACTTAACATTTACCACATATCAATTAACCCATTTCTTTACTCATGTGGCCGATTATACTTGGTCATGCATACACATGATTAAGTTATTTAACACCTAACTCACATAGTCATAGTGTACAAAATCTTAAGGTCCACATATGAATACCCCCAAGTTCCCATGACTTAACCCCTAACCACATTTTTGCCGAGAATTCCTTGAATTTCTAATAGCATACACATATATAATCAATTAACTTAAGCTACCTTTAAACTTTTACTTATCACCTCATGCCAAACCATCAAATGAACTAATTATAATTACATAGGTACTACCAAAGCCGAAACCTATGCATACTATTATTCCTTATGCCCAAACCAAAGACCACATTCGACACTTTCATCCACCATTCTACCAAGCATGTAATATTCAAACACAACCAAACTCACCTTCGGCCCTAGCTCATAACAAGGTAGTCGATTCTTTTCTCTTAGTATCTAATGCTCACCTATGATTCTTTTTATAGTTCAAACACTCATCTATCATCATTCACCTAACTTGAACATAAAACAACAAAACTCACCATTTCTTGAACATTTTCTCATGACCGATTGCTCATGTTACCAACAAGATTCGAAATTTGAACATGGGCTAACTAAGGGACTTAGTAACTAGCTTAATACATTCAACAATTCCAAAAGCTACCATGAATTACTTACCTTATTCAAGACTAGAAGGAGTGGCCGAATATTTTACTTCCCCTTCCCCCTTCTTCTTAGCATTTTCGGCCAAGGATGTTAAAAGATGAACATTTTTTTTCTTTGTTTTCTTCCTTCAATCCACGGCAATGGAGGAGCAGCCTAGCTAATTTTTTTTGTTTCTCCTCCTACTAACCACTATTATTTTATTACCCATGTTCTTTATTTTATTATTCCTAACATAAAACACTAACATAAAATGTTTATAATACATTTTAACCCATAGCATGGCCGGCCACCATCCTAAGTTTTGGGTAATTTGACATGCAAGGACAAACATTTTCTAACATGCATCAATAGGCCACTTTAACATTTGCCTAGCACATTTCTAAATTTTCTCACACAAGTCCTATTTAGCAAAATTCACTTACAATTAACAAAATTCAAACATGAAATTTTCACACATGCCTATATACATATAATAAGCATCAAATATAATGGTTAATTATTTTTATGACTCGGTTTTGTGGTCCCGAAACCACTTTTTGACTAGGGTCAATTTAGGGCTGTCACATGAAATATGATGAGCTCGTGGTAAGAACATGTATTTATATATATATGAGGAATAAGTTTATGAGAATTGATAAAATGCAAGATTATGTTCGTTATGTTAAATACATGATTTAAGCTTGTTGAAGTTGCCTTTTATTTGCATGTGAACGTACTAAGCTTTATGCTTACCCCCTTTCTTTCCCATCTCTTATAGTTTCGCCAAGCTAGCTCAGGGACCGAAGAACGTTGAAGACTTGATCACACTATCAATTGAACATTTGTGTATAGTTAGCTTTATCATTTTGGATATGGCATGTATAGGGACTTGGCCTTTTTGTTATGTGTCATATTGATTACCCAATGTGTTGGCTCATGATGTTATTATGATTATTTTGTATATGGCCATGAGAGGTTGCTCATATTGATTATTTTGGCTAGTAACCCTAATTATTGATGCATGCATGCAAATGTGCTTATGCTTTAATGTGGTTATAGTTGTTTATGGTTAATGAGTGTGATGGATGGCATGTATGTTGGGTGTATGAAATATGATTAATGTGTTTGACGATAAATGTGGTGCAAATGTATAACTTGAAAATAAGTTAGTAATGATAATAGTAAAATATGAAATTGGTGTGGGACGCCATATGAAACTATAATAATTTGGATAGGTGATATGTTGACATTGTCAAGTCATAATTTAACCATGAATGTGTTTGCTTAAGTGATTAAAGGTGTCATATTGCATGTCATGAAGTGGATCTAAGTCTGTGAGTACTTAAGGGTGGCAAATGGCTTGGAAAATAGCCTAGAATTTGTCTACACGGTTAGACACACGGGCATGTGTCTAGGCCGTGTGTGACAGACAGTCTGCCCCATGGGCATGTGATCCGACCGTGTGTCCCCTGCACCCTAATTATGCAAAACAGAATGCCCAATAGTTAACACACGGGCAGAGACACGGTCGTGTGTGTGACACACGGTCTGCCCCATGGGCGTGTGATCTGGGATGTGTATTGATGCAAGAAGGAAAAGTTATAGCTTATGCTTCTAGACAGTTAAAGCCGCATGAAAAGAACTATTCGACACACGATCTGGAATTAGCTGTGATTGTGTTTACTTTGAAAATTTGGCGCCACTATCTGTTCAGTGAGAAATGTCACATATATTCTAATCATAATAGTTTGAAATATCTGATGACTCAGAAAGATTTGAATTTTTGACAGAGAAGATGGTTAGAACTGTTAAAAGACTACGAGCTTGTGATTGATTATCATCCGGGAAAAGCAAATGTTGTTGCTGACGCTTTGAGTCAAAAATCACTATTTACTTTGCATGCGATGAATGCTCATTTGGTTGTGTCCGATGATGGTTCTGTTTTAGCCGAATTGAAAGCATGACCTTATTCATTCAACAGATTATTGAAACTCAAAAGATTGATAATGAAATAATAGCAAAACGAGCTCAGAATGAATTAGATTCTGATTCAAAATTTAGAGTTGATAAAGATGATTGTCTGAGATTACGAGATCGAATTTGTGTTTCGAGAAATCCAGAGTGGATTTAGGTTATTATTAACTAAGCTCACAACAGTAGTTTATCTGTTCATCCGGGTAGTACGAAAATGTATAATGATCTGAAACAACATTACTGGTGGTCTGGAATAAAAAGAGATGTCTCTGACTTTGTTTCTAAATGTGTAATCTGTCAGCAAGTTAAATTTGAATATCAAGTACCCTCTGGTTTGTTACAGCCGATTATAGTTCCGGAATGGAAATGGGATAGAGTGACAATGGACTTTGTTTCAGGTTCGCCCCTATTTCTGAGAAAGAAAAATACAGTCTGGGTTGTAGTTGATCGATTGATGAAATCAACTCATTTTATTCCGGTACGATCCGATTAGTCACTTGATAAGTTAGTTGAGTTATACATTTTCGATATTGTGAGGCTGCATGGTGTACCATTATCTATTGTATCATACAGAGATCCAAGATTCATATCGCGATTTTGGAAGAAATTGCAAGATGCTCTGGGTATGAAATTGCATTTCAGTACTGCTTTTGACCCTCAAACGGATGGTCAATCCGAGCGGATTATTCAGATACTCGAGGATATGTTGAGATGTTGGATTATTGTGTTTGAAGGTTCGTGGGAACAATATTTGCCTTTGATTGAATTCGGTTACAATAATAGTTTTCAATTGAGTATTAAAATGGCACCGTATGAAGCCTTCTATTGTCGTAAATGCCGTACACCTCTGTATTAGACTAAGCTCAGCGAGAATAAGATTCACGGGGTTGATTTGATAAAAGAGACTGAACAGAAAGTAAAAGTGATTCGAGATAATCTGAAAGCAGCTTCTGATCATCAAAAATCTTATGCAAATTTGAAATGAAAAGATATTGAATTTGAGATCGATGACAAAGTGTTTTTGAAAGTATCCCTGTGGAAGAAAGTACTTCGATTCGGTAGAAAAGGAAAATTGAGTCTGAGGTTTATCGGGCAGTATGAGATTACCAAGCGTATAGGGCCGGTTGCTTATAGTTTATTGTTGCCACCTGAGCTAGACTCATTAAAAGAATTGTTTGACGAGTGTTAGAATCAATCACTATTATGTCTGTGTTGAGAATTGATGACATCATTTGTTTGATGAAAAATGTCATCTGCTTCTTGGTTACAAGAGTATTAAGTATTCAATGTTACAGAAAAATCTGAAATTAAGAGAACGTTGATTGCTTGAACTATTGAAAGATTGTGATTAGTTAACGATTAACCTTTGGAGGAGTAAATAGAGTTGCAGATGCTTGAATGGAAAACCTTTTTTCATTTGATGAGTTTTGGTTACATGATTAATATTATTTGATGGAAGTCTGAATTTAGTTAAATTAAAAAGTTAAAGCGATGTTTTCTTTTCAAGATTGAGAACCTCAGAAATGTGATAGTGAGTGGTAAACTAAACAAGTACAATGTGAGACGATTTTTTATTCTGATTTCTGTTATTATTACTCCACGGTAGATTTCGCTCAATGAATTATCCAGAGCTTATACAGAAAATGTTGTACGAGACTCAGTAGTAGCTCGTTTGTTCATTCAGGAAGTAATTCAAAATTTTGATGATATGCTCTAATACTGTGTTTCAGAGTTCAAAGGTGATTGGAATGAGATATACGGAGTGGAATTGACTTGCGATTCCGAGGAAAAACGTGAAAGTGATTCATGAAAGTTGAAAGCAACTTCAGACTGACATAAGTGGTATACAGATTTGAAAATTTAAGATATTGGATTCCAAATTGATGATAGAGTGCTTTTGAAAGTATTACCCTCGAAGAGAACTCTTTGATGAGGTAGAGGAAACTACGAGAACGTTACTCTAATCTCTTTTCTGGTAAGATTTTGGGTCTAGTTGGGATAGTGGTTTCGGGACCACAAATTTGACGTGGAAAAATTTATTTTTATTTTATTTTTATGGTCTACGATTTTATGAAATGATTTCGTGAAAGTTTCGATCAAAAATTTTGACATTTGGGCACTCAATTTAGTCAAAAGGTCTAAATTGTAAAAAAGTGCAAAACTTGAGTTCTATAAGCTAGAGGAGTCTACTTTTTATGAAATTTTAAATTGGAGGTCCTTAAATGGTAATTAGACTAGTGGTTAAGTTGTTGGACAAAATGGACATGGTTAGGTATGTTTCTAAAGTTTTTCATTAAGGGTATTTTGGTAATTTGGTAATTAAATGGATTAAAAAACAAAATTAAAAGCCAATTTTTGTCCATCTTCTATCCCATGGCCGAATTTTACAAGGAGAAACCATGGCTAGGGTTTTTCAACCTTCCAAGCTCAATTGTAAGTCCGTTTTAGCCCTGTTTTTAATGATTTTTATGTTTTTGAAATCCTCGTAACAAGATCTATCTATTTTTACCACTAATTTAAGACATAATCAAAGTTTAAATTTTTACCCATGATGGATATTTGTGTATTTTGATGTTTAATGGTGGATTATACAAGTTTGATGTTTGATAAACGACTTTTACTAAGTGATTTTCGATGAAAATGCCTAAAAGGACTTATTTGTAAAAGTTATAAAATAAGTAGTAAAAGTGTAATTTAATGAAAAATGTGGGCTGGTATGAGTACAATAAAGATTCAGCTAGGCTTGGGTAATGAAGAAATTTAATGAAAAACATTTTACGAACCTAAGGACTAAAATGTAAAAATGTGAAACTTTAGGGGCAAAAATATAATTTTTGCCATAATGTGATTTTGGGCTGATTTGAATAGTTTAATGATTAAATAAGTTGAATGTGATAATATAGATCAAGAAAAACAAGGTTCAGACCTAGAACAGGGTAAAACGAGTATTTGACGGTTTGGTCCTTTTCGCCATTTTTATATTGAGGTAAGTTCGTATGCAAATAATGTATTGTTTTTAATTATGTTTTAAATGCTTTATTATTATATGAATTATGATTGACCATTGAGCATGTTCAACAAAGTTCGACAAGCCTAAAATCCCAATTGGACTTTAGGAATAGATAAGATACAAATGTCATGACATTAGGGTTACTGAGATTATGTGTAAGACCATATCTGGGATATGACATCAGTATGAGACTTCGTATAAGACCATATCTGGGATATGGCAATGATATGAGATTTTGTGTATGACCATAGCTGGGCTATTGGCATCGATACAAGATTACATGTAAGACCATATCTGGGACATGGCATTGGTATAGTCTCGTGTGTACAAGACTTCCGAGTATCCTTAGTATTCCAAGTGGTTCAACGGGTAATTCAACGGATAATTGAACGGGTATGTCAAAGAAGAGAAAAAGTATGTAAGTATTACGAATTGGTATAGGTGTGTACATAAAGTCTATATGCATTGACTTCATGAAATTGTGAGTTCATGATTTCCATGAGAATGATTTTGTGAAAACCTTGTGGTTATTGGTCTATACTTGTGATGTATGAAATTCATGGTAAATTTGGTTGAGGATCATGCGATTAGCTTCTGGGCCAAATTGAGTTATGATATAACATGTTCTGTTCGTATGAATTGTGATTTATCAGACACGAGAAAAAGGAAAGATTGGCATCATTGCCTAATAAAATGATTAAGGAAGTATGAGAATATATGGGCTTTAAAGAATTGAAAAATGTTAAAATATATGCTTGAAATGTGAATACTCATAATTTAATGTGAATGTTTACTATAAGGTTTGAAATGACTTGTAAATTGTTGTGATATGTTTCAACCATGAATGGGGATGTTTTGGTTGCCTAAGTATGTATTGTTTTGCACCTTTGAATTGGGGTAAATGTATGTGTTAATAAGGGTGGCAAATGGCTTGTTAAATAGCCTTATTATTGTCCATACGGGTAGACATATAGACATGTATTTAGGCTGTGTGTGACACATGGTCAGCCCTATGGGCATATAATCTAGCCGTGTGCCCCCTGCACCTAAATTTTTGCAATACAGAATTTCAGTATCGAGCACACGGGCATGAGACACGGCCGTGTGTCTCAGCCATGTGAATGACACGGCCTCAGGACACGAGCGCGTGTCTTGGCCGTGTGACTTCAATTTATTCTTGGGTGACAAACAGAGAGTTACACGGGTTAGGGACACAAGCGTGTGTGACCTCATGGCCTGCCCACACGGGTTGTCACAAGCCACACGGGCGTGTGACCCCTGTTTTAACAAAAACTTTCCAAGTGTTGTAAAATTTTCTGAAGTTCTTTGTTTAGTCCCGAAGCATTCTTAAAGCATATTTTGAGCCTCGTAGGCTTATACTAGGGACTCTATGAGTATTTTCAAAAAGTTTTAATTTGACAAAAAATTGTGGCTCGAAAGTATGTGTTTGCTTGTGTTTAAGTCCTGTAATGCCTCGTACTTTGTTCCAGCATCGGATACAGGTAAGAGGTGTTACAGTTTCTCTAAACAGAAGATTAATAGAAGTAAGACCCTGATTTTCTTTTCCTATAATACATTAGAAGAGGTAGTTTGCAATATTATGGAAAAGCTTGGTTTCTCAATAGTGGATGATCTTGGAAATTACCTTGGTATGTCGATATTCTATCATAAAGTTAGTTCATGAAGTTTTGACTTTGTGGTTAGCAAAATTTACAATAAGCTATGCAGCTAGGAGGCCAAAAATCTTTTAATGGTGGGAAGAATAATTTTAGTGAAATCGATCCTTTTCAATTTACTGAATTATTTTATGAGTACAACTCATGTCCCACTATCGATTTACAGGAATATTTATAAGTTAATTTAAGATTTCATTTGGGGTTCAAGTGAGGATTTAAGGAAACCTTCTCTTATGAATTGATTTGACTACTGTAGACCTCTAAGCAATGGAGGGCTTGGGATTAGAAGCCTTTTTGTTCAGAACAAAGTTTTTTTGTTAAAATTGGATTTTAACATTATTGCAAATACTAAGGCACTGTGGGTACGTTTATTGAGAAGCAAGTATAATATCCAATAAGTAATGTCGAATTGTATAACAAGAGGATGTTGTTCATTTATTTGGAGGTTTATTATGAAAGTTTGGCCAGATGTGGTTAATAATACCTATTGGTTGATTGGCGATGGTCACTTGGACATATGGCTTAGAAATATGGCTTAGAAATATTGGACCACTCAAACCTTTTTTCATAGGCATTGGTCAACCAGATGAGACGCTTCAAGTATGTGACATGACAGATATAGAGGGTAAGTGGGATTGATGTCGGCTAAGTTCTCTGCTTCCTAACCATGTACTTTGTCATATTGGAACTATACTCCCTCCTTATATAGATGTAGGAGCTGGCCGAGTCATCTGGAAATGGTCGACTAGTGATACGTTCTCTTCGGGGGAAACTTATAAGAATTTGTCGAGATTTAGCAATTTTTATCCTAATGTGAAATGGGAGTTAATTTGGAAAAGTAAAGCTCCGCAATGAGTTTGGGTATTTCTATGTCTGTTATGGTAGAGTCAGATTCTAAAAAATGGTGAACGTGCAACACCCTCAACGCAGCCTAGGAGTTTTGGCTAAGTCAAGGGCGTTGCATTAATCATCTGTAACACCCCTAACCCATATCCATTGTCGAAATAGGGTTAAGGAGCATTACCAAAGTTTACAGAACAAATATAATTTATTTAAGTCATTTATTATTCATAACAGAACCCAATCATATATAATCATATTGTCACTTAAATGAACCCTCGAAGCCCAATTTAAACATTTAAAACAAGTCGGGACTAAATCAGGAACTCAAGAAATTTTTCTTGAAATTTTAAAATTTTTCTTACATACAGGGGTCACACGCCCGTGTGGGTAGGCCGTGTGGCTCACATGGGCACATGACACACCCGTGTCCTAGGCCGTGTGGGCATTCGATGTAAGGCACACAGTCGTGTCCCAGCCCGTGCTCAAATTAGGGTAGCTACTGACTTGGGTCACACGGCCAGCCACACACCCTGTGCTAGGCCGTGTGGACAATTTAATTTTCAAAAATAGGTGCAGGATTCACATAGCCATATCACACGCCTATGTGCTAGGCCGTGTGTCACACAAGGCTGAGACACACGCCCGTGTCTCTGCACGTGTGAACAATTCAAAGCATTCTGTTTTTAATTTTTTTAAGATGCAGGGGACTTATGGCCAAACCACACGTCCGTTTGCATGGCCGTGTGATACACACGGTTAAGACACACACCTGTGTGTCTACCAGTGTGGACAAAATAAGGCCATTTCCAAACCTTATTTCTCACCCAAATGTTTCCTTGTACCTACATTAATACTTACATACATATACCAACCAATTCAAGACATTAAAACCAAGCCAACATTATCATTATACATGATATATCATCACATGAATTCAAACTTATCTTTGGTAAGACATATATGTTTATCATAATTCAATCTAACCATGCCAAACTCATATATATTAACCATATTATAACTTCAATTATTTTCACTAAACATACCATGTAACAGTCTGATTTAGACCCTAATCGAAATGGTGGTTTCGGGACCACGAATCCGAGTCAAAAAAATATTTAAATTTTATTTTTTGTGTTTATTATGTGTGAATTTATATGTGTGAAATTTTTGTGATTTAATTTTGTCGTTTGCGTGTCCGATTAAATAAAAGGGCTTAATCGCATAAAATGAAAATTTGATGGTTAATTGTAAAAGGGCCAAATTGTTGTTGTCTTTCTTATATGAGGTATTTATGTTGTAATTTGACCAAATGGTTATAGAATGGACGATAATGACCATGAATTATAAAGGTTTTATATATTAAGGTTAATTTAGTAAAACATGTAATAATATATGATATAATAAAACTTAAAAATTAAAAGCCATGTTAAAGTGTTCATCTTTTTTACCGAAACAAAAGAAGAAAGAAAAGAAAATGAAGCTAGGGCATTCGACCATTGTTGGGTTTGATTTAAGGTAAGTTCTAGCTTTGTTTTTGATAATTTTTATATTTTTGAGATTGTTGCTAAGTTATCAACAGGACCCATGCTTGAATTTTTGATTTTGATGAATATTTTGAGTTATGCCATTGTTGAAAGCTTGTGATTTTTGTTGTTTGATGGTAGAAAATAAAAGATATGTAATAGATTAACATGTTTTGTATGGAATTTTTTATGATTTTGAGTAATTAGGACTAAATTGAAAAAATAATAAATTGAGAGACTAAAATGTGAAATACATGAAATATATGGACTTGTATGAACAATAGGAATATTTGGCCTAAGCATGGTGTGTGTAAATTTTGCATGTTTTGTGTTTTGTGAAATTTGGACTAAATTGTAAAATTATAAAATGTTAGGGGTAAAGTGGTAATTTGCCCATTTGGGTGTTTTTGGATTAATTTGATTCAATATTTGATTAAATAAATTTAATTTATATTAATTTAGATCAAGAAAAGAGAAAATCAACTTTGGATCGGGGGAAAACTAAAGTTGTCGACTAGTTGTCTCATTCCATTTTTAATCATCTGAGATAACTTTATAAGCAAATAGATGTTGTTAATTTTGAACAAATACTAGATTTATATTCTGAAATGAATTGTGTAAAAATGTATACATGAAAGCCGAATATGAATATACTTGGAAGTTATATGTACAAGTTCGATTCGATTATGTTTATGACGTCCGAAAGCCCCGTTTAAACCACAGGATTTTGATATGCGTTTTCGTGTAAGACCGCATTTGGGACGTTGGCATCTATATATGTGTTTTCGTGTAAGACCACGTCTGGGACGTTGGCATCAATATATGTATTTTTGTGTAAAACCATGTTTGGTACATTGGCATCGATCTATGTGGTTATGTGTAAGACGATGTCTGGAACATCAGCATCGTATTTAATTCGAGTAAGACCTTATCTGGGATAGTGGCATCTATCTAAGATAGCATGTAAGACCACGTCTAGGACATTGGCATTGTATGATATATGTGATTATCCGAGTATCCTATTCAAATCTGAATGGTTCAACGAGCAGTGATAAGTTGTGAACGAAGGTGTAAAACGAACTAAAATGATCAGGTATGAGATAGTTGATTACTTGTTTAAAAGTAAGGAAAGTTGGTCTTTTGATATGTTATGCTAATTCTACAAGTTACTAAAGTAAAAATATAAGCATGGTATAGTATATTAGACCATATGCTAAGTATATGTACATGATGTTATATCCTGATTCGTGAGTTTGTGTACATGAGTGCAAGTATACTTAGTTATATAATGACATTTTGGTTTCGTGAGTTGAATGATATTTTGTTCATATTTATATATGAACATTCGGCCAAGGTAACATTTATATATGAAAGTATTTCTTATATGTATATGAAATAAAATTTTGAGACTAAATGTGATAATGATGTTATAATTTGGTTTAATTCAAATGATTCAGTTATGCCATTGAGTTGTTTATTTGATTATGACTTACTAAGCTTAAATAGCTTACTGTGTGTATTCTTGTTTACCTCTATTTTATTGATCTTGGATTCAAGTTACGAGCTCGAGGACCGTCAGCACAGTCTATCACACTATCGACCATTTTTGGTACATTATAAGTTTGAACTTGATATTATGGCATGTATAAGCTAGGTTGTATTTAGTTAAGTTTGAAGTATGTGTATAACTCAAACCGTGCAAAAATAGCTTAATTTCTTTGTTTGAATTCGGTGATGTTTGATTATGGTTAATCCGTCTTGGTTACAATGCTATATGCTATGAATGAATGGTATTTGTGATAGGTGTTATATGCTTTGGAAATGGTTTAGTAATGATGTTACTTATGATGTGTAATTTGTTATGTATTTAGCTAAGGTTGGAAATTATATTCATGGTATATGTGCATGATGTGCTTGGTTATATGAATCGGTTTAAGTAATGCTCAAGTTGGTGTATGTGTTTTTGCTATAAATATATATGTATATTCGAATGTGAATTTGGTCTTTTTGTTTCGGTTAAGTGATGAAATAGATATTAAAAATATTATGAATTAGTCATGACTCGGTATTTGTGAATATACTTGTGGTGATTTGGTTGGATATATATATGTTGAATTATATGTTTGTAAAACAAATTGATTTGAAATAAAATGATTAAGAGCTTGGTTGAAATTTATGTTCATTGATGAGTATGAGGTAAATGCGTTTGGTTATATGTATTCAATTGTAATGACAAAACATTCATTTAAGTCATAAATGGTTAGCTTCATAAGTGAACTATTACATGATATTAGTATAAGTGTTCGGCATTATTATGTGACTTATGTGGTTGTTTTGATATAGATATTCGGTAATAATTTAATTAGTCACTCTCTCTATATATAAATATTTGTATGGTGTATTGACGTATGATATTAAGTATGAACTTAATTGATATTTGCATTTTAAAATGTTTTAAAGTGAAATGGTAATTTTATAAAGGAAAAATTTTTGTCTTAAAGAATTTGATGTTAAGTATATGTATATATATACGCATATATCATAAATATTAATGTATGGAGTTTGGTTAATATTAGATATTTAGATGATGCTTGAATTGAGTAATGAATTCATTTGTTGATATAAAAGTCAATGTATACTCATGTATTATATTTTGTTGGATATTCATTTAGGTCTATAGCTCATGTTTGTTAAAATCAGTATATGCTATTATGTATAATATGACATATTTCATATTTTTGCATACGAATTATATGAATGTATATATGTACGATATGATATGATTTGAAATAAAAGAGTTGTGTTAGTTTATGAATTAAATTCTGTCTGGTTTGAGAGTCTTTTCATGTGTACATATATAATTGTTTAGATATGGTGTTTTGTTTTGTAATACATCATAACCCCATTCTAGCGACAAATACAGGTTAGAGGTGTTACATTTGATTGGAATCAGAGCTACAGTTTAGTCGATTCTAGGACTAATGTAGCACGGTGAGTCTAGCTATACATGCCATATTATATACCGCGATAGTGTGATGACTTCTGACATTTGAAAATGTGTTTTCGTATTGTAAATGGATCCCAACAGAGCCGTAGCTAATGATGTCGAGAGTATAGCGCCTGCTCCCGCGCAAAGGACAACACTGGTTGATTCTCGACCGACCTCGAGTAACTAAGAGTGAGAGGCTAAGCAAGCCTTTTACCAAATGATGAATGACTGGTTTACTCAATATATCTAGACTAATTCGACTGCACATCAACCTCCACCCCTGATTAATCCATCTTCAATACCTGTTATACCTCAAGTGAGTGATCTATTGAGATTGCTTAAGCCTCCTGTTAATAAAATCAGAAAACACGAGGCTGAAGAATTCAAAGCTACTGATGATGATGATGCTGAGCGAGTTGAATTCTGGCTTGATAATACTATCCGTGTGTTCGATGAGCTATCTTGTACTCGGAATGAATGTTTGAAATGTGCCATATCTTTGCTATGAGACACTGCATATCACTGGTGGAAAACACTAGTATCGATGGTCTCGAAAGAACGGGTGACTTGGGAGTTCTTTCAGACTGAGTTCCGTAAGAAATATATTAGCCAGAGATTTATCAACCAAAAGCGTAAGGAATTTTTAGAGTTGAGACAGGGTCGGATGACCGTGACAGAGTATGACCTGAAATTTGTGAGACTTAGTCGATATGCCCGCGAGTGTGTTTCAACCGAAGCTATCATGTGTCCTATTTTAAATGTGGATTGAAGGATCATTTTGTTCGAGAATGCCCTGAGTTAGCTGAATAAAATCCAGTACAAAATACGAGATCGGGTAACATTGCAGCTCGTGGTAAACAACCTAGAAATATGGGTAATGTGAGTAACAGTCAAAGAGGGACTAAAGATACAGCAGTTAGATCCGAGGCTCGTGCACCTACCAGAGCCTATGCTATTCACGTACGCGAGGAGGCCTCGTCTCCTGATGTTATTACTGGTACATTCACTCTCTATGATACTAGTGTAATTGCATTGATTGATCCAGGTTTGACTCATTCTTATGTGTGTGAGACTTTAGTATTTAGTAAGACTTTGGCTGTTGAGTCTACTGAGTTTGTGGTTAGAGTATTGAACCCCTTATGCCAGTGTGTTATGGTTGATAAAGTATGTAAGAATTGTCCCTTGATGATTCGAGATTTGTGCTTTCCGGCTGATTTGATGTTGTTACCATTTGATGAGTTCGACATAATTCTGGGTATGGATTGGTTGACTTTGCATGATTCTGTAGTAAACTGCAAAAGAAAGACTATTGATTTACGATGCCAGAATGATGAGATTATTCGAGTTGAATCTAATGATCTGAATGGTTTACCAGCAGTGATTTCTTCGATGTTAGCTCAGAAATATGTAAAAAAAGGTTGCGAAACTTACTTTGCATATGTGCTTGACAGTAAAGTAACCGAAAGAAAGATTGAACCAGTACCTATTATGTACGAGTATCTGGATGTGTTTCCTGAAGAATTACCGTGTTTACCGCCTATTTGAGAGGTAGAGTTTGGTATTGAGTTAGTACCGGGGATGACTCCGATATCGACAGCTCCGTACAGAATGGAACCTATTGAATTAAAAGAATTGAAAGCTCAGTTGCAAGAGTAGACAGATAGAGGTTTCACGCGACTAAGTTTCTCTCCTTGGGGTGCACTAGTGTTATTTATGAAAAAGAAAGCCAAAACAATGAGGATGTGTATTGATTACCGAACACTCAATAAGGTGACTATAAAGAATAAGTATCTGTTGCCACAGATTGACGACCTGTTCGATCAGCTGAAAGGGGCTACAGTGTTTTCAAAGATAGACTTGAGATTAGGCTACTATCAGTTGAGAGTTAAAGACTCCGATGTGCTAAAGACAACTTTCCGAGCGAGGTAAGGACATTATGAGTTTCTGGTTATGCCTTTCGGACTTACTAATGCACCTGCTGTTTTCATGGATTTGATGAATCGAATCTTTAGATAGTATTTGGATCAGTTTGTGGTTGTATTCATAGATGATATTTTGATTTATTCCCATGATGAAACTGAACATGCCGAACATCTGAGACTTGTGTTACAGATTTTTCGAGACAAACAATTATATGCTAAGTTCAGTAAATGTGAGTTTTGGTTAAGCGAAGTCAGTTTTTTGGGCCATGTCGTATCAGCATCGGGTATAAAGATGGATCCGAGTAAGATTTCGAGTGTACTTGATTGGAAACCTCCGAAAAATGTTTCTAAAGTCTGAAGTTTTCTGGGACTTTCCAGTTATTATAGACGATTTGTGAAAGGTTTATCTATGATTGCAACCCCGATGACGGAGCTACTTCAGAAAGATGTTAAGTTCGAGTGATCAGAAAAGTGCCAGAAAAGTTTTGATCAGTTGAAAGCCCTTTTGACTGAAGCTCCAGTGCTAGTTCAGCTAGAATCGGGTAAAGAATTTGTTATTTATAGTGATGCATCTTTAAATGGTTTGGGCTGTGTTTTGATGCAAGAAGGCAAAGTTATAGCTTATGCCTCGAGACAATTAAAGCAGCATGAAAAGAACTATCCGACACACGATCTAGAACCGGAAACTATTATGTTTTCATTGAAGATATGGCATCACTATCTGTTTGGTGAGAAATGTCATGTTTATTCTGATCACAAAAGCCTGAAATATTTGATGACTCAGAAAGATCTAAATTTGAGACAATGCCGATGGTTAGAGTTGCTAAAAGACTACGAGCTTGTGATTGACTATCATCCGGAAAAGGCTAATGTTGTTGCTGATGCTCTAAGCCAAAAAATCACTATTTTCTTTGCGTATAGTGAATGCGCATATGGCTATTTCTGATGATGGTTCAGTAATAGCTAAACTAAAAGCAAGACCACTATTTTTTCAACAAATTTGTGAGGCTCAAAAAGTTGATGATGGTTTGTTAGCAAAACGAGCTCAATGTGATTCAAATGTTGATTCAGAGTTTAGAGTTGATGCTGAGGGCTGTTTGAGGTTCAAAAACCGAATATGTGTCCCGAGAAATTCAAAGTTGATTCAGATGATTTTGAATGAAGCTCACAACAGTCGATTATCTGTTCACCCGGGTAGTATGAAGATGTATAATGACCTGAAACAGCTTTACTGGTGGCATGGTATGAAACGAGACATTTCTGACTTTGTTTCGAAATGTTTAGTTTGTCAGCAAGTAAAAGCCAAACATTAGGTACCTTCTGGATTGCTTCAGGCAATCATGATACCTGAGTGGAAATGGGATAGAGTCACGATGGATTTTGTATCTAGGTTTACCGTTGACACCGACCAAGAAAGATGCAATCTAGGTTATAGTGGATAGATTGACTAAGGCATCTCATTTCTTTCCAGTTCATATAGATTATTCACTTGATAAGCTTGCTGAGTTATACGTCTCTCTGATTGTGAGATTACACGGGGTGCCTATTTCTATTTTCAGATAGAGATCCGAGGTTTCATCACGGTTTTAGAAGAAACTGCAAAATGCATTAGGTACAAAATTACATTTCAGCACTACTTTCCATCCGCAAATAGATGGTCAATCTGAGCGAATCATTCAGATACTTGAGGATATGTTGAGATGTTAAATTCTCGAGTTCGAAGGTACGTGGGAACGATACTTACCTCTGATTGAATTTGCGTACAATAATAGCTTTCAATCAAGTATCAAAATGGCACCTTATGAAGCTTTGTACGGTCGTAAATGTCGTACACCATTTATTGGACTGAGCTAAGTGAAAACAAGATACACGGGGTCAATTTGATTAGAGAGACTCAACAAAAAGTGAAAGTAATCCGTGAAAGTTTGTAAATAGCGTCAGATCGTTAGAAATCGTATGCAGACTTAAAACGAAAAGATATAGAGTTTCAGATTGGGGAAAAAGTCTTTTTGAAAGTCTCACCGTGGAAGAAAATACTTAGATTCAGTCTTAAAGGAAAATTGAGTCCGAGATTTATTGGGCCGTATGAGATTATAGAGCGTATTGGGTCGGTTGCTTATAGACTATTGTTGCTACCTGAGTTAGAAAAGATCCACAATGTATTCCATGTTTCGATGCTTCGTAAATATCGATCTAATCCTTAACATGTGATTAGTCCGTCAGAGATTAAGATTAAGCTCGGTATGACATATGAGGAGGAACTGATTTGCATTCTGGCTCACGAGGTTAAAGAATTGCAAAATAAGAAAATTTCATTAGTTAAAGTACTGTGGCATAAACAAGGAGTTGAGAAAGCAATGTGGGAGCTAGAGGTTGTAATGAAAGTACATTATCCAAACCTATTCACAGGTAAGATTTTCGGGGACGAAAATCCCTAAGGGGGAGAGTTGTAACAGTCCGATTTAGACCCTAATTGAAACGGTGGTTTCGAGACCACGAATTCAAGTCAGAAAAATATTTAAAATTTATTTTATGTGTGAATTTATAAGTGTGAAATTTTTGTGATTTAATTTTTTTGTTTGAGTGTCCGATTAAATAAAAGGGCTTAATCCCGTAAAATGAAAATTTGATGGTTAATTGTTAAAGGGCAAAATTGTTGTTGTCTTTCTTATATAAGGTATTTATGTTGCAATTTGACCAAATGGTTATAGTATGGATGATAATGACCATGAATTACAAGGGTTTTATAAATTAAGGTTAATTTAGTAAAACATGTAATAATATATGTTATAATAAAACTTAAAAATTAAAAGCCATGTTAAAGTGTTCATCTTTTTGACATAAATAAAAGAAGAAAGAAAAGAAAAGGAAGCTAGGGCATTCGACCATTGTTGGGTTTGATTTAAGGTAAGTTTTAGCTCGATTTTTTATAATTTTTACGTTTTTGAGATCGTTGCTAAGTTATCTACAAGACCCATGCTTGAATTTTTTATTTTGATGAATATTTTGAGTAATGCCATTGTTGAAAGCTTGTGAGTTTTGTTGTTTGATGGTAGAAAATAAAAGATATGTGATAGATTAACATGTTTTGTATTAGAATTTTTGATGATTTTGAGTAATTAGGTCTAAATTGCAAAAATAATAAATTGAGGGACTAAAATGTGAAAGAAATGAAATATATGGACTTGTATGGACACTAGGAATATTCAGCCTAAGCATGGTGTGTGCAAATTTTGCATGTTTTGTGTTTTATGCAATTTGGACTAAATTGTAAAAGCGTAAAATGTCAGGGGTAAAATAGTAATTTGTCCATTTATGTGTTTTTGGATTAATTTGATTGAATATTTGATTAAATAAATTTAATTTATATTAATTTAGATTAAGAAAAGAGAAAATTAGATTTGGATTGGGAGAAAACTAAAGTTGTCGACTAGCTGCCCCGTTCCATTTTTCAACGTCCGAGGTAACTTTATAAGCAAATAGATGTTGTTAATTTTGAATAAATACTAGATTTATATGCTGAAATGAATTGTGTAAAAATGTATACATGAAAGCCAAATATGAATATACTTGGAAGTTATATGTACAAGTTTGATTCGATTAAGTTACGATGTCCGAAAGCCCAGTTTGAACCACAGGATTCTGATATGTGAGTTTGTGTAAGACCATGTCTGGGACGTTGACATCGATATATGTGTTTTCGTGCAAGACCACGTCTGGGACGTTGGCATTGATATATGTATTTTCGTGTAAGACCACGTCTGGGACGTTGGCATCGATAAATATGTTTTCGTGTAAGACCACATCTAGGACGTTGGCATCAATATATTTGTTTTTGTGTAAGACCACATCTGGGACGTTGGTATCGATCTATGTGGTAACGTGTAAGACTGGGACATCAACATCGTATTTGATTCGAGTAAGAACCTGCCTGGGACAGTGGCATCAATATGAGATAGCATGTAAGACCATGTCTAGGATGTTGGCATTGTATGATATATGTGATTATCCGAGTATCCTACTCAAATTTGAATGGTTCAACGGGCAGTGATAAGTTGTAACCGAAGGTGTAAAACAAACTAAAACGATCAGCTATGAGTTAGTTGATTACTTTTTTAAAAATAAGGAAAGTTGGTCTTTTGATATGTTATGCTAATTCTACAAGTTACTAAAATAGAAATATGAGCATGGTATAGTATATTCGGCCATATGCTAAGTATATGTACATGATTTTATATCCTGATTTGTGAGTTTGTGTACATGAGTGTAAGTATACTTAGTTATATAATGACATTTTGGTTTCGTGAGTTGAATGATATTTTGTTCATATTTATATATGAACATTTGGCCAGGGTAACATTTATATATGAAAGTATATGTTATATGTATATGAAATATAAGTTTGAGACTAAATGTGATAATGATGTTATAATTTGGTTTAATTCAAATGATTCAGTTATACCATTGAGTTGTTTATTTGCTTATGACTTACTAAGCTTAAATTGCTTACTGTGTGTATTCTTGTTTACCTCTGTTTTATAGATCTTAGATTCAAGTTACGAGCTCGGGGACCGTCAGCATAGTATATCACACTATCAACCGTTTTTGGTACATTATAAGTTTGAACTTGATATTATGGCATGTATAAGCTAGGTTGTATTTAGTTAAGTTTGAAGTATGTGTATAACTCAAGTCGTGCAAAAATAGTTTAATTTCAATGTTTGAATTTGGTGATATTTGATTATGGTTAATCCGTCTTGGTTACAGTGCTATATGCTATGAATGAATGGTATTTGTGATAGGTGTTATATGCTTTGGAAATGGTTTAGTAATGATGTTACTTATGATGTGTAGCTTGTTATGTATTTAGCTAAGGTTCGAAATTATATTCATGGTATACGTGCATGATGTGCTTGGTTATATGAATCGGTTTAAGTAATGCTCAAGTTGGTGTATGTGTTTTTTCTATTAATATATATGTATATTCGAATGTGAATTTGGTCTTTTTGTTTCGGTTAAGTGATGAAATAGATATGGAAAATATTTATGAATTAGTCATGACTCAGTATTTGTGAATATACTTGTGATGATTTGGTTGGATATATATATGTTGAATTATATGTTTGTAAAACAAATTGATTTGAAATAAAATGATTAAGAGCTTGGATGAAATTTATGTTTATTGATGAGTATGTGGTAAATGCATTTCGTTATATGTATTCGGTTGTAATGACAAAATATTCATTTAAGTCATAAATGGTTAGCTTCATAAGTGAACTATTACATGATATTAGTATAAGTGTTCGGCATTATTATGTAACTTATGTGGTTGTTTTGATATAGATATTCGGTAATAATTGAATTAGTCGCTCTCTCTATATATAAATATTTGTATGGTGTATTGACGTATGATATTATGTAACACCCTGAATTTGGGCCTAGAAGTTTTGGGCCTTGAGCATGGGAGCGGTTGAAGGCAGCTTATAATATTTTGTTGTGCATGTAAATTTCGTTAATGAAGGCTTGTTTTAGTGGTTAAGTGTGCTGAGAAGTGTTGGAGAAGTCCTGGGTTCAAACCTGGACTCTAGCAAAAATTTTGGTTTAAAGTGAATCAATCCCTGGGTGTAGTAGGTAGGCCTTAAGAGTATTGTTGAAGGAATTGTACCACAAAAATGAGTGTGGTGTAGTGGCAAGGTGGCGCCACTTAGGGGACAAGGAAGTGACGCCATAGAGGAAGCAAGGGGCCCAAGGTTCAAGTTTTGGCTCTTGCAATATATTTTGGTTTTTCTTTTCAATAAATCTGGAAGCAAGTAGGTGCGCTTTAAAGTTTAATGTGTTGGATTTATGACACAAATGAGTTGATGGCCTAGTGGTGGTGGCGTGAGTTGGCATGTGAGAGGACTTTGGTTCAAATCCCTTGGCACGCAGAGGTTGATTATTTTGGTATGTTGGGACTGCAAGAGTTGGTGTTGGTTTTAAACTCTGGTGATGGAGGGATCCCACATCGGGAAGCTAACATAAGAGTAGATGGAGAGCTGGCTTTAAATAGAGCAAACCATGAGGAGAGTAGGCATACCCTTCTTGGCTGATCCCTTTCGCTTTGTGACGTGTTCGTTTGGGTTGGGCGTTAGCTAAGAGTGTTTGGAGCGCGGATTAACTGCAGTCTCCTAACAGGATTATCGGGTGGGAGATATCGTCATCAATCATCATCAACCAGGTGTGTAAACGACACCCTCCCTTAGACTGAATCGGTAAAAGCTGAAATACCAAAACGTTGGTATTTTGTGAACTCGTGAGCGTGCGAGTGCTCGTGAGATAGTTGTTAATGAATATGATGCATTTGGATGATTAGAGTGCAGAGTGTGCATTTTCGTGCACAACAGTATTTTTGGGCTTAATGGGTCGAAAACGGGCCAATAGGCCAACGGGCCCACTTTGGTAAAAAGACGAGGTAAGTACTTCTGATTACTTGGTAAATGTTAGAATAAGCATGAAACCTTAGCAATAGGTAATAATTACTGAAATACCCTTATGCATGCAAAATTACGATTTTACCCCTAGGGTTATATTTTTTTCTAAAAAGCATGATGTTCTGTTTCTGTATACGTATGCCATGACATATTATTTCTGTTGCATGGGACATGGGTTTATATTGATGGAGGAAGCGTTCTGACAGCCTCGCTGCAATCTGGTGGCTTCGCCACATATATCTGTTCTGGTGACTTCGTCACAATATCTGGTAGCCTCGCTGCAATCTGGTGGCTTCGCCACATATATATATATCTGTTCTGGTTTCCTAGCCACAATATCTGTATCTGGTGACTTCGTCACAATATCTGGCAGCCTCGCTGCAATTTCTATGGTGTGTAGCAGTTGGGTGGGTCGAGTAGTCTCCCCACATGGTGTAAAGCTGGTACGGGGGTGTTATGGATGGCTCTGGGTTGGGATTTCTGCATTCATGATATATTTGTTCTGTATCTGCTATGGGCCTATGGGTTTCATTCTGATTTCTGTACTGGGCCAAGGCCCAGATAAGTCTGACTCTAAGGTTTGATCTGTTTTGGGCTATGGTTGGGTTATGTTACACACTGAGTTTTCGTAAACTCACCCCGTTTATTAACCTTTTAGGTAATTTCCAGCCTTAGACGGATCGGAGCTACGAGGGGCTCGGAGGAAGCCACACACACTGTTTATTTTATAGTTTTGATTATTACTTTTAAATGTTTTATGTGGGTTGTAGTAAAGCCGTTGTAATTTTCTGGATTTGAAATTCAGAATTTTATTTATTGTTCTTATAATTGCTAGTATTAAAACACGGTTTTCCAAAGCAACTACTGTTGTTCAAAACATCACGTATCCGCAATTGTTTTTAAATTAAGCTTTCGCAACTACCAAGATTTTTACAAAGTTGTTAAGAATGTTATTTAGCTGAGGTTTTCTAACAAGGTTTAAAAAGGGTATAAGTTTTTAATTATTAAGAAGGGTTTTTAATGGAAACATGGTTTTCGAAAAACACTTCAATATGACATGCCAGATTCGAGCCAAACTTCCAGGTTGGGTTTGGGGTGTTACATATTAAGTATGAACTTAATTGATATTTGCATTTTAAAATGTTTTAAAGTGAAATGGTAATTTTATAAAGGAAAAATTTCTGTCTTAAAGAATTTGATGTTAAGTATATGTATATATATGCGCATATATCATAAATATTAATGAATGGAGTTTGGTTAATATTAGATATTTAGATGATGCTTGAAGTGAGTAATGAATTCATTTGTTGATATAAAAGTCAATGTATACTCATGTATTATATTTTGTTGGATATTCATTTAGGTCTATAGCTCATTTTTGTTAAAATCAGTATATGCTTTTATGTATAATATGACATATTTCATATTTTTGCATACGAATTATATGAATGTATATATGTACGATATGATATGATTTGAAATAAAAGAGTTGTGTTAGTTTATGAATTCAATTCTGACTGATTTGAGAATCTTTGTGACAGCCCAAAGTTGACCCTAGTCGGGAAGTGGTTTCGGGACCGCTAAACCGAGTCACCGAAATGTTTGAATATGATACTTATTGTGTAGAATATGTAATTATGAATGTGTGAAAATTTCAAGCTTCAATTTGGTTGATTTCATGTGAATTTAGTCAATAGGACTTATGTGAGAAAATTCTAAAATGTGATAGGTCAATGTGTGAGGACCTACTAGTGCATGTGGACAAAGGGGGGACTTGCATGTCAAATTCCCCCCCTAATGAGTAGTGGCCGGCCATGACAAGGAAGGATGGGCAAAACATGTCATGAAACATGTTTTGTTAGTGGAAGAATAAAATAAGGAGTATGGGTAATAAAGAAATGGAAAACAAAAGAAAAAAAAATGTGTGTGTAGTGTTTGTTCCCCCATTGCCGTGAGCTAAAGAAGAGAAAGGGGGAATTTTGTTCATCCTTTTCTCATCTTCATGCTTGCCAAAACTAGAAAGAAAAACAAAGAAAAATTTTCTCATCCTTTGGTTCATCCTTGGCCAAAAATTTTAAGGAGGAAAGAAGAAGAAAGGTGAAGAGATTCGGCCATGCATGTAGCTAGGCTAAGGTATGTTTGATGATGTTCCATGAGAGGCATGCATGTTTTAGTTGTTAGCTTGAGTTCTACCTAACCCATGGTCTAAATCTTGCTATGTGATGGAAATGGCACTTGACCATGGATGAATCATTCTTGGTTGATGTTTGATGTTGTGGTGATGAGGCATGAGGATGAGTTAAGATTCGGCCTAGGTGGAGGTTGTGTTAATGCCATTGCATGCAAAATATGAAGCTTGTTAATGATGCATGTGATGATGGCTTGATGATTCTTGAACCTCCTTTTTAGCATTTTTTGTTGTGTGAGCACATATGTGCATTGGTTGCTAAATGGAGAAGAATCGGCTAGCAAGATGTGTGCTAAGGCCGAATGTAACTTTGCATGTTAATGAGCAATGCATGTGTTAAATTGATGAAAAGGGGGAGGATGCTTTACTAGTGTGTACATGTGTGTATTAAGTGTTGAAATCGACCCCAAAAATGGACATGCATATTCGGTCAAGGGCAAGAAATTAGCTAATATGTGGTGTTGATGCATGATTTTTGCATGTATGAGACTTTAATGTCTAATGTATAAATATGGGCTAAGTGCCTTGTGTTCATCTTTTGATGCCTAAAATGATGAAATCAATTTATTTGTTTGATTAAGCTCAAGAGCAAAGGGGAAATAAAACCGATAAAGGGAAGGAAAAAGTGGTTGAATAGCTAGCGGAATCGTTCGACAACACCCGAGGTAAGTTCTTGAGTAAGAGAGCTTAAATTTCGATGTGATTAAATCATGCTCTATGTGTGGCTATTGAGCCGAATGTGCAAGGACAATATGTGCCTTGTGTTTGAGTTTCGTAAACGAAAATGAAATATGAATGTGCTATGAATTATTGTTAGATGTGCATGATTAATTGAATGCTGTCCGGGCTAAGTCCCGAAGGCTTTGTGCTAAGTGAATATATCCGGATTAAGATCCGAAGGCCTTTGTGCGAGATACTAAATCCGGGTTAAGTCCCGAAGGCATTCGTGCGAGTTATTAAATCCGGGTTAAGTCCCGAAGGCATTCGTGCGAGTTGTTAAATCCGGGTTATGTCCCGAAGGCATTGTGTGAGTTACTAAAACCGGGCTATGTCCCGAAGGCATTTGAACGAGGAGCTATATCCGGTTAAATCCCGAAGGTACATGATTTGGTAATGAATGAGCTTGCTGTAAAATTCCAGCGAATACTCGAAAAAACATCCCAATATGGGGATATGTTACGTATGTGTTGAATTTAATCGAGCCCTTACAAATAAATGTTCGCTCAGTTGATAAACGAGCTACCGGCCTTCGGCCAAGTTAGTTTATTGTGTATGTACATAAGGGTTGTTAATGTTGTGAAGCAAGTTTGATATCGGTAAATTGCGTATTATGAAATATTCCGTTTAGCTAAATGTGTGCTATTCTTTGTGCATGCTGGAATTCCTTGCTCAAACTTACTAAGCATAAATTGCTTACTCGTTACATTGCTCCTCTGTTTTATAGATTTTTGGTTCTCCAGCTATCGGACTCGGGATCTTGAAGTCGAAGTCGCCCACACTATCAAAGGCTCTTTTGGGTACTATTTTGGTTGAATTTTGTTATGGCATGTATAGGACTACCCAATGTTGTCTTTCGAGTACTTTATGAAATGTATAAGTGTACAGCCATGCGAAAATGGCTTGTAGAAGTGGAGTATGGCATTAGACCATTCGTATTTATGAATGTATAGATGGTTTCATGATGTAACTATAGTTGGAATGGAAGTGTTGAGCAAATGATCAGCCACTAGAATGGCTAAGTATGATCATATGTGGGCTTATGTATGACAAGGCCCTAGTTGGTCCATGAAACCCCAAATTAAGTAAGGTTCACTTTGAAAACAGAAGCTGATAGCAGCAGTGGTGTGGATTGGAAAAATCACAAGAATTCGTAGGAGTGGAATTAAATAGTGAATAAATTATGTAATCGAACCTTGATGAATCTACTTTCATATGGAAGTAACGAAACAATTATAGGAACAGTACAGAAAGAGATATTCTGGTTCTTGTGGAACAGGGCCAGAACAGTTTCTGGATTCACTGTTCCGACTTTGGAAATTCACTATAAATTGACCAGAGATAATTAGGGGTCGTACCATATATGTATGGATTCCTCTATGAGTCTAGTTTCCATAGAAACAAACGGCATCAGTATTGAAGCTCTGTGCAGAGATATATTCAAGTCGTAATGGGAAAAGGTCAGTGTAGTCGACTCCTGTAACATGGGAGACTTTGACTAATAAACTGTACTAATTGGCCCGACCAAAAATTCTAGAAAAAAATACATAGGTGGGGATATGAGTGTAGTTTCAGGGAAAAATCACAAAACTGATTTTCGAGTTGTGAAACTCAAGATATGATTTTTGAAGCGACTAGTACTCAGACTGGGCAGTGTCTGGAAAAAAAAATTTTTTCAAAGTTTGTTAACATCTCGTGTCCGACTCCGGTGTCGGTCTCGGGTTCGGGGTGTTACAATCTTGTTCATGTGTACATTTATAATTGTTCGGATATGGTGTTTTGTTTGGTAATACCTCATAACCCCATTCCGGCAACAGATACAAGTTAGAGGTGTTGCATGCCATCATTAGTCTTTCCAATGGCTAGATTATAAACAACCATTCATATGCCAACATTGGCCAAGTTAGCCTATACATGCCATTATACCGAAATAAGTTTGCTATTTATGCCAAAATGAGTTGAAGGATAGTGTGATGGTGCTCCAACTGTTTCTAACCTTTATGAGCTTCCGAGCACTATAAAACAAAGAAAAGAAAATCGAATAAGCATTTAATTCTTAGTAAGTTCATATAACAAGAATTTAACTTACGAATCATATATATATTTAAAGTATGCATATAATCATGCATCAAAAACATTATGGCCAATTGCCTAAACATATGTTTTCATCAAACAAGTTAGTTACAAAATTTACATGAATATCAAGAAATATAGATGAGCTCTTCATGCAACCGTTTCTAGGTATTTCAGGGATATTCAAGTTATAACTCATTTAATTCTCATATTTTCTTACATCAAGAGTTTTATCCATTGAATCATTGAAATATCGATGGACACTCAGGTAGTACACACAAGGTGTACTTATCACTGATCCATCAATTCATATTCAGAGGTGCTTATTAGAGCACATAACCAGGAAGCTCACAAAGAGCCTAACGGGAAGCTTATCCAGGGCTATATAATGGGAAGCTCATAAGAGCCATAATTAGGTAGTTCACAAAGAACCATATCGAAAAGCTCACAAAAAGCCATATAACAAGAGCTTCGGATAGCCATATATTGGGAAGTTCAAGCGAGCACTATCAGGAAGCTCACAAAGAGCCAATTTAACGGGAAGATCACGAAAAGCCTATAATCAAGATGCTTATAGGAGCTAAGGTGTGTCTACAACTGTAACACCTCTCACCTATATTCAACGCCGAAATAGCATTACAAAGTATTTTTGGACTTATCATACATTAAACATACATTTCATATACAACTTAAACAATTCATATACTTTTAAATCACAAACAAACATATTGTCCCTAATACGAGCCTACGAGGCCAAAAACATGCATTGAGAGTGGTTCGGGACTAAATCGATAACTTTGAAAACTTATAGAACACTTAGAATTTTTTTTTTCAAAACAGGGGATTTTTCTCAAAAGAGGGGACACACTCTTGTGTAGCCCACCCGTGTGTCTCAAACGACCAACAGACACGCCCATGTCACAAGCCGTGTGGAAATTTGAAATGGGAGCACATAGCCGTGTCCCAGTTTGTGTTCAAATCCGTGTAACTCTCTGACTTGGGTCACACGGCCAACACACCCACCTGTGTGGCTTGCCTGTATGCCCTAAAATTTTCCATACACACTCGTGTGCCTGGCCGTGTGCTAGGCCATGCCAAACCTACAGGGTATACTGACTTATGCCACACGGCCAAGTCACATGCCTGTGTGTGAGGCCATGTGGAGCATACTTAATTTCAACACCAAGGGACACACGACCGTGTACATGACCGTGTATCACACACAATTGAGACACACGCCCGTGTCTCTACCCGTGTGGACAAAAATAGTCTATTTACCAAGCCATTTTGCCACCCAAACCTGCATGTACCTACACCACAATTCAAAGGCACCAACACAAGGCATAAATAAGCATTAATCAACCTCAACCAAGTATCATTTATACCATTTCAATACCAACAATATACAAGACACACAATATTCTAATTTGTCATCCAATACATACCAATTTTTCTCTTCTCAAATCATCAAAACGACCGTTTACAAATATGCATCATTTGATCTAAACTTTCAAGCATTTCAGCTATTCAAAACTTAGCTATTAGATATCTATAATACTAAATATCCACAAGCATAACATGTCCAACTTTCAAAACATCACACAAGCCACATACACATATATAAATACATGATTCAAACATACCAAAATATAAACATTTACAAGCCATTTCAAATGGCACAACACATTACTAAAATGACCAAAGTCCCTATACATGCTATATACTCAAAACATAGATTTCCCTAATTGATAGATTGATAGTGTGGTGAAGTCTCCAAAGATCCCTGAATCCGAGCTAGCTTTGAAGTTACTATAAAATATGGAAAAATAAACAAAGTAAGCTTTATAGCTTAGTAAGCTTGTATGAAATAAACTCAATCTTAACATAAATCTAAAAATCCTCAATTTAAACATATCAACATGTAATTCATTTAACTAAAAAACATTTCACATTTTCAATCATAATCCTATATATAAACTTCACAACTTCTTCGATTTAAGCTTATACAGTTCATGTACATACCTGTACCATCTCGTATCAATCTCATACACAATCACGTCTTTCATTTGCCCGTTGAACCATTTGGAATACTATCGGATACTCAGAAATCTCACACACTAAGTGCCAGTATCATGGCCCGAAGCCAACTCAATCTCATATCACTTATAATGCTTACACTAGAGCTATCAATGGGCCTACTCACACAAGCTTTCAGTCAAGACATAGCTACACGATGCTGCTCACACAAGCTATCAAATATCCGCAACACATGCCGGTATACTCAGCCACTGGTAGGACGTACTGGACCAGCACCTGAATTACATAATCACATTAATCTCCTAATGACATGTCATTAGTATCCAAATCTATTCATAAGGTTCAACTGAGATTTCCAATACCAAAATGTCGTTGAATCATTTTCGAACATATTCGTAGTCTCATAATCACAGTTTATGCAATATTAAAACATTTAAAATACATTTATAATGAAATTTATCACAGACGAACTTACCTTGGATGTGAAAATGATGAAACAAGTCGATCAATCGAGTACATTGTTTTCCTCCGTTCTAGATCCGTATTTCGTTTTTCTTGATCCATATAATATCAAATTCAGCTTATTTAATCAGCTCTCTATTTAATTTAGTCCAAAATTCACTTTAAGGCATTTTTACACAATTGCCTCTAGCAGCCCATATTTTTCATTTATTTCACATTTAAACCACAAAGTTTTCACATTTCATAATTTAATCACTAATTTTGCATTTTTACTAAAAATCACTTTATAAAACTTGTATAACTATCATCAAACATTCATAATCTATCATTAAACATCAAAACAAACATGTATTCATCAATGGGAACATTCAAAATCTTTAACAGTTTTGCATAATAGTCCCTGGCTAGCTGGACCTAGCTGGACCTAGCTTTCAAAGTAGCCAAACCCTAGCTCATTTCCATGGCTTTTAATTTTTGATAATTCGGTGGAAGAAACTAAGAAAAATGATAGCCTTACGCATTATGTTATTATTTTACTATGTTATTCATAAATTACCAAATTAACCTTAAGTATATAACACTAAAATCCACCTAACACATGTCCAAAAGTGTCCAGTCAAATTCTAAATGGTCTAATTGCCATTTAAGGCCACCATACTTAAAAACCATAGCAATTTAACACCTTTTTACTACTAGCATGCAAGTTTTGCACTTATTGCAGTTTAGCCCCTTTTGTCAAATTAAACATTCAAACAATAAAATTTCTTAACGAAATTTTTGCACAATCATACTATAATTGTAGCAGTCTAGTTTTGACCCTAGTCAGAATAGTGGTTTTGGGACCACAAATCTGAGTCCGAAAAATATTTTAATATTATTTTCTGTGTCTGTGATATGTGAATTTACATCTGTGAAATTTTTGTGATTTAATTTGCCTGTTTCTGTACTTAATTATGAAAAAGGATTAAATCGCGTAAAGTGGAAAAGTTGTGCGCTAGATGTTAAAGCACCTTTTTGGCTTGGCTTTTAAAATAAAGGTCCTTGCATGTCAAATTGCCCATTTATCTTAGTGGTGGACAAACATGGACATATGGTAAGTTTAATGTTTATTTTTCAAGGGCAAAATGGGAAAAAGTAAAATAATTAGTGATATAATAAAACAAAACATGTTAATGCATTAAATTTTCATTCACACTTGTTGAAATTCAAAGAGAAAGAAAAGAAATAAAAGCATTTAGGGTTCGGCTAGATTAAAGCTCAATTAAGGTATGGATTTTCGTCCGTTTTTGATAATTTCTACGTTTCTATGATCGTTGCTTAGTGTTCTTCAAAGCCCATGTCTGAATTTCTATTTCTGTTAAAGATTTCATGAAATGCCATTGTTGATATCATGAGTTTGGTAATGTTTTTGAATGGATTATGAAGGCTTGGTAGATGGTTCATAAGTTTTGTCTTTGAGTTTTTTGATAAAATTGAGCTATTTTGGTTAAATTTTGAAAATGAGGTTTTGAAGGACTAAATTGTGAATTAAACATGTTGTTTGGGCTTATAGAAGCCATGAAAATTCGGCTAGCCCTTGTTGCAAAGAAATTTTTCATATTTGTGATTTTAGGAAAAATTGACTAAATTGTCAAAGTGTGAAAATATAAGGGCTAAAATGCAAAGTACCCTAAATATGTGTATATGGATTATATTGAATGAAATGAATGATTGAATGGTTGAATTTGTATTGTATTAGATCAAGAACAAAGAAAATCAGACTTAGATCAGAGGAAGTCCAAAATAGTTGAATAGTCGACTCGTTTTATCCGAAATCCATCCGAGGTAAGTCAAATTACAATTACGTGTTAATTGAAATAAATTCTGCACATATAAACTGTAATCTGTATTGGATAGGCTTAAGTGCCTGATGAATATCTTTGGAGTAAAGTATGATAATATATTAATATCTGAAAAGCTCTATATGTTTTTAAGAAAAGTTGATATCTGTCTAAGACGTCATGTAAGACCGTGTTTGGGGCACAAGCCTTGATTGAGATTTACATATAATACCACGTCTGGGACATCGACATCGTATCTGATTTCGTGTAAGACCCTGTTTAGGATAGAGGCATCGATATTGAATTACATATAAGACCACGTCCGAGACATCGGCATTGTACCTGTTTATGAGCATCTATATCGTTTCTAACCTGTCTGATGATAGTGTACGAAATCTGAGATTGAATATATGAAATGTATAACCTATGCATGTACATTTGTATCATACTAAATTTCTGAATATGAAAAACTCTGTCTCTATGAAATATGTATGGAAATGAAGCATGACATATATGTAAACAGAAGAGCATGATTAAGTTTATGAATTATTCTATGAAATCGTTATGAATCTATATGGGTGAATTGTAATTATATGCTTTAGTAGTTAGACCAATTTTATTTGGCTTACTAAGCTCTTTGTAGCTTACTCTGTGCGTTTACTGTCTGTTTTACAGTTATCGTAGCTACTGAAGGCTCAGGGATAGTCGAGGATTGTCACCACACTATCGATCTCATTTTGGTACTTTTGAAATTGTTCATATTTTAAGGTATGACATGTATAGGCTAGAAGGTCTATGTATAAGTTTTGTTGTGTATATATTATGCCATGGGAGTTGGCTAACAAATGAAATGTTGTATATAGTTTTAGTATTTGGTTGATGGTGCAAAATGACGTATGGTTGTAGTGTTTTATGAGCTAATATGTTTTTGTTATAATGAAGCATGTTTTGAGCATGGAATTGGTTGAAAATTTTTTTATGAATGTTGTTTAATATGGCTTGTAAGGATGACCTTTAAAAGGTGTGGCAAATTGGCTTAAATCAACCTTGCATGGTGCCACACGGTCAGGGGACATAGGCGTGTTATATGGCCGGTAGCTAGCTAAGTATCACAGGACCATAGCACATGGGCGTGCCTAATGGCCGTGGGTGAAAGTCAGTATGGTTACCCTAATTTGGCACGGCTGGTTCACATGGGTGTGTTTGATGCCCGTGTGAGGCATACGGCCTGGACGCACGGGCGTGTGACCTCAACAGAATTTGAAAAATTTTCTATGTTCTAAATTTTATTAATGTGTGCGATTTAGTACTAACCGTTCTTAAACGTATGTTTTAGGTCTCGTAGACCATATTTAGAGAGGATTGCTTATGAAATGATGTTAAATAATATCTGTGATTCTAAATTGGTCTGAAATGTTCTGTCTGTCTGGTAATGCCTTGTAACCCTAATCCAATGTCAGTTACGGGTTAGAGGTGTTACATTTTATTGGTATCAGAGCTGTGATTTAGTCGATTCTCGGACTACCATAGCGTATATGAGTCTAGCAATACATGCCATATATCTGAATCTCTGATAGTGTGATGACTCATGACATTGAAATGTGCTTTTATATAGGAAATGGATCTTGATAGAGCTGTAGCTGACGATGTAGAAAGCAATGCGCCTGCTCCCGCGCAAGGGACGGTGCAAGCTGATTCTAGACCGGCTACGAGTAGCTCTGGTGGTGAGGCTAAGCAAGTCTTCTATCAGATGATGAATGAATGGTTCACCCAATACTGTAACACCCCAACCCCGGCCCAGACGCTATTGCCAAATCTAACGTGTCACATGGACTTACGACTTAGTATGCATTCGTTGGTTTAAGTGATTGGGGTGGTCTTTGTAAAAACAGTGGTTGAATGAAAAACCGGTTTATCAATCTTTAGGCTATCCATTTGTTGTGCTTGTTGAGTCTTGGAAATGTTCATTAATTTTGAAAACTCGTGCAGCCTAACACTAGCAGTTTCAACATAGTATAAGAAAAAGAAATTTAAATAGCGCCTTATTACAACTTAAAACCCAAAATTAAATCAGAATATAAAAATAATAAAAATAAACTAACTTAGAAAAACCAACTTTGCAGATGATGTGGCCACTCCGAATCCCTCACGGCTCCAAGCCTACTATGGTTGGGGATTTCCTGCAGAGATGAAAATAATGGGTGAGTTCGGTAAACTCAGTGTGTAACATAACCCAACCATAGCCCAAAATAGATCAAACCTCAGAGTCAGACTTATTTGGCCTTGGCCCAGTACAGAAATCAGAATGAAGCCCATAGGCCCATAGCAAATACAAAACAAATATATCATGAATGCAGAAATCCCAACCCAGAGCCATCCATAACACCCCCGTACCAGCCTTACACCATGTGGGGAGACTACTCGACCCACCCAACCACTATACACCACAGAAATTGCAGCGAGGCTGCTAGATATTGTGACGAAGTTACCGGATACAGATATTGTGGCTAGGCCACCAGAACAGATATATATATGTGGCGAAGCCACCAGATTGCAGCGAGGCTGCCAGATATTGTGACGAAGTCACCAGAATAGATATATGTGGCGAGGCTGCCAGAACTCTTCCTCCATCAATATAAATCCATGTCCCATGCAACAGAAATAATATGTCATGGCATACGTACACAGAAACAGAACATCATGCTTTTCAGAAAAAAATAACCCTAGGGGTAAAATCGTAATTTTGCATGCATAAAGGTATTTCAGTAATTATTACCTATTGCTAAGGTTTCATGCTCATTCTAACGTTTACCAAGTAATCAAAAGTACTTACCTCGTCTTTTTACCAAAGTGGGCCCATCGACCCATTGGCCCATTTTCGGCCCATTAAGCCTAAAAATACCATTGCGCAAGAAAATGCGCACTCTGCACTCTAATCATCCAAATGCACAATATTCATTAACAACTATCTCACGAGCACTCGCACGCTCGCGAGTTCACAAAATAACAACATTTCGGTATTTCGGCTTTTACCGATTCAGTCTAAGGAAGGGTGTCGTTTACACACCTGGTTGATGACGATTGATGATGATATCTCCCACGCGATAATCCTACAATCGATCACTAACACATTAGACTTACGAATTAACGATAACTAATATAAATCCACGTCAACTAACCCAATCATCACACAAGTTAGTCATTACGCACGAGAGGCAAAATAGTCATTTAACACCATAAGGGCAAAATGGTAATTTTACCCCACAAGAGTATCTCGGTAATTCTACCCTACAGGGGTATTTCAGTAATTCTACCTTACAGGGGTATTTCGGTAATTCTATCCTACAGGGGTATTTCAATAATTCTACCCTACATGGGTATTTAGGTAATTCTATAACTTATCCACTTGGGCCTACGGACCCATTGGGACCACATGGCCCATTTCAGCCCATCGCGGCCCGAAATAGCCGTCCTACTGGTAGAGTAATGAGAAATACACAACTATTAGGAGACTGTAGTTAATCCGCGCTCTAAACACTCTTAGCTGACGCCCAACCCAAACGAACATGTCACAAAGCGAAAGGGATCAGCCAAGAAAGGTATGCCTACTCTCCTCATGGTTTGCTCTATTTAAAGCCAGCTCTCCATCTACTCTTATGTTAGCTTCCCGATGTGGGATCCCTCCATTACCAGAGTTTAAAACCAACACCAACTCTTGCCGTCCCAACATAGCAAAATAATCAACCTTTGCGTGCTAAAGGATTCGAACCAAAGTCCTCTCACATGCCAACTCACGCCACCACCACTAGGCCATCAACTCATTTGTGTCATAAATCCAACACGTTAAACTTTAAAGCGCACCTACTTGCTTCCAGATTTATTGAAAAGAAAAACCAAAATATATTGCAAGAGCCAAGACTTGAACCTTAGACCCCTTGCTTCCTCTATGGCGTCACTTCCTTGTCCCCTAAGTGGCGCCACTTTGCCACTACACCATACTCCTTTTTGTGTCATCTTTTACTCATTTACTCTTAAAATCCCAAACGCCAATTGCATCACCTGTTCATAAAATTAAAATTCCGAAGACTACCATGGATTTAACTTAAGAAGGCCCACTAACCTACTAAAATATATATTTTAACCAACCAGAACACACACAAATTTTAAAAATCACAGAAACACAGAAAACCCGAAAATTGGGGCATTACAAATACATTAGAACCAATCCGACTGTACAACAACCTCCACCCCCAGTTAATCCTTCTCAAACTCCTGATATGCCACGAGTGAATCTGGTACAGTTGAGTAGACCACCGGTTGATAAGATTAGAAAGTATGGGGCTAAAGAGTTCCGAGCTACAACGAATGATGATGCTGAAAGAGTTGAATTTTGGTTGGAAAATACAATACGAGTGTTTGATAACATGTCTTTGAGTCCCGAGGAATGTCTTAAATGTGCCGTTTCACTTCTGAGAGATACGACGTATCATTGGTGGAAAACTTTAATATCTGTAGCTCCAAGTGAACGAGTTACTTGGGATTTCTTTCAATCTGAATTTCGGAAGAAATATATTAGTCAAAGATTCATTGATCAGAAACGTAAAGAGTTTCTCGAGCTTAAACAGGGCCGCATGTTTGTTACTGAATACGAACGTGAATTTGTGAGATTGAGCCAGTATGCTCGGGAATGTATATCGAATGAAGCAATAATGTGCAAAAGGTTTGAAGATGGACCAAACGAAGATATCCGTCTGTTAGTTGGAATTTTGGAAATTAAAGAAATGGTAGTGCTCGTTGAGGGAGCATGTAAAGCTGAAGAATTAAGTAAAGAGAAAAGAAAAGCTGATTTTGACGTTAGAGATGCTAGAAAAAGATCTTCGAATAGATCATTTCAATCTATGTCAAAAAAAATCCGAGATGATCAAAGCTGTCCAAATGCTAATGTGGGACATTCAAATCGAGATCGAGCTAGATCACATTCAAACTTCAGAGTCCCTGCTACTTTTGTTGCAAGTGTCGGTAATGTCTGATCTGAGAGACTTGAATGTAAATATTATGGTAAAAGACATCCGGGAAATTTTAGATTGAATGACCGAGCCTGTTTTCGATGTGGATCTCTGGACCATTTTGTAAGAGATTGTTCTGAGCCTGCTGAGCAAGGGAATGTACAGAATCCAAGATCGAGCAACACCTCAGCTAGAGGTAGACTTTCTAGAAATATGGGAAATGTTAGCGGTGGTCAAAGAGCTACTGGAGATACTATTGTTAGATCTGAGGCTAGAGCACCGGCCAGAGCCTATGCTATCCTAGCTCGTGAGGAATCGTCATCTCTAGACATGATTATTGGTACTTTTAATCTTTATGATACTTTTGTGATTGCATTGATAGATCCTGGATCAATGCATTCATATATATGTATGAATTTAGTGCATAGTAAGACTTTGCCTGTAGAGTCTACTAAATTCGTAATTAGAGTATCGAACCCCCTAGGCAAAAGTGTCTTGGTTGATAAAGTCAGCAAGAATTGCCCGTTAATGTTATGAGATATCTGTTTTCCTGCTGATCTGATGCTCTTATCTTTCGATGAATTTGATATAATTCTGGGAATGGATTGGTTAACTTTGCATGATGCTATTGTGAATTGCAAATGAAAAGTCATTAATTTGAGGTGTAAGAATGATGAAATAATCCGAATTGAGTCTAGTGATCTGAATGGATTACCAGCTGTGGTATCTGCAATGAAAATATGAAATTATATGAAGAAAGGTTGTGAAGCTTACTTAGCTTATGTGTTAGATTCGGAAGTGAATGATAAGAAAGTTGAATCAGTGCTTGTGGTTTGTGACTTTTCTGATGTGTTTCCTGAAGAACTACCTGGTTTGCCTCCAATTTGAGAAGTCGAGTTTGTCATTGAATTAGTACCTAGTACTACTCCAATTTCAATAGCTCCATATAGAATGGCTCCGACCGAGTTAAAGTAATTAAAATATCAGTTTCAAGAATTGACCGATCGAGGGTTTGCTAGACCGAGTTTTTCACCATGGGGTGCTCCTGTTCTATTTGTGAAAAAGAAAGATGGCACAATGAGAATGTGTATTGATTACTGACAACTTAATAAAGTGACTGTAAAGAACAAATATCCTCTGCCTAGAATTGATGATTTATTCAATCAGTTGAAAGGTGCTACTGTGTTTTCTAAGGTAGATCTGAGATCGATTTACTACCAGTTGCGAGTAAAGGATTTTGATATTCCAAAAACTGCTTTCAGAATGAGGTACGGGCATTATGAATTTTTAGTTATGCCTTTTGGTTTAACGAATGCACCTGCTGTATTTATGGATTTAATGAATAGAATTTTTGGACCGTATCTTGATCAATTTGTTGTTGTATTCATTGATGATATTTTGATTTATTCACGTGATGAATCTGAGCATGCTGAACATCTAAAAATAGTGCTACAGACTCTACGAGATAAACAGTTGTATGTAAAGTTTAGTAAATGTGAATTCTGGTTGCGAGAAGTTGGTTTTCTAGGTCATATTGTATCAACTTCCGGTATCCGAGTTGATCCGAGCAAGATTTTAGCTATTTTGGATTGGAAGCCTCCGAGGAATGTATCTGAAGTTTACAGTCTTTTGGGACTTGTCAGTTACTACAGACGATTTGTAAAAGATTTTTCTGTAATAGCAACTCTGTTGACAAAATTGCTTCAGAAAGATGTGAAATTTGAATGGTTTGAGAAATGTTAGAAACGTTTTGATTGGTTAAAAGCTCTATTAACTGAAGCTCCGGTACTGGTACAACCTGAGTCAGGTAAAGAATTCGTTGTTTACAGCGATGCTTCGTTGAATGGACTAGGTTGTGTTTTAATGCAAGAAGGAAAAGTTGTTGCTTATGCTTCGAGACAATTAAAGCCGCATGAGAAGAACTATCCAACACACGACCTTGAGTTAGCTGGCATTGTATTTGCTTTGAAGATCTGGAGTCACTATCTGTTTGGTGAGAAATGTCACGTGTTTTCTGATCATAAAAGTCTGAAGTATTTAATGACGCAAAAAGATTTGAATTTACGACAGAGAAGATGGTTAAAACTGCTAAAAGACTACGAACTTGTGATTGATTATCACCCGGGAAAAGTAAATGTGGTTGCTGATGCTTTGAGTCGAAAATCGTTACTTTCAATGAATGCTCATTTAGTTCTGTCCGATGATGGTTCAGTTTTAGCTAAATTAAAAGCGAGACCTTTGTTCTTACAACAGATTATCGAAGCTCAGAAGGTTGATAATGAGATTATGGCTAAACGAACTCAGTGTAATTTTGATTCTGATTCTGAATTTCGAATAGATGATGATGATTGTCTGAGGTTCAGAAATAGACTTTGTGTTCCAAGAAATTCAGATCTGATTCAAATGATTTTGAGTAAAGCTCACAGTAGTAGATTTTCTATACATCCGGGAAGTACAAAAATGTACAACAATTTGAAACAACTATATTGGTGGCCGGGAAAGAAAAGAGATATTTCTGACTTTGTTTTGAGATGTTTAATCTGTCAGCAAATTAAAGCTGAGCATCAGGTGCCATTTGGGTTATACAATCAATTATGATTCCGGAGTGGAAATGGGACCGCGTAACCATGGATTTTGTTTCGGGTTTGCCTCTGTCTTCGAAAAAGAAAGACGCAATTTGGGTTGTAGTTGATCGTTTGACGAAATCAACTTATTTTATTCTGATTCGGTTTGATTATTTGCTTGATAAGTTAGCTGAGTTGTATATTTTTGATATTGTGAGATTGCACGGTGTGCCATTGTCAATAGTGTCCGACAGAGACCCGAGATTTACATCGCGATTCTGGAATAAATTGCAAGATGCTCTAGGTACTAAATTGTATTTTAGCACTGCTTTTCATCCGCAAACAGATGGTCAATCTAAACGGATTATTCAGATACTCGAGGATATGTTGAGATGTTGCATTCTCGAGTTTGAAGGTGTGTGGGAACAATATCTACCTTTGATTGAATTCACTTATAATAATAGCTTTCAATCGAGCATCAAAATGGCACTGTACGAAGCCTTATACGGTAGAAAGTGTAGAACTCCGTTATACTGGTCTGAGCTTAGTGAGAATAAAATTTACGGTATTGATCTGATAAAAGAAACAGAACAGAAAGTGAAAGTAATCCGAGATAGTCTGAAAGCTGCCTCTGATCGTTAGAAATCATATGCAGATTTGAAAAGAAAAGATATCGAATTTAAGGCCGGTGATAAAGTGTTTCAGAAAGTATCTCTATGGAAGAAACTGTTCTGATTTGGCAAAAAGGGCAAGTTGACTCCGAAGTTCATCGGACCATATGAAATTATCGAACGAGTTGGGCTGGTTGCTTATAGATTGAGGCTACCATATGAGTTATAAAATATTCATAATGTATTTCATGTATTGATGCTTTGACGGTATAGATCTGATCCGTCTCATGTGATATCCCCTTCTGAAATTAAGATTCAATCTGATATGACTTATGAAGAAAAGTCGATCTGTACTTTAGCTCACGAGTTTAAAGAGTTACGAAATAAGAAAATTCCGTTAGTTAAAGTGATGTGTCATCGACACGGAGTAGAAGAGGCTATGTGAGAGCCTGAGGATGCAATGAGACAACAATATCCGAATCTATTTAATGGTAAGATTTTCGGGAACGAAAATCCCTAAGGGGGAGAATTGTAACAGTTTGGTTTTGACCCTAGTTTGAATAGTGGTTTTGGGACCACAAATCCGGTCCAAAAAATATTTTAATATTATTTTCTGTTTCTATGATATGTGAATTTACATATGTGAAATTTCTGTGATTTAATTTGTCTGTTTCTGTGCTTAATTATGAAAAAGGATTAAATCGCGTAAAGTGTAAAAGTTGTGCGCTAGATGCTAAAGCACCTTTTTAGCTTGGCTATTAAAATAAAGGTCCTTGCATTTAAAATTGCCTATTTATCTTAGTGGTGGACAAACATGGACATATAGTTGGTAAGTTTAATGTTTATTATTCAAGGGCAAAATGGGAAAAAGTAAAATAATTAGTGATATAATAAAATAAAACATGTTAATGGATGAAATGTTCATCCACACTTGTCGAAATTCAAAGAGAAAGAAAAGAAATAAAAGCATTTAGGGTTTGGCTAGATTAAAGCTCAATTAAGGTATGGATTTTTGTCCGTTTTTTATAATTTCTACGTTTCTGTGATCGTTGCTTAGTGTTCTTCAAAGCCCATGTCTGAATTTCTGTTTCTATTAAAGATTTCATGAAATGCCATTGTTGATATCATGAGTTTGGTAATGTTTTTGAATGAATTATGAAGGCTTGGTAGATGGTTCATAAGTTTTGTCTTTGAGTTTTTGATAAAATTGAGCTATTTTGGTTAGATTTTGAAAATGAGGTTTTTAAGGACTAAATTGTGAATTAAGCATGTTGTTTTGGCTTATATAGAAGCCATGAAAATTCATCTAGCCCTTGTTGCAAAGAAATTTTGCATATTTGTGATTTTATAAAAAATGGACTAAATTGTCAAAGTGTGAAAATGTAAGGGCTAAAATGCAAAGTGCCCTAAATATGTGTATATGGATTATATTAAATGAAATGAATGATTGAATGGTTGAATTTGTATTGTATTAGATCAAGAACAAAGAAAATCAGACTTAGTCGACTCGTTTTATCCGAAATCCGTCCGAGGTAAGTCAAATTACAATTACGTGTTAATTGAAATAAATTCTGCACATATAAATTGTAATCTGTATTGGATGGCCTTAAGTGCCTGATGAATATCTTTGGAGTAATGTATGATAATATGTTAATGTCTGAAAAGCTTTGTATGTTTCTAAGAAAAGTTGACATCTGTCTGAGACATCGTGTAAGACTGTGTTTGGGACACGGGCCTCGATTGAGATTTATGTATAAGACCATGTCTGAGACATTGGCATCGTATCTGATTTCTTGTAAGACCCTGTCTAGGACAGAGGCATCAATATTGAATTACATGTAAGACCACGTCTGAGACGTTGGCATTGTACTTGTTTATGAGCATCTATATCGTTTCTGACCCGTCTGATGATAGCGTACGAAATCTGAGATTGAATATAAGGAATGTATAACCTATGCAGGTATGTTTGTATCATACTAAATTTCTAAATATGAAAAACTCTATCTTTGTGAAATATGTATGGAAATGAAGCATGACATATATGCAAACAAAGGAGCATGATTAAGTTTATGAATTATTCTATGGAATGGTTATGAATCTATATGGGTGAATTGTATTTATATGCTTTAGTAGTTAGACCAATTGTATTTGGCGTACTAAGCTCTTTTTAGCTTACTCTATGTGTTTACTACCTGTTTTACAGTTATCGTAGCTACTAAAGGCTCGGGGATAGTCGAGGATTGTCACCACACTATCGATCTCATTTTGGTACTTTTGAAAGTGTGCATATTTTAAAGTATGGCATGTATAGGCTAGAAGGTCTATGTAAAGTTTTGTTGTGTATATATTATGCCATGGGAATTGGCTAGCAAATGAAATGTTGTATATAGTTTTAGTATTTGGTTGATGGTGCAAAATGATGTATAGTTGTAGTGTTTTATGAGCTAATATGTTTTTTTTATAATGAAGCATGTTTTGAGCATGGAATTGGTTGAAAATTGTTGTATGAATGTTGTTTAATATGGCTTGTAAGGATGACCTCTAAAAGGGGTGGAAAATTGGCTTAAATCAAGCCTGAATGGTGCCACATGGTCAGGGGACACGGGCGTGTTATATGGCCGTGGGCTAAAGTCAGTAGCTAGCTAAGTATCACACGCCATAGCACATGGGCATGCCTAATGGCCATGGGTGAAAGTCAGTATGGTTACCCTGATTTGGCACGGCTGGTTCACATGGGTGTGTCTGATGCCCGTGTAAGGTACACAGCCTGGATGCACAGGCGTGTGACCTTAATAGAATTGGAAAATTATTCTATGTTTTGAATTTTATTAATGTGTTCGGTTTAGTTCTAACCGTTCTTAAATGTATGTTTTAGGTCTCGTAGACCATATTTAGAGAGGATTGCTTATGGAATGATGTTAAATAATATCTGTGATTCTGAATTGGTCTGAAATGTTCTGTCTGTCTGGTAATGCCTCGTAACCCTAATCCGATGTCGGTTACAGGTTAGGGGTGTTACAATCATGCTGTAGTCATTAGAATAATAATAAAATTAATATTTTGACTTTAGATTTATGGTCTTGAAACCACTATTCTGATTTGACTAAAAACAGGCTATTACAACTCTCCTCCCTTAGGGATTTTCATCCCTGAAAATCTTACCAGTGAATAAGTTAGGGTATTATTTTCTTATTTCTTCCTCGGGTTCCCACGTGGCTTCTTCGACACCATGTCATCGCCAAAGTACTTTCATTAAAGCTATTCTTTTATTTCTCAACTGTTTAACCTCTCGAGCTAAAATTTTAATTGGTTCTTCGTTGTACGTCATGTCGGGTTGAATTTCAATCTCTGTCGGAGAAATTACATATGAAGGATCCGATCTATATCGATGCAACATCGACACATGAAACACATTGTTGATCTTTTCTAGTTTTGACGGTAATGCTAGTCGATATGTCACTGGTCCTATTCTTTCAATGATCTCATACGGCCCAAAAAAACGCGGGTTCAATTTAGCTTTACGACCAAAGTGAAGGATTTTCTTCCACGGAGAAACTTTCAGAAATACTTTATCACCAATATGAAATTCAATGTCTTTTCATTTCAAATCCGCATACGATTTCTATCAATCTAAAGCTGCTTTCAGACTATCGCGAATTACTTTTACTTTTTCTTCAGTCTCTCGGATCAAATCAACCCTGAAAAACATTTTCTTACTCTGCTTGATCCAATACAATAGAGCTTGGCATTTGCGACCATACAAACCTTCATATGGTGCCATCTTTATACTCGATTAAAAACTGTTGCTATCGCAAATTCAACCAACGGCAAATATTTCTCTCAGTTACCTTCAAACTCTAAAACACAACATCGAAGCATATCTTTGAGAGTCTGAATTACTCTCTCAAACTGACCATCGGTTTGCGAATGAAATGTTGTACTACAATTTAACATCGTACCAAGAGCTTCTTGTAGTTTCTTCCAAAATTGCGATGTAAACCTCGAATCGTAATCCGAAATAATTGAAACTGGCACCCCCTGCAATCTAACAATATCAGATATGTACAATTCAGCCAATTTATTAAGCTAATAATTAGTACGTACCGGAATGAAATGCGCAAACTTTGTTAGTCGATCAATGACAACCCTGGCAACATCTTTCTTATTCGGAGATAGAGGCAAACCCGAGACAAAATCTATCATAACTCTATCCCATTTCCATTATGGTATCATCACAGGTTGTAACAATCTCGAAGGCACTTGATGTTCAGCTTTGACTTGTTGTTAAATCAAACACTTCGATACGAACTCAAAAATGTCTCGTTTCATTCCCGACCACCAATACAGTTGTTTCAAATCGTTATACACCTTGGTACTCCCCAGGGGAACAGATAAACAACTATTACGTGCTTCATGTAGAATTTTTTGAATAAGCTCAAAATTCTTTGGTATGCAAATTCTGTTTCGAAACATTAAACAATCATCAGTTCTGATCTGATAATCTGAATCACTATTCGACTCACATTGCACTCTTTTAGCTTGTAACTCGGTATCACACTTTTGAGCTTCACAAATTTGCTGAAGAAAAATCGGTTTAGCTTTCAACTTTGCTGAAATTGAACCATCATCGGACAAATTTAGTTTTGTATTCATCGCTCTGAAAGTAAATAGAGATTTTCTACTCAAAGTATTTGCGACTACATTCGCTTTCCCCAGATGATAATCAATTACTAACTCATAATCTTTCAATAGCTCGAGCTATCTCCATTGTCGCAAATTCAAATATTTTTGAGTCATTAAATACTTCAACATTTTGTGATAAGTAAATAAATGACACTTCTCGCCATATAAATGATGTCGCCAAATTTTCAATGCGAAAACAATAGCGGCCAACTCTAAATCATGCGTCGGATAATTCCTTTCATACGGTTTAAACTGTCTGGAGGCATAAGCTATAACATTTCCTTCTTGCATTAAAACGGAACCTAGAACGTTCAATGATGCATTGCTGTAAATTACAAATTCTTTACCCAACTCAGGTTGAACCAACATTGGTGCATTAGTTAACAATATTTTCAACTGATTGATAATCTATTGACATTTCTCGGACCACTCAAACTTTACATCTTTCTGTAGCAATCTGGTCATCGATGTAGCAATCATCGAAAATCCTTTTACAAAGCATCGATAATAACTAGATAACCCTAGAAAGCTTCTAACTTTGGATATATTCCTCGGTGGTTTCCAATCAAAAACTACTAAAATTTTGCTCAGATCAACTCTAATACCTTCCGCTGAAACAGTGTGCCTTAAAAATCCAACTTCTTTAAGCCTAAACACACATTTACTGAATTTAGCATACAGTTGCTTATCTCTCAAGTTTTGTAACACAATCCTCAAATGCTTGGTGTGCTCAGATTCATCTCGTGAATAGATAAGAATGTCATCAATGAACACAACAACGAATATATCCAAATACAGTCTAAAAATTCGATTCATCAAAGCCATAAAAATTACAGGTGCATTAGTCAATCCTAAAGGCATAACAAGAAATTCATAATGTCCCTACCTCGTTCTGAATGCAGTCTTCGCTACATTTAAATCTTTCACTCGCAACTGATAATAGTCAGATCTCAAATCAATCTTCGAAAACACTGTTGCACCTTTCAACGGATCAAACTAATCATCTATTCTTGGAAATAGGTACTTGTTCTTTATTGTAACCTTGTTGAGCTGTCAATAGTCAATACACATTCTCATCGACCCGTCTTTCTTCTTTACAAACAATATTGGTGCACCCTAAGGTGAAAAACTAGGTCGAGCAAAACCTCTATTTGTTAACTCTTGCAACTGAGATTTCAACTCTTTCAATTCGGTCAGAGCCACTCTGTATGGAGCTATTGATATCGGAGAAGTTCCCAGTACTAACTCAATAGCAAATTCAACCTCTCTTATCAGTAGTAACCTCGGTAATTCTTCTGGAAACACATCCGAAAACTCACAAACTATAGGCATTGACTCAATCTTTGATTTAGACACTTTTGTATCTAAAACATAAGCAAGGTTGGGTTTACAACCTTTTCTCGCACATCTCTAAGCTGACATTGACGAAATTACAACTGGCAATTCACTCGATTCATATGATTTAATTCGAATAATTTCACTATTCTGACATTTCAATTCAATAATCTTTCACCTACAATTCACAATAGCACCGTGTAAAGTCAACTAGTCCATACCCAGAATTACATCGAACTCATCAAACAGTAATAGAATCAAATCAGTCAGAAAGCGGTAACCCCGAGTCATTAAAGGACAGTTCTTGTAAACTTTATCAACTAGCACATACTTGCCTAAGGGGTTTGATGCTTTAATCACAAATTCAGTAGACTCAATAGGAAAATTCTTACTAAACACTAAATTCATTTAGATATGCGAATAAGTTGATCCAGGATCAATCAATGCAATCATATTAGTGTCTTAAAGCGAAAATCTACTAGTGATAACATCGACTGCCAACGCCTCTCTGTGAGCGCGAATCGCGTAAGCTCTACTAGGTGCTCTAGCCTCAGATCTTACTATAGAATCTATCGTAGTACCACTATTACCACTCTCATTTCTTGCATTTCTTGGCGGCCTCCCTCTAGTGGTAGTGTTACCCGATCTTGTATTTTGTACATTATCTTTCTTAGCTAACTCTGGGCAATCACGTATGAAATGATCTTGTGAACCACATTTGAAACAAGCCCGGTTATGCATTCTACATTCACCAGGATGTCATTTTCCATATTGCTGGCATTCAGGTCTATAATTTCTTACACTGTCAACACTTGATACCGATGTAGCATGAGCTTTAGGACATGAGTATTGTTTTCCACGATCTCTAATTGAATGTCTGATTGAAACATTTGGACAAGTGAACGAATCACTGAATTTCTTTGACGAAGATTGATATGGCTTGTTCATCGACCTTTTTCTCAAGTCTCTAGCCTCTGAATCTACTTTTCTCTTTTCTTTGCTACGCTCCTCAACTTTGCAAGCTCTATCAACCAAGACAACAAATTTTTTTAATTCTAGAATTCTAACTAGAAGATTAATGTCCACGTTCAACCCATCAAAAAACCGCTTACTGATTCGTGATATTTGTGATAAGTTTTAAATAATTTATAAATAATCGTTCTTGAAACCAACTATTATCACGATGAAGGCAAGTGTACCTATCGAACAGTAGTATAGCTTTACCAAGACCGGATTGTCGAACCCAAAGGAACCAAGAGTACTAGTAATTACTTTTTTTTTATTATCTAGCCTAAAAATTAAGGGATTTGTTTATCAAAACTAATTAACTAAACTAAGGGTGCAGAGAAAGAAAGTTGGGGAAAATACTTTTAGAAAATTCGATTGATTAAGACAATACCCACGGAAAAATCCACCTAGACTTTACTTGTTATTTGACTCTGAATCAGACAATTTATTCATTTGACTTAATCCGTAAAAATCCCTAAGTTATATTATTATCTCTCTCGAGACTAATAACATCTAACCCAAGTTGATTAATTGAAATCTCTTTCTAATTAACGCCCTAGTGATGCATTAACTCAATCTATGGATCCTCTTATTAGGTTTCACCCTAATCCGGCAAAATCTTGTCACCCTATCTCTAGGCGTGCAATCAACTCCGCTTAATTATGACAAATTTAATCTTAGACAGGGACTTTTGCTCCTGTGAATAAGCACATTAACTTGAATCAATATTCCTGGAATATTAAGACAAGAATTAAGAACACATAATTAAGAACAAATCAAATATTTATCATATAATTCAGATAATAATAAAAAGATCTGTCTTAGGTTTCATTCCCCTTAGGTATTTAGGGGGTTTAATTCATAATTATAAAAGAAAACATCTCAGAAGAATAATGAATACAAAACGTAAAGAAAAACCAAAAACTCCTGAATGGAAATTGAAGGGAGATCTTCAGTCTTGATGAATAATCCGGCTTCTGGGATGGATCAATTGACTTTCTTCGAGTAAGTCCTTGCTTCTTACTCCATGTGTCCTCCTAAGTGCCTCCTCGGTGTTTATATAGGCTTTAGAATGCCTAAGAGCCCTCAAAAGTGGCCTTTTCCGAAGAGGACTATACTTGGGCTCGACAGGGACACGCCCGTGTGCGATTGCTCCAAACCGTGGTCAAGGCTGTTAAATAGGCACGGGCGTGTGGTCTACCCGTGTAAGTCGTGCTACGATCCTGCCAAATGGACACAGCCGTGCGGCTTACCTGTGTGAGGAAGTCCAGGCCGTGTTGATTTCCCATGTGGGTCTATTTTCTCTATTTTCGACCTGTTTCTCGTTATTTTTTCCCTTCTATGCTCTCCTAAGTATAAAATATGAAATTAAAGGATTAGGAGCATCAAATTCACCAAATATAAGGATAATTGATCCAAAAAATGTGTTAAGCATGGGATAGTAATATGTATAAATTATGGTTTATCAAATACCCCTACACTTAAGCATTTGCTTGTCCTCAAGCAAAATCTTCAACTCACAATCAAAATAAATTTTTCTCAATTTATAATCCCTATCAATAATATCTCAAAATAATCCATAAGTAATCATACATTGAAATTTCAACTAAAAGTACATCAAAGTTTCAAACATTCCAAGTTGAGCATTTTATCACGAAAACATAGGTGTCCCCCCTCATCTAAGTAATCACCTTTGATTAAAATATCACAGAGTCTAGCATCCTCACTAAAGATTCAGTCAAATCACTCGAGGTGTTTAATGACATCAAATAAAGCACTCAACAATCAATATGAAAAGTTATTACCATAGGCTTGCATGAAAATCAAATCTCCACCACTATAAATTGAGATGAAACGTCAATCAAAAGGTCTTTAGAGGGTTGTAACGTGGCTTTCATTAGGGGGTGTGGTCATCAGCTGAAAGAAAAGGTTAGAATCAAGATTGGATTGAAAAATTACCTAACTAGAAAAATAACTAATCATCAATTGAATACATATGAGCTTCTTCTCAGAATATGGAATTAAACACTTAAGCTCAAAAACAAAAATCGCTATAAATGTATGTATGTATGCATGTATGCATGTATGTATGTATGTATGTATGTATTATTATTATTATTATTATTTTAAGAACAAGCCAAATAATAAAAGCTATCTATCAAATATAAAACATAGTTAAGCAATTTATTCAAATCAAATCTCGACAAAAATAGGGATCAAATTAATATAGGGGATTTTAACAATAATGGGTTATGGGTTAATGTGGAGGGTGGATCAATGAATGGGTTGTTAGGCTCAAGGGGGTTCACTAAAAGTTAATTATGAAGGTAGGCTTTTATGGAGTGAGTGGGTTAAACCTAAGTGCCTTTATCATTTTGACATATCAAATCAAATGGTGTGGTCTTGACATCCATAATCAAGCAAGTTCTAGAATAACGATTCAGTATTGACGCACTCAAAGCAACAATAAAAGTGAGCATGAAAGAAATAGATGCTTTAAAGGCTCAAGCTCTCACAAAAATTATGGCTTTTTGATGTTTAAACCTGTGAATTTTAATTCAAGATAATACCTAAACTTAGGGAAACAACCTAAAAATTTTTAATTCTTAAAAATCAACTTATCATGCTTGATTCTCTAATTCCTTAAAGTTTAAACAATCGATGCATGAATGCCTATATTTTAATTCAAGACATATCAATAAAAATCATAAATTAATCAAAATTCATTCTAATAATGATATGAGAAGATCACATGAGAATAAAAATTCAGGGATTTTTCTGATCATGATATAAGTAATCCCCCCACACTTAAGATGTACATTGCCCTCAATGTACAAAGGTAGATATACTAAAAAATAGAGATATAAGATCATAAGATAGGGAGAGAAGTGAAACTTCCTAAATTTTTGGACGAAATCCTTGAATTGGAGAGCGAGAATTGAAGATAAAACTAAAGGAAAGGCATGATTTTGAGGGATAACTGAGAATGCACCACTTGTGAAAGGGAATTAAGGGAATAATTCGATTATAATCATAAAGATAAGCCGAGTTTATAAAATAAAAATGAGTTTTCAAATAAATTGAAATAAAAGTAAAAAATAAAAATAATGAGTTTTTTTTAAAAAAAGTACGGTTGTGTGGTCCCACATGGGTCTTACACTGCTGTGACACACGTCCGTGAGGTTCATATTTTCCCGTGTTTATTGTGAAATGAGTACTCATTACACGGCATGAGGACACGCCTGTGTGTCTAGGCCGTGTGGTCACATTGTCATATCACACGATCATGTGCGATGTGGTTCGCTTCTCCAACGCCTGTGGGTTTCGCACACGCCCGTGTTCTTTTGACAGTGTCGACCACAGGTGGTGGGCACGAGCGTGTCGCACACTCGTGTTAATTTGGCAGTCTTGCCCACGGCCATGTCGCACAGCCGTGGCAACTTATTGAATCCCGTGTTTGGGAAAAAAATTACTCTGTTTTCACACGGTGCTACCTCCCGTGGTGTGAGCAAGGCCTTAGGCACGCCCGTTTCCCTAGCCGTGTGCACCTCTATCAAATGTCAAAAATTCCTGTAGGTAAACTATGAACGGGATAAGAAAAAGATAAATCCTATTTAGTGAGGTTAGTGCTTGGGTTGCTTCCCAAGAAGCGCTTATTTAGAGTCTAAGCTCGACTCTACCTAGTGGGTAAATTTAGAGCGGTTCGTGGAGCCGTAGCTCCTCTCTATCAAATTTAAAATTCTCACCGTTGTAAGATTTGAGATGATGTCCATTTACTTTGAAAGTACCTTGTGATGGGTGACTTACCTCTGCGATGCCATATGGGAAGATAGTTTTGACTGCGAACGGACCTGACCATCATGATTTAAGCTTCCCAGGGAACAATTTGAGCCTCGATTTATATAACAGTACAAGATCTCCAACTTCAAATTTTTTATTTTGTCTCAAACGAGCATCATGGCGGTGTTTCGTTACTTCCTTATATAGTCGTGAATTTTCATATGCATTGGTTCGCCACTCATCTAACTCATTTAACTGCATCAACCTATTTTTACCTGTAAGTTTGGGATCAAAGTTTAGAAATTTTATAGCCCAGAATGCTTTGTGTTCTAACTCAAATAGTAGATGACAACTTTTTCCATAAACAAGTCTATAAGATGATGTCCCTATGGAGGTCTTAAAAGCAGTTCTATAAGCCCATAAAATGTCATCTACTTTCATTGCCTAATCTGTCCTGTTTAATTCCACAGTCTTTTCTAGGATACGTTTAAGCTCTCGATTTGCCACTTCGACTTGTCCACTAGTTTGAGGGTGGTAAGGGGTAGCTATTCTGTGGTGAATTCCGTATTTCTTGAGGGTCTTGTCAAATTGGACGTTACAAAAATGAATACCCCCGTCGCTGATGATTGCTCTAGGTGTTTCAAATCAAGAGAAAAGTTTCTTAAGGAAATGTACTACTACTCTAGCATCATTAGTAGGTAGAGCTTGGGCTTCAACCCATTTAGACATATAATCGATAGCTACTAAGATGTATTTATTCCCAAATGAACTAGGAAATGGACCCATGAAGTCGATACCCCAAACGTCAAATATTTCACATGAAAGCATATATGTCTGAGGCATTTCATCGCGTTTGGAGATATTACCTGTCCTTTGGCATTTGTCACAAGAAGTAACATACCTGTTGGCATCTTTGAATAGAGTGGGCCAATAAAAACCTGATTCGAGTATTTTATATGCGGTCTTATTCCCACTATAATGTCCTCCAGTTGGTCCTAAGTGGCAGTGTTCCAAGATCTTTAATGCTTCTATCCTTGTAACGCATCGCCTAATGACTTGATCTGCACATATATGAAAAAGGAAAGGGTTTTCCCAAAAGTATTTTTTCACATCAGTAAAGAATCGCTTCTTTTGCTGATGTGTCAACCCTTTTAGGATAATGTTGGCGGCTAAAAAATTTGCAATGTCAGCAAACCAAGGTACCCCAGATTCAGATATAGCAAAAACTTGTTCTTCAGGGAATGAATCATTTATTTCAATTTCATCTAGCTCTTTGGTACTTGAATTTTTAAGCTTAGAAAGGTGGTCAGCCACGAGATTTTCAGCTCTTTTCTTATCCTTGATCTCCATATCAAATTCTTGCAATAATAAAATTCATCAGATGAGTCAAGGTTTTGCATCAGTCTTAGTTAAAAGGTAGCGAAGAGCAGAATGGTCAGTATAAATGACAACTTTAGACAATATTAGATATGACCTAAATTTATCGAATGCAAAAACCACAACTAGCAGCTCTTTCTCCGTGGTGGTGTAGTTTTCTTGTGCGGCTTTCAAAGTTTTGCTAGCATAATAGATAGGTTGAAAATGCTTATCTCTTCGCTATCCCAAAACTGTACCTATTGCAAAATCACTTGCATCGCACATTAGTTCAAAAGGTGAATTCCAATCAGGTGCAATTATAATTGGAGCTTTAGTCAATTTAACCTTTAAAGTATTAAATGCTTCTAAACATTCCTGATCGAAATTAAAAGGAATATCTTTTTCTAGCAATTTAGTCAAAGGCTTAGCTATTTTAGAAAAGTCTTTAATAAATCTTCTATAAAACCCAGCATGTCCTAGAAAACTTCTAATAGCCTTTACCGAATTAGGGGGAGGCAGTTTCTCAATGGCTTCAATTTTAGCTTTATCAACCTCAATCCCTTTACTAGAAATTTTATGTCTTAACACAATACCTTCTTGAACCATAAAGTGACGTTTTTCCTAGTTAAGCACGAGATTTGTTTCCTCACATCTTATTAGAACTCGATTTAAATTTTTAAGGCAAAGATGGAAAGAGTTACCGAAAATTGAGAAATCATCCATAAATACCTCCATGATGTCTTCTACGAGTTCGTCAAAAATGACCATCATGCAACGCTGAAAAGTAGCAGGAGCATTACAAAATCCAAAAGGCATTCTACAATAAGCAAAGTACCGTATAGACATGTAAATGTCATCTTTTCTTGATCTTCAGGAGCTATTGGGATTTGAAAATAGCCAGAGAGTCCGTCTAAGAAGCAGTAGTACATGTGCGCTGATAATCTTTCCAATATTTGGTCAATGAATGGAAGGGGAAAGTGATCTTTTTTTGTGGCATCATTTAGCTTCCTATAATCAATGCAAACTCTCCAATCTGTGACTGTCCTTGTTGGGATTAATTCATTCTTCTTGTTGGCTACAACAGTCATGCCTCCCTTCTTAGGAACAACATGCACTGGACTTACCCTTGAACTGTCAGAAATAGGATAAATAATTCCAGCATCTAGGAGTTTAATTACCTCAGTTTTAATGACTTCCTTCATGTTGGGGTTTAGTCGTCTTTGGGCTTGCACACATGGTTTATATTCATCTTCCATTAAAATTTTGTGGGTGCAAAAAAAATGGCCGATCCCTTTAATGTCAGAAATTTTCCAAGCTATGACCCTTTTATGCTCTCTTAATACTTGGAGTAATTCCTCTTTCTCCTTGGGTTGTAAGTTAGATGCAATAATTACCGGTAATATAGAATTATTTCCAAGAAATGCTTATTCCAAGTGATTCAGTAATTGTTTAAGTTTCAATTTGGGGGGTTCTTCAATAGAGGGTTTTGCTTAAGTTCATCGTTCACCTTAATACCCTCATATTCCACTGGTTCCAGGGAGGTTTCATTGGATTTTAGTTTGGTTCCTATCTCAAAATCATCGCCCACCCCCTCTCCTTGGGTAAGACACAGTTCCATCGTGTTTTTATGTACGAATTCCTGAAAAGAATCTTGAGTAGCATGATCAATAGAGTCAATAAAATAACATGAGTCATCTTGTTCCCTAGAAAATCTCATGGCATCATAAATTTTAAAAATGATCTCTTCGTCACCTACTCTAAGTACCAATTTACCATCACCCACATCAATAAAAGCCCTAGCGGTGGCTAAAAAGGGACGACCTAAGATTAAAGGCACTTCAACATCCTTATCCATGTCAAGCACAACAAAATCAATAGGGATTATAAATTTATCTACTTTTACAAGTAAGTCCTCTTTAATTCTCCTAGGATATTTAACAGATCTATCAGCTAATTGAATGCTCATCCTAGTGGGTTTGGGTTCTCCAAGACCAAGTTGTTTAAACATTTCATATGGCATCAAATTAATGCTAGCGCATAAATCAGCTTGTGCCTTATCAACATTCAGATTACCAATTAAACAGGGAATAGTAAAACTTCCTGGATCTTTCAGTTTGGTTGGTAGTTTATTTTGGAGTATGGCTGAGCATTCCTCATTAAGTTCCACTGTAGATAGGTCTTCAAACTTCTTTTTGTTTGTTAGAAGCTCATTTAAAAATTTTGCATATGTAGGCATCTGCGATATAGCTTCAACAAAAGGTAAGTTAATGTACAGTTGTTTAAAAAGTTCAAGAAATTTACCGAACTGTGCATCCATGCGGTCTTTCTTCAATTTTGCTGGATATGGGATTGGCGGTTTTTATTCCTTTGGCATTGGATTATCATTTTTTTCAAATTTTTCCTCTTCTTCTTTGCTTCTTTCAGCTTCTTGTGGTGGCTTCTTTTCTGATTTAGCTAACACCTTCCCACTCCTTAGTGTAACTGCTTTCACATGCTCTTTTGGATTTGGTTCGGTGTTACTAGGTAGATTTCCTGTTGGTCATTCAGATATTAATTTAACAAGCTGGCCTATCTGAGTTTCGAGCCCTTGGATCAACGCTTGTTGATTCTTAAGTGCTATCTCGGTGTTCTAAAAACGAGTTTCTGACACTAAAATGAATTTTGTTAGCATCTCCTCAAGGTTCGGCTTTTTCTCTTGCTGTTAAGGTTGTTGGAAGCCTGGAGGTGGTGGTGGTTTCTAATTCCCTTAGCCTCCCCATGAGAAATTTGGGTGGTTCCTCCATCCTGCATTGTAAGTGTTACTATAAGGATTATTTTGAGGTCGAGGATTATTACCCATATAATTTAATTGCTCGTTTTCCATGTTGTGGCCATAGGGCGGGTATTCTGAATTACTTAATCCTCCTCCACTTGCATCACATTACATTACTGGGTGAACCAGTGAAGAACCAAGAAAACTGTTAATTTTTCTATTCAAAAGTTCTACCTGGTTAGAGAGCATGGTGACCGAATCAACGTTTAAAACGCCGGCTGTTTTCGTTGGCTTTGTTCTCATGACTTGCCACTGATAATTATTCCGTGACATCTCTTCTATAAATTCATAAGCATCCTCAGGTGTCTTATTATTGATAGTTCCACCAGTAGCTGCGTCAATCATCTGTCTAGTCGAAGGATTCAGGCTATTGTGAAACGTTTGAACCTGTAGCCAAAGTGGTAACCCATGGTGAGGACACCTTCTCAAAAGGTCCTTGTATCTCACCCATGCATCATGAAGTGTTTCTAAATCCATCTACACAAAAGAAGAGATATCGTTACATAATTTGGCTATTTTAGCCGGTAGAAAATATTTTAATAAAAATTTTTCGGTTATTTGTTCCCAAGTAGTGATTGACCCTTGTGGTAACGAGTTCAACCACTATTTAGCTTTGTTCCTCAATCAAAAAGGGAATAACCAAAGGCGAATGGCATCATCAGAAATGCCATTGATTTTAAATGTATCGTAAAACTCTAGAAAATTTTCCAAGTGGTTGTTTGGATCCTCATCCTGCAAACCATCAAACTGAACAAATTGATGTATCATTTGAATTGTGGTAGGTTTCAGTTCAAAATTATTTGCAGCAACAGCAGGCCTAACTATACTTGACTCAGTTCCTGTTAAAGTAGGTTTAGCATAATCATACATAGTGCGTGGAGTAGGATTCTGATTTACTGGATCAGCGGCAATCGCAGGAGGTAGCGGATGTTCTTGGTTTTCAGCCATCTCCTCAGCTGTGTTTGAAGTATCATCCTCTTGCTCTTCCTCTGTGTATCTTAAGCTTCGCCTTATTTCCCTTCGGTTTCTGTGAACTGTGTGATCGATCTCACTATCAAACAGTAATGGTCTCGACGGGTTTCTTCTAGTCATACACTATAAAAACCTTCCAGGAGCGAATAAAATAAAAATTAGAAAAGAAAATAAAAATTTAAATTGAAAATAAAGTAAAATGGATGAAGTAATAAAAATTGAGTGCTCCTAGTATATTAGTTCCCCGGCAACGGCACCAAAAACTTGATTCATGATATTTGCAATAAGTTTTAAATAATTTATAAATTATCGTTCTTGAAACCAAGTATTATCACGATGAAGGCAAGTGTACCTATCGAACGGTACTATAGCTTTACCAAGACCGGATTACTGAACCCAAAGGAATCAAGAGTACTAGTAATTACTTTCTTTTTATTATCTAGCCTAAAAATTAAGGGATTTTTTTATCAAAACTAATTACCTAAACTAAGGGTGCAAAGAAAGAAAGTTGGGGAAAATACTTTTAGAAAATTCGATTGATTAAGACAATACCCAAGGAAAAATCCGCCTAGACCTCACTTGTTATTTAACTCTGAATCAGACGATTTATTCGTTTGACTTGATCTGTAAAAATCCCTAAGTTATATTATTATCTCTCTTGAGACTAATAACGTCTAACCCCAGGTTGATTAATTGGGATCTCTTTCTAATTAACGCCCTAGTGTTGCATTAACTCGATCTATGGATGCCCTTATTAGGTTTCACCTTAATCTGGCAAAATCTTGTCACCCTATCTCTAGGCATGCAATCAACTCCGCTTAATACAGGGACTTTTGCTTCTCTGAATAAGCGCATTAACTTGAATAAATATTCTTAGAATATTAAGACAAGAATTAAGAACACGTAATTAAGAACAAATCAAATACTTATCATATAATTTAGATAATAATAACAATATCTGTCTTAGGTTTCATTCCCCTTAGGTATTTAGGGGGTTTAGTTCATAATTATAAAAGAAAACATCTCAGAAGAATAATGAATACAAAACATAAAGAAAAACCAAAAACTCCTGAATGGAAATTGAAGGGAGATCTTCAGTCTTGATGAATAATCCGGCTTCTGAGATGGATCAATCGACTTTCTTCGAGTAATTCCTTACTTCCTACTTCGTGCGTCCTCCTAAGTGCCTCCTCAGGTGTTTAAATAGGCTTTAGAATGCCTAAGAGCCCTCAAAAGTGGCCTTTTCCAAATAAGACTATACTTGGGCTCGACAAGGACACGACTGTGTGCGATTGCTCCAAACCGTGGTCAAGGCTGTTAAATAGGCACGAGCTGTAGTCTACCCGTGTAAGCCGTGCTTCGATCCTGCCAAATGGACACGGCCGTGTGGCTTACCCGTGTGAGGAAGTCCAGGCCGTGTTGATTTCCCATGTGGGTCCATTTTCTCCATTTTCGCCCCGTTTCTCACTCTTTTTGCCCTCCTATGCTTTCCTAAGTATAAAATATGAAATTAAAGGATTAGGAGCATCGAATTCACCAAATCTAAGGGAATTTCATCCAAAAAATGTGTTAAGCATGGGATAGTAATATGTATAAATTATGGTTTATCACTTACACATGATTTCTTCAGTAGAAACTACTCCCGAGCATACTTACTCAGCCGCACAAATTCTCTTTCATACTCAGTCACAGTCATTCGACCTTGTTTCAATTCTAGAAACTCTTTGTGCTTTTGATCGAGAAACAGCTTACTTATATATTTCTTCTGGAACTCATTCTGAAAGAATTCCCAAGTAAACCTTTCTCTCGATACCACAGATACTAATGTGTTCCACCACTGATACGCAGTGTCCCTCAATAATGATATAGCATATTTAGCTTGTTCAGGATCATCATCTACAGTAGCTCTGAAGTCTTCAGCCTCGTGTTTTCGAATCTTATCAACTGGAGGCTTATTCAGTCGTTAAAGTTCTATAACTTGAGAAGCTACGGGAACAGGTTGGGGATTAGGTAGGGGTGGAGGTTGTTGAGTTACCGGATTTGTCTAGACATATTGTGTGAACCACTCGTTCATCATTTGGAAAAAGGCTTTTTTAGCCTCTCCTCCGTGACTACTTGACATAGGTCTAGAATCGGACGGCGCTGTCCCTTGAGCAAGAGCTGGCGTATTACTCTCTACATCATCAGCTACAACTTGATCGGGATCCATTTATTATACAAAAACACATTTTAAACTTGCCAGGAGTCATCACACTATCACAGTTTATATATGGCATGTATAGCTAGACTCTCACACACGCTACGTTAGTCCGAGAATTGACTAAACTGTAGCTCTGATACCAACAAATGTAACACCCCTCACACATATTCAACGCCGAATAGGGTTATGGAGCATTACCGGACTTATCATACATTAAACATACATTTCATATACAACTTAAACAATTCATACACATTTCAATAAAAAAACAAACATATTGTCCCTAATACGAGCCTACAAGGCCCAAAACATGCATTGGGAGTGGTTCGGGACTAAACCGATAACTTTGAAAAATCATAGAACACTTAGAAAATTTTTCTCAAAACAGGAGACATACGCCCGTGTAGCTAGCCCGTGTGCCTGGCCTTGTGCTAGGCCGTGCCAAACATGTAGGGTATACTGACTTATGCCACATAGCCAAGTCACACGCTCGTGTGTGAGGCCGTTTGGAGCACACTAACTTGATTTTAGTTTCAGCATTAGGTGACACTCGGCCGTGTATCACACACGGCTGAGACACACGTTCGTGTCTCTGCCCGTGTGGACAAAAATAGGCTATTTACCAAGCCATTTTGCCACCCAAACTTGCATGTACCTACACCACAATTCAAAGGCACCAACACAAGGCATAAATAAGCATTAATCAACCTCAACCAAGTATCATTTATACCATTTCAATACCAACAATATACAAGACACACACTATTCTAATTTTCCATCCAATACATACCAATCTTTCTCTTCTTAAATCATCAAAACGACCGTTTACAAATATGCATCATTTGATCTAAACTTTCAAGCATTTCAGCCATTCAAAACTTAGCTATTAGATATCTATAATACTAACTATCCACAAGCATAACATGTCCAACTTTCAAAACATCACACAAGCCACATACACATATATAAATACGTGATTCAAACATACCAAAATATAAACATTTACAAGCCATTTCAAATGGCACAACACATTACTAAAATGACCAAAGTCCCTATACATGCCATATACTCAAAACATAGATTTCAAAAGTACCCAATTGATAGATTGATAGTGTGGTGAAGTCTCCAAAGATCCCTAAATCTAAGATAGCTTTGAAGTCACTATAAAACATGGAAAAATAATCAAAGTAAGCTTTATAGCTTAGTAAGCTCGTATGAAATAAACTCAGTCTTAACATAAATATAAAAATCCTCAATTTAAACATATCAACATGTAATTCATTTAACTAACAAACCTTTCACATTTTCAATCATAATCTTATATATGAACTTCACAACTTCTTCGATTTAAGATTATACAATTCATGTACATACTTATACCATCTCGTATCAATCTCATACACAATCACGTCTTTCATTTACTCGTTGAACCATTCGAAATACTATCGGATACTTGGAAATCTCGCACATTAAGTGCCAATATCATGGCCCGAAGCCAACTCAATCTCATATCACATATACTGCTCACACTGGAGCTATCAATAGGCCTACTCACACAAGCTGTCAGTCGAGACATAGCTACACAATGCTGCTCACACAAGCTGTCAAGTATCCGCAACACATGTCGATATACTCAGCCACCTGTAGGACGTACAGGACCAGCACCCGGATCACATAATCATATTAATCTCCTAATGACATGTCACTTGTATCCAAATCTATTCTTAAGGTTTAATTGAAATTTCAAATGTTGAAATGTCGTTACATCATTGTCGAACATATCCGTAGTCTCATAATCACAATTTATGCAATATTAAGACATTTAAAATACATTTATAATGAAATTTATCACATACGAACTTACCTTGGATGTGAAAACGACGAAATGAGTCAATCAATTAAGTACTTTATTTTTCCCCCGTTTTGAATCTGGATTTTGTTTTTCTTGATCTATGTAATATCAAATTCAGCTTATTTAATCAGCTCTCTATTCAATTTAGTCCAAAAATTACTTTAAGGAATTTTTACACAATTGCCCGTAACAGTCCATATTTTTCATTTCTTTCACATTTAAACCACAAAGTTTCCACATTTTACAATTTGATCCCTAATTTTGCATTTTCACTAAAAATCACGTTATAAAACTTGTAGAACTATCATCAAACATTCATAATCTATCATTAAACATCAAAACACACATGTCTTCATCAATGGCAACATCCAAAATCTTTAACAGTTTTGCAAAATAGTCCTTGGGCTAGCTAGACCTAGCTGCAATGATCTCAAAAACGTAGAAATCATTAAAAACGAGACAAAATTTACTCATCAATTGAGCTTTCAAAGTAGCCGAACCCTAGCTCATTCCCATGGCTTTTAATCTTTAATAATTCAGTGGAAGATACTAAGAAAGATGATAGCCTTATGCATTATGACATTATTTTACTATGTTATTTCATAAATTACCAAACTAACCTTAAGCATATAACATTAAAATCCACCTAACACATGTCCAAAAGTGTCCAGTCAAATTCTAAATGGTCTAATTGCCATTTAAGGCCACCATAATTAAAAACCTTAGCAATTTAACACCTTTTTACTACTAGCATGCAAATTTAACAAAATTTTCACACAACCATACTATCATGCTGTAGTCATTAGAATAATAATAAAATTAATGTTTTGACTTCAGGTTTGTGGTCCCAAAACCACTCTTCTGATTTGACTAAAAGCAGGCTGTTACAACAACACATGTGGGATCACAACCTATCGGGACGCTCCGAAGAGATATAACGGGAAGCTTGCAAGAACTATATACAGGAAGCTTGAAAGGGCTATAAGACGCTCTTTCATGCTGTGGTGTGTCTGCAACATATGCAAGACCACAACCATTTCAGGAAAAACTTGTATCAATCGAATTTCATCTATTCTAATGGGACTTAACAATTCTCGGGCATGTCGGATATATAATTATTTTCATGTGCATAAAAAATTTATAATTCACATTTACAAAATTTAATTCAAACATGAAAATATACACAATTTAGTTATACGAACTTACCTCAACACTTGCTCGTGTATGAAATCTACTAATCCAAAACTTTTTCTTTTCCTCGATCTAACTTCATATTTGAATTATTCGGTTCTATACGAGTAAATTTAACTTAATTTAATAAAATTCATATTCAATTGAATCAATTTCACATTTATTTAATAAAATTCATATTCAATTCAATCAATTTCACATTTTAGGCAAAAGTTCCATTTTGCCCCTATATTTTTCATTAATTCCAATTTCTTCCTTAGGCTCGGAAAATGAAATTCATGCAATTTAATACTTATTCCAAGCTACCCTAATTTTTCATATAACATAGGTCATGGATTTCACAAAAATCAAAAATTTTTTCCATGAATTTTACATTTTTACAATTTAGTCCCTAAATCACAATTTCATCAAAATTTTCTTTACAAAAGTTGTTTATCTATCAAGAAACTTTCAATTTCTACCATAAATTTTAAAATTTCAACATATTCATCCATGGAAAAATTTCAATACCTTGATAACTTTACAAATTGATCCCTAAAGTAAATAGATTAAGTTATTACGATCTCAAAAATATGAAAATTACCAAAAACGAGACAATATTACTTACCCAATTAGGCTTGCTTGATTTCCTTTCTCTTTCCTAGGGTTTCCATAGAAATTTTGGGGAAGATGATGATATGAAATTATTTTATTCATTTAATTAACTTATCATCCATTAATTTTTCAACTTTCCAATTTAGTCCTTTTCTTTTTCTAATTTTCCATGGATGAATCATCATAAATATCTACTAAATTTTCTTAATGGTCTAATTACCATATACGGACCTCAAATTTTGAATTCCATAGCTATTGGATACTTCTAGCTATTAGAATTCAACTTTTGCATTTCATGCAATTTGGTCCTTTTAATAATTAAACATGTAATTGGTAAATTTTTCTTATCAAAATTTTTATACGTCTTTCCTATCATAGTATAGATCATGTAATAATATTAAAATAAATTTCCTTTCTAACTAAAATTTGTGGTCTCGAAACTACTATTTTGATTTCACTGATTACATCATCGAAGTGATCTAGTAAAGACATTCTTTTGCTTAGCCATTCATTAATCAAATCAACTTTACTTAGTAATCCAATTACAACATTATTAATGTAAAGTTTTGAGAAAAATAGTTAAGGCTTAAAAAAACTTTCCAAAACTTTAAGTATTTTGCAAAGCAGTGGAAAACATTATTAAAAAGAATAGTTTTCTAAACTAATTAGCATGGAATTAATAGAGTATTAACTATCATGCTTAAAAATTTATATGCTAAATAATCCCAAACCATAATTATAAAAGAAATAAATAAAATTCACAACCTGATAAACAAACCAATAAAACAATTAAGGAAATCTTTAATGGAAACTTTTAAATAATAAGGAAAAATGAGGTGTTAGTCCGAGGTTCATTTGATGCCATTCCAAGTCCTAGTTTTCTACGTTACTTGAGAGGTAAGGAAAAAGGGAGTGAGCTTATGACTTCTCAATGTGAGTCTAATTTTTAAACCATGATATATAATTGTTCAAACAATAAAGCATTAAATTTATAACATCATTGCAAATTAAGCATAGTGTAAGAAACATTTAGTGAATCAATGCATGTACAGGTTATGATCATGATGCAATGCAATTATAATTTTAAGTTCCCACCTATCCATCCTATCCGCCTTCAAGTATCGCTCGACACTTTAAAACACATATCAATAACTGACTATCCCGAATTTCCCAGTAGGGATGGTTGTTTACTTTTCATTCGTGACAATGACTTTTACTACAATAACTTACCATCTTGAGTTGCTCGATTTCAATTGCCTTTTTAAACTATCATCCCGGTTAACCCCATTTTGATGACATTGTCTCCTACTTTGTGCAACGCTGACTTTCAATGCGGACTTCATTTCCACTTTCTCCTACGGAACTCCCCTATCCTCCATACCGGATTTCAAGTAATTATGCATATAAACTCAACATATCATGTTATTTATCAACAATTGGGACGATGGAAATGTGCAAGTGTACACAATCGCAACAAGTAATAAAGTGACAAGTAAATGTCGAGTTATCGTACCCACAAGGACTGTGAAAAGGATTATTTATGAATGCAATTTAAAACTCTTTGTTGAAGAAAAATATTTTGTTTAAAGAGGGTGATTAAAAACTTAAGAAAATTAAAATAAATAAGAAATGAAGTAAAAGAAAGTTCTAATGCACGATTTCAAAATAAGATTTAATCAAGATGATATAATTTTGTTGGATTAATTACATTTCTCATCTTAGAATTATTAAACTTATGTTTATATTGTTACGAATAAAATCATGGCAACCTAGTAATTTTCTAACTTATGAACATACTTACATACCAAAATCCATTCATCTCTTGACATATCCCTATGTTAATTCAACGGACTAAACATATTCTAGTAAGCAAACATGTTATTACACATACATACTTATTAAAATAAACTAATCTCTTGCATATCCTTATGTCAATTCAAACGATTAATTGAATCTAACAAGCATATAAAAGACTATGTGAGGTAACAAGGTATCCCTACCTTGAAACAGTTTAATCACAATAATCTTGCAAGTTATGCAAGGCAATAATATCGCCAGATACATTACTAATTTAACCTTCAATTACCTTAGAAGACTAAACATGCACTAATCAAGTACTGTGTCAATTAATTACAATTTCAATCCGTTTAAGTAATTAATTAGTTAGTTACCTCACAGTAGTAACACAAGAATAACTTAGGCATGATTTTACTTAATCAAGCATTTTATCGAGGCCTATAACCACATAAACACAATTTTAACAATTTAAGAAGATGAAATGCATTCAACCCAACACAAATTTAATTCAAGCTAAGATGATTAAATTAACCATTCCAACAACGTGAATACTCCTAGATATGTTCATCATAACAACAACAAAAATTAAAGAGATAGGGAACAAGAATCAAATTTGGTGGTTTTCCGAGGCTTGACTTGGTTGCTCCGTTCTTCCTTCTTGTTGTCCTCACCGATCAAGGCTTCAATGAACACTCAATTGCTACTCCAAAATGGTTGAAGAACACCCATTTTCCAAGGGAAAAAATCAACACAAGAGCAAGGGAATTGAAATGGAAAAAATGAGAGAAAAAGAATCAGAGAGGAGAGAAGTGTTGTGAAATGAATGAAGAATGAATGAGATGCTTTGAATGATCAGCCAAGGGGGGCTTTTATAGCTGAGTGTAGTAGCTGAAATTTGCTAAAAATAGTAGCCAAAGAGCGATCCCTTGGCCGGCCACCTATGTGGCAAAGTTGAAGCTTTCAACTTTGCTAAAAATGGCTTGGGGCAAATCCAAAAATCCACCAATTGTGGAGGGGTTTGAATGCAACTTTGACAAGACTTCAAGGGATTCTTTGCAAGCTTAATTAATCAGATAATAAACTGATTTTGGTCAGCATGTGACTGGTTTTGGGCTGCCCATTCTTTGCCCGGTTCATTTCAATCGGTTCGATTCAACTGGACCACTTTTTCCATAATTAATTAATATTAATTTATTTAGCCCAAATTAAATTGGGTATAAATTAAAATTAATTATATTATGAATTAATACACATAATTGGACCGTCTTAGGCTGGAAATTAATTCGCCTTGATACTTCAAATTGCTTCTCGGTTTTGTGCTTCAAGCAGTGTCTGCCGAGTCATTTTTCGCCCTTTGCGCAATTCTGTCGAAAATAACCAAAATTACTCAAAATTAATTATAAAATTAACTAAAATTCATCATGTTCATATTTTAAGTATAATTTAATTATTTTATAAAAATTAATTATTTTTTGACAAGAATTTAATCAAAATGATATGATTTTAAGCTAAAAAGGGTATGTAAAAATGCGTAAATTTTCGTGTTTCCACACCCCCAAACTTAATTCATTGCTTGTCCCGAGTAATGCACAAAATTTAAAAAGAATTTCTCAGAAACACCTTTGAAAAACTCCTTCAAACAACATTTTTCCCAAAATTATGAATTTAACATACTTATGCTCAAAGGCAAGAAATTTGATAGTTACATATTGTTCAAATTAATCTCAACAACTATTATGATAGCAGAAATTAGACTAAATGCTTCCTAATAAAGTCATGTTAAACCTTACCAATGTGATTTTATTCCCTTTTATTCAAGATTAAGCTACAATCATTAAGTTAAACTTATGTCTTCATATGTTGTACGTAGCAATTTCTCTCCATTAATGTAGGTAGCATTGGAACTTTTGAATCAATAGGTCTTTAACAAGGTTGTAACATGGCTGGGCTTAAGGGTAGGTAAAAGATAGATAATTTTAGGCTTTTAAACCCTAGACTCAACTTGTATCGGACCTTCGAAATAATCACCTTCAATACACCAACTTTCTTTGCTTTCGTATGCTCTTTTGTACATTCTCTTTTAGGTACATATGCTTTTTTTTTCAATCTACACGAGCATTTTCCCGAATGTACGAAAATTTTAAGAGCATTTTATACTTCTTTTCAACTCCCCCCAAACTTATTTTCAACGAATACTTGGAATAGTACCGAGTCTAGTGTTTGGGACAATTTTGAGATAGTTAAGAGAGAAGTGATGGCTAAATTTGCAAGGGTTCAAATAAAATTAGGCCATATAGTCTCAAAGTTGGGTTTCAAAGGATAAAAATTTCATCATGGTTGGCTTGAAAGGCTCAAACGGTCCAAACAAAAGTTGCCTAAATTATTTCCAACATTCCATGCTTCTTAGGATTTCGCCTCAAGAAACTACTATGTCAATTCTAAAGACTTAAACTTTCATACATGCCTAACTTTTGTAAGGAACTAAAATTTTATGGTGTGATTTGCATGCTTTATTAAAAATACATTTATATCATTATGAAGCTAACATAGCAATTCATTGAAATAATCAAACTTTATTCATACTAAAGTTTAGCATACTTAACAAAATTTCAAATTATTGAACAAAATATATCCTAATCATAATTAACAGAAAAAGTTATTCTGAGTGGGAATAATTCAAATTTTCGGTCCCCCCAACTTAAAATGAACAATGTCCTCATTTTTTAAAGTGAATAGATACTATACACCAGGTAGGATTCTAGAAAAGAGGAGGTGAGTCAATTTGACTGCTTAAGTACCAAGCTCTTTCTAAATCCAATTTGAATACATGCCATAAAGTCTTTGTAGTTGCTCTCTTTCAAAGTGAAGCCTTTCTCTGGATGCATCTGTTGATTTTTGAAGATACTCTCGTATCTTGCCTTGGCTTCTTCACAATGGAATTTGTTTTGCCTTTCATCAATTTGGGCACAAGCACGAGTTCTCTTGCAAGGCATGATTAACCTGAACAAAAGATGGGAAAATTTATTTTCTCAAAAATTTAATTCACAAAATTTATTAACAATTCAGTAAACTAAAAAATTAAATAATTGAATAAAATTAAAATTTGGGAGAAAACAAATTGTCTTACCACCTTTTTTTTATAAAACTCAGAACTCCTAAAAATAATTAATAAACAAAAGAGGTCAATTTAAGGTGGGTTGGAAGATTTCGGTTAAGGGGCTTGGTGTAGGTGTGCACCGCACAAGTGTTGGACAGCAAGCAGACTCGTTGAGCAGGAGCAAGAAATGGCACAGGCTTGGCGCGATGAGTTGCACGGGTAGCAGGCCACAAAGCTGAGTGGGCAACAAAAAGCTTAGGCGCATGCATGCTGGAGCTAGAGCAGATGCAGCGCCAAGGTACGAGCCTGGTGAGTGCTGGAGCTGGACGTACGTAGGTGCTAGAGTAGGATGGGGCGCGTAATACAGCACACAATGGGGGGCAGGTGTGCTCAGTGTGTGTGATGGAGCTAGGCTGCTGGGTGCTTACTGGCCGAATGGTTGCTAGGCTAGGGGCTTGCGGCACTTTAAGGGTTTTGGTGTTTGGGATTTTTAGTGATGAATGAATGGAGAAGGTAGTATTTATAATGAAAGGAATAGGACTTAAAGTAGAATTCTTAGAGTTTTAAAATTAAAACTCTAAGTTCTAATTTTAATCCAAGTTAACAACAATTAATAATTAAATATATGCATATTAATTTATTAATGCTATTAATTTATTCAAACAAAAATGAGATATGATTAAAACTAATCCTAATTCTATGCTAAATTGATAAAAATTAATATATAAATTATAATAGATATAATTATATATTAAAGATTATCATCTTATTATTATTAAAATTTTATCAAATAAAATATGATGAAATTAACACTAATCCTAACTCTATATAAAGTTGATAATTATAATGGATATAATTATATATTAATAATTATCATCTGTTTTTTTTTAATTAAAAACATTTATTCTAGAAGCCTTTTGAAAATATTTACAAAAAAAGGCATCTAGTTTTTATTATTTACTAAAAGAGCAACCAAATTTTGAAAATAATTCAATTAAGTCCTTAGACTTAATGAAAATTTGAAATTGAGTTGCAATTTAAAACTTAGGTCAAAATTGACCTCTTTATTTGAAAAACTAAAAATTTATTTTTCTATTTAGGGAATAATTTCTCAGAAAATTATGTTAACATAAATTCCCAGGAAAAATTGGAGGGGTCACAAGCGGTCCCACTTAAGTTCCAATATTCTAGACAGAATTGATTTAAACATACTATTCTCGAAAATATACCCTAAATCATTTATTAAAAAGGAAAATAAGAAAATTTAAACATTTGATAGAATGAACAAAATATGATTCTGTTCAGTCTTATCTCCCCAATAATATTTCAGACGCTGAGCACTAACTTGAAAAGTACCTCCCTTACCTTGGAGTTCAACAACTCCGTATGGATAGATGCGATGAATCATAAATGGACCAGACCAATGTGATTTTAGTTTACCTGGAAAGAACTTTAATCTGGAATTAAATAACAAGACTTGCTGACCTGCTTCAAACTCTTGAACTCGAATGTGCTTGTCAAGCCATTTCGTAAGTCTCTCCTTAAGTAGTTTGGCATTTTCGTACGAGAACGTTCGGAATTCTTCTAGCTCATTGAGTTGGAGAATCTATTTCTCTTTAGCAAGCTTAAGATCCAAGTTGACTTATCGAAGGGCCCAGTAAGCTTTGTGTTCTAACTCCAAGGGCAGATGACAAGCTTTCCCAAAGACCAACCTGTAGGGTGACATCCCTAAAGGTATCTTGTATGCTGTCCTGTAAGCCCATAAAGCATCATCCAGTCTTCTGGACCAATCTCGTTGGTTCGGAAAAACTACTTTCTCAAGTATGCCTTTGATCTCTTTATTTGCCAGTTCAGCTTGCCCATTCGTCTGCGGATCGTAAGCTGTAGCGACCTTGTGTTTCACTCCATGTTTATCTAACAACCATTTCAACCACTTGTTCACAAAATGGGACCCTTCATCACTGATAATAGCTCTTAGGGTTCCAAACCTTGTGAACACGTGTTTCTACAAAAACTTTATTACAACCCTAGCATTGTTTGTTGGATAAGCTTCAGCCTCGTCCCACTTAGGCACGTAGTCTATAGCTACCAAGATGTACTGTGACCAAAAGATGGAGGGAAAGGACTGAGGAAGTCAATGCCCCAAACATCGAATAATTCTACCTCAATGATGTTTGTTCGAGGCATCTAATTTCTATTGGTGACATTTCCGATCCTTTGACATCAATCACAACTCTTTACGTAAGTGTATGCGTCCTTGAATGTGTTTCCCAAAAGAATCCGGCTTGCAATACTTTGGCTTCAGTACGAGTTCCTCCGAAGTGTCCCCCACTTGGAGCTGAGTGACAATGGTATAGAATCTTTTGTACTTCATCTTCTGCCTCACATCTTGATCATTTGATCTGCAGACTTCTTGAACAAGTATGGTTCTTCCCAGACATAGTACTTCACATCGTGAAGAAACTTTTTCCTTTAATGATACGTCTTATCAATCGTCATCAAACCACAAGCTAAGTAGTTAGCAATATCAGCAAACCAAGGGGTTTTATGGACATGATTTACATTTAGTATGTGTTCATCCATAAATGTTTCTTGAATTGGTATAAAAGGAGAGTTCCCTTCTTGCAGCTCCAATCTGGACAAGTGATCTGCTACTTGATTTTCCACTTCCTTTAGACCTTGAATTTCTAGATCGAACTCTTGAAGTATAAGTACCCATCAAATCAACCTCGACTTAGCATCTTTCTTAGAGAGTAAGTACTTAATTGCCGAGTGGTCCGTATAGACAGTCACTTTGGTACCTACAAGATAAGATCGAAACTTGTCAAAAGCAAACACAATAGCAAGTAACTCTTGTCAAAAACTTTGTTCATTCACTGGCCTATAACGGCTCCTATCGCGAAGTCACTCGTGTCACACATTAATTCGAATGGCAGATCCCAATCTGGTGTGACTATTATGGGTGCCAAAACAAATCGACTTTTCAAATCTTTGAAAGCTTTTAAGCATTCCTCATCAAACTTGAACGTCAAGTCCTTCTCAAATAATTTTCATAAGGGTTTAGCAATTTTGGTGAAGTCCTTGATGAATCTTCGATAGAAATTGGCGTGGCCCAAAAAGATCTTAACACGTTTTACAGATGTTGGAGATGGGAGTTTCTCAATAACATCTACCTTTGCTTTATCTACTTTAATCCCATGTCTTGTTATCCGATGCCCTAGAACAATCCCTTCCCGTACCATGAAATGGCACTTTTCCCAGTTGAGTACTAGGTTTGTTTCTTCCCATCGCCTTAGTACCTTAGCTAGATTGGCTAGGCAATCGTCATACGTATCTCCAAATACTGAAAAATCATCCATAAAAACTTCCAAATACTTCTCAACCATGTCAGTAGAAATAGACATCATACATCTTTGAAATGTAGCAGGTGCATTACATAAACCAAATGGCATGTGTATAAATGCAAATGTACCGTACAGGCAGGTGAATGTTGTCTTGTGCTGATCTTTCGGTGCTATTGTAATCTGATTATACCCCGAGTATCCATCGAGAAAATAGTAGTAGTCTCGCCCCGCGAGTCTATCCAGCATCTGGCCCAAAAATGGCAAAGGAAAGTGATCTTTCCTAGTCGCCTTGTTTAGCTTTTGGTAATCGATGCAAATTCTCCATCTCGCAATTATTCTAGTCAGTATCAACTCGTTATTCTCGTTTTCAATGACCGTTATACCTTATTTCTTTGGCACGCACTGGACCGAACTTACCCATGAACTATCTGAGATGGGGTAAATTATACCCGCATCTAACCACTTAATGATTTCTCTCTTTACTATGTCCTTTATGATGGGTGGAACGACGGAACAATGTGCAAGTGTACACAATCGCAACAAGTAATAAAGTGACAACTAAATGTCGAGTTATCGTACCCACAGGGACTATAAAAGAATTATTTATGAAATTAAATGTAAAACACTTTGGTGAAGTAAAAATAATTTGGTTTTAGAAGATGGTCAAAAACTATTTTAAAAAAAAACTAAGTAAATAATTAAAAATAACAAAGGAGTTCTAATGCACGATTTCAAATAAGATTTAATCAATGTAACATACTTGTGTTGGATTAATTATATTACTTGAACTCAGAATTATTAAACTCATGTTTATACTGTTACGAATAAATTCACAGCAACTCCGTAGTTTGCTAACTGTTGAACAAACTTATATACAAAAATCCATTCATCTCTTAACATACCCTATGTCAATTCAACTGACTAAACAGATTCTAGCAAGCAAACATGCTATTGCACATACATACTCATTAAATTGAACTATCTCTTGCATATACCTATGTCAATTCAAACGATTAATTAAATCTGATAAGCATATAAAAGACTTTGAGAAGTAACAAGGCATCCCTACCTTGAAACAATTTAATCACATTAATCTTGCAAGTTATGCAAGGCAATAATATCGCCAAATACATTGTTAATTTACTCTTCAGCTACCTTAGACGAATAAACATGCACTGGTTAAGTACTATGTCAATTAATTATAATTTCAATCCGTTTAAATAATTAAGTTATTAGTTACTTCATATTTGTAATGCAAGAATAACTTAGGCATGATTTTACTTAACCAAGCAATTTACCGAGGCCTATAACAGTATAAACATCATTTAAACAATTCAAGCAGGCAGAATATAATCAACCCAACACAAACATAATTTAAGCTGAATTGATTAAAATAACCATTTCAATAGCATAAATATTCATAAACATGTTCATCAAAACAACAACAAAAATTAAAGAGTTAGGGAACAAGAGGCAAATCCGGTGTTTCTCCGTGGCTTGACTAGTTGCTTCGTTCTTTGTTCTTCATTCTTCGTTGGCCTTGGCTATCAAGGTGGCTTATGAACACCTAATTGCTACTCCAAAATGGCTGATAGAAGCCTCTTTCCCAAGAGAAGAAATTAGCACTTGAACAAGAGGGAATAGAATGGAAAAATTGAGAGAAAAGTGAGAGATGGAATGAGAGAATGATGTGAAGTGAGTGATGCTTTGAATGATCAGCAAGGGGTGGCTTTTATAGCTGATTTTCACTGCTAAAAATAGCAAATTCCAGAATCCAAAGAGACCTCCCTTGGCCTGCCACACACATGGCAAAGTTGAGAGTTTCAATTTTGCTATTATAAGCTTGGGGCAAATCTACAAAGCCATAATTTAAGGTGGGGTTTGAATGCAATTTAGAAGTCTTTTGAGGGCCTTTTTGCAAGAATATTTAGTCAAACAAAATGCTGATTTGGGTGAGCATATGGACGGTTCTGGGCTGCCCATTTAGTGGCTGGTTCGGTTCACTAAATTTGGCCCGACCAGTGCGGTTCAACTGGACCCTTTCTCCATAATTAAATAAAAATAATTTATTTAACCCACATTAAATGGGGAATAAATTAAAATTAATTAAATTATGAATTAATACTCATTTCTAGACCGTCTTAGGCTGGAAATTAAAGTGCCTCGATACTTCAAATTGCTTTTCGGTTTTGTGCTTTCAGCAGTGTCAGCCGAGCCAATTTTTGACCTTTGCACGAATCTGTCGAAAATAGTCAAAATTAATCAAAATTAAGTATAAAATTAAATAAATTCACCATGGTCATATTTTTAACATGATTTAATTATTTTATAATGTTTAATTATTTTTCGACAAGAAATTAACCGGATTTGCATGAATTTAGGTAGAATTGGGTATGAAAAAGTATATAATTTTTTGTGTTTCCACACCCCCAAACTTAATTCATTGCTCGTCCTGAGTAATGCACAAATTTTGAAAAGCATCTCTTGGAAACACCTTTGAAAAATTCCTTCAGAGCAACATTTTTCCCAAAATTATGAGTTTAAAATACTTATGCTCAAAGACAAGAAATCTAATAGTTATGCTACTTAAGTATACATATTGTTCTAATTAAATTCAACAAGTTATTATAATAGCAAAATTTAGACTAAATGCTTTTGTAACAAAGACATGTTAACCCTTACCAATTTGATTTTTATTCCTTTATTCAAGACTAAGCTGCAATCATTAAGCTTAACTTATGTCTTCATATGTTGATCGTAGCAATTTCTCTCCACTAATTTCGGTAGCATGAGGACTTTGAATCAATAGGTCTTCATCAAGGTTGTAACGTGACTAGGCTAGGGGTAGGTGAAAGATGGATAAAATTTGGTTTAAGAAACCCTAGACTCAGTGTCAATCGAACCTTCAGAATTTTTACCTTCGATACACCAACTTGACTTTCATATGCTCTTTTGTACATATTTTTCAAATTAACACGAGCACTTACTTTGTGTACTACAATTCTCGAGCAATTGATACTTCTTTTCAACTCCCTCAAACTTATTTTCGAAGTACATCTTGAATATTACTGAGTCTAGTGTTTGGGACAATTTTAAGATCATTAAGCAAAAAGTAATGGCTAATTATTGTAAGGGTCGAAATAAAATTAGGTCATATAGTCTCAAAGTTGGGTTTCAAAGGATACAATTTTACCATTGTGGGATTGAAAGGCTCAAACGGTCCAAAAAATAGTTGCCTAAATCATTTCCAACGTTCCATGTTCCCTAGGATTTCGCCTCAAGAAACTACTAAGTCAATTCTAAAGACTTAAACTTTCATGCATTCCTAACTTTCCTAAAGAACTAAAAATTTTATAGTACGAATTTACATGTTTTATTAAAAATACATTCATGTCATTATTAAACTAACATAATAATTTATTGAAATAATAGAACTTTATTCATACTCAAATTGAGCATACTAAACAAAATTCAAAGTTTTGAACAAAATATATCCTAATCATAATTAAAAGAAAAATTTTATTCTGAGTAGAAATAATTCAAATTTTCGGTCCCCCAATTGAAAATAAACAATGTCCTCATTGTTTAAAGTGAACAGATACTATACACCAGGTAGGATTTTAGAAAAAAGGAGGTGAGTCAATTTGATTGCTTAAGTACCAAGCTCTTTCTAAATCCAATCCTAGACATGTATATATCCATTGCCACACTTTATACTTTGTGACTTGTTCACATTTTATTAGTGATTTTCCTCTCTCTTTTTTTTTATTATGCAAAAAATAAAAGATTCCTAATTAAACTTAATCATAAAATGACCTAAGAATAGAAATAAAATAAAGTCAAGATCCCTCCTTTATTTATTTGCAGACCCTTCCGAATTTGACTCATCTTTTGCTCCATCACTATCGCCATTGCATGAATCACTTCGCTCCTTCTTTGATAATGGACTCCATGATTCAAATATGAAATCTGGAAACTCAGGCACAAATATAAACGGGTCATTATATATTTTCTTAAAAGCACTTCCCATCGAGTCATCTCTTATTTTTTAGTATCTCCAGTAGGCTTGTTGCTGCCATTGCATATGTACATTAAGTTTATCAATTTTGATAGCTCATCTTGAAGGTCTGGGCTAGGCGGTTGAGCTCTAAACATTGAAGTTTCAGCATCAGGTTCAGCTTCTGGCTCCACTGATTCTACCTTATCAGGGACTTCAAATGATTGCATCGTGGAATCTTCTTCTTCATCAGGGTCATCCGGTTCCTTACTTACTTCAACTCGTTGCTATAGAACTGAGTCTCCAGCTACTCGGTAGAGGTCCCAATCTATGATTGTGCCTTGGCTATACCCTGTCTTCCTTACATTTGCGAGAATTTCAGCTTTCAAGCATAGAATTGTTATTGTAAAGGGGAAATGAGCAGGGTCAGAGCGTTTAACGGCACAATTCCGTATCTCCCACATGATGATCTTCCCCACATCAATAATCTTACCAGTTAGGATTGAGTATAATAAGACCATTCGCTTTAATGAGATTGTAGTCCCATGTGAGCTAGGCATAAGGCTGAATTGGATGAAGTCAAACCATACCTTCGCGAGTGGCATCAAATATTCTCTTTGACAATTGTGGATTCCTTGTTTTGACACAGTCCATGTAGAACCTTGAACTATCAGTTCTTCAAGAATTTCTTCCAAATTTTTAGGCTTGTATTGCTCATCAATGTGGAATATTTGTCGTTTTCGAAATTTGGTAATTCAAAGAACTCATTAATAGCATTTGAATTTATCAGTACCTTGATTCCGCGAACTGGAACTTCTGTCATCTCGCTTGAAGTTAAATTCGCATAGAACTCACGAACAAGCTCCCCTTCCACATTAGGTCTCTTTTCACAAAACAGCTCCCAATTGAGGGTTTCAGCAACTTGACGAATACGTGACATAAAGTCTCGGTAGTTGCTCTCCTTTAATGTAAAGCCTTTTTCTAGATGCATCTGTTGATTTTTGAAGATGCTTTCGTATCTCACTTTGGCTTCTTCACAGTGGAATTTGATTTGTGTTTCATCAATTTGAGTGGAAGCACGAGTTCTCTTGCGAGGCATGTTTAACCTGATCATAAGATGGAAAATTATTTTCTCAATAAAATTTAATAAAAATTATTAATAATTCAAATGAATTGAAAAATTAATAAATTTGAATAAAATTAAAAATTAAGAGAAAACTAGGTCTTACGACTTTTTTCTAGAAAATAATAGTAATAATGAAGAAAAAGATAGAAATTTAAAAGGAGGGTTGAGGGTTTGTGGCTTAAGGTGAATGAATGAAGAATGCCGCACAAGCAGCTAGGGCGTGCAGGCGTGGTGCGTGTGGGAGCAGTGATGCGCAGCAGGGCTGGAAGCAATCAACAACACGGGTGTTCGACAGTAGGTAGGACTTGGGCGCGCGCAAGATGGTGCGGAGGGCAGGTATCGCGCGCGGGGTGAAGGCCTGGCGCGAGCTGAGGCTCGGGCAGCTCGAGGCAACGGGAGCGTTGTGTGCGCGGGATGTGCGTGCGATGGAGCTAGGCATGTGCTGGCCCACATCTTGGTGCTGCTATTGCTAAGGGCCTCGGCACTTTGGTGTTTTGGTGCTTTGGGTTTTAAGTGTTAGATGAATGGGAAGATGGGTGGTATTTGTAGAGGGAGAAATAGGAATTAGAGTAGAATTCTTAAAACAATTTAATCAATAAAAATTCTAAGTTCTAATCCTATATAAAGATAACAACAATTAATAATTAGATATATGCATATTAAATTATTAATTGCTATTTAATTTATTTTAAACAAAGATAAAATAAAATTAATCCTAATTTTATGCTAAGTTGATAAAGATTAATATATAAATTATAATATATATAATTATATATTAAAGATTATCATCTTATTATCTTTATTAAAAACTTATCAAATAAAATCCTAAAATTGATAATAATTAATATATATTATAATGGGTATAATTATATATTAATAATTATCAATTTTTTCTCTTCTTTTTTTTTTAAACTAAAAACATTTATTCTAGAAGCCTTTTGAAAATATTTACAAAAAGAGGCATCTAGTTTTCATTATTCACGAAAAAAGCAACCAAGTTTTAAAAATACTTCAATTAAGTCCCTAGACTTAATGAAAATTTGAAATTGAGTCGCAATTTAAAACTCGGGTCAAAATTGACCTTTTTATTTGAAAAATAAAAGATTAAAATCTCTATTTAGAGAATAATTTTTAGGAAAATTATGTTAAAATCAATTCCCAGGAAAGATTGGAGGGGTCACAAGCAGTCCAGCTTAAGTTCCAATCTCCTAAACAGAATTTATTTAAACATACTAATCCCAAAAATATACCCTAAATCATTTATTAAAAAAGAACATAGGAAAATTTTAAACATCCGATAAAATGAACGAAATTTCATTCCGTTCAATCTTATCTCCCCAATAGTGTTTCAGGCGCTGAGCATTAACTCAAAAATTACCTCCCTTACCTTGGAGCTCGACAACTCCGTATGGATAGACATGATGAATTGTAAATGGACCGGACCAACGTGATTTTAACTTACCTGGGAAGAACTTTAGTTTGGAATTAAATAACAGAACTTGCTGACCTGCTTCAAATTCTCGAACTCGAATGTGCTTGTCATGCCATTTCTTAAGTCTCTCCTTGAGTAATTTGGCATTTTCATAGGAGAATAGCCGGGGTTCCTGTAACACCCCTAACCCATAACCGACATTGAATTAGGGTTACGAGGACATTTCAGACCAATTCAGAATCACAGATATTTTTTAATATCATTTCATAAGCAATCATCTCTAAATATAGTCTACGAGACCTAAAACATACATTTAAGGAAAGGTAGAAACTAAACCGAACCTATTTAGAATTTTCAGAACTTAATCAATTCTTTCAAACTGTTAAAGTGGCACGCCCGTGCGACTAGGTTGTATGTCACACACAAGCACTAGACACGCCCATGTGAACCAGTCGTGCCAAAAATAGGTCCAATACTGACTTTTTCACACGGGCAATAGGCACGCCCGTGTCTTATAGCCGTGTGATACTTAGCTAGCTACTGACTTTAGCCCACGGCCATATGACACGCCCGTGTTTCAAGACCATGTGGCACCATGCAAGCTTGGTTTAAGCCAATTTGCCACCCTTTTATGGGTCATTCGTACAACTTCATGCTCAAAACATGCTTCATTACAACTATTTCATCATCATTCAACAACCCATTCAAACCATACCAAAACTTAACACAAACATACCATTTGATAGCCAACTTTCATTGCATAACCTATATTTACAATTCAAAACTTAATACATAAACCTTCTAGCCTATACATTCCATACTTTAAAATATGTACACTTTTAAAAGTACCAAAATGAGATTGATAGTGTGGTGACGATCCTCAACTATCCTTGAGCCTTCAGTAGCTACGACAACTGTAAAACAGACAGTAAACACACTGAGAAGCTACAAAGAGCTTAGTAAGCCAAATACAATTGATCTAACTACTAAAGCATATAAGTACAATTCAACCATAAAGATTCATAACCATCTCATAGAATAATTTATAAACTTAACCATGCTTCTTTGTTTGAATATATGTCATGCTTCATTTCCATACATAATTCACAGAGACAGAGTTTTTCATATTCAGAAATTTAGTACGATACAAACGTACCTGCATAGGTTATACATTTCATATACTCAATATCAGATTTCGTATGCTATGATCAGACGGGTCAGAAACGATACAGATGCTTATAAACAAGTACAATGCCAACGTCTCAGACGTGGTCTTACATGTAATTCAATATCGATGCCTCTGTCCTACACAGGGTCTTACACGAAATCAGATACGATGCCGATGTTCCAGACATGGTCTTATACGTAAATCTCAATCGAGATCTGTGTCCCAGACGCGATCTTACACTATGTCTCAGACAGATCTTAGAAACATATAGAGTTTTTCAGATACTAACATATTATCATACTTCTAATATATTTATCTGGCACTCAAGGCCATCCAATACAAATTACAGTTTATATGTGCAGAATTTATTTCAATTAACACGTAATTGTAATTTGACTTACTTTAGATAGATTTCAAATAAAACGAGTCGTCTATTCAACTATTTTGGACTTCCCCCGATCTAAGTCTGATTGTCTTTGTTGTTGATCTAATACAATACAAATTCAACCATTCAATCATTTATTTCATTCAATTTAATCCATATACACATATTTAGGGCACTTTATTTTTAGCCCTTATATTTCCACACTTTGACAATTTAGTCCATTTTTACAAAATCACCAATATGCAAAATTCAGCAAGACTATAGCTTGGCCAAATATACATGGCTTCCATACAAGCCCAAATAACATATTTAATTCTCAATTTATTCCTTCAAAACCTCATTTTCACAATTTAGCTCAATTAGCTCTATTTCATCAAAATTCAAAAACAAAGCTTAATAATCTCACACATATATTTCATAATCCATATAAAAAGCATCTCAAAGCTCATATAATCAACAATGGAATTTCATGAAATCTTTAACAAAAACAGAAATTCAGACATGGGCTTTGAAGAACACGAAGCAACGATCACAGAAACGAAGAAATTATCAAAAACGGACAAAAATCCATACCTTAATCAAGGATCAAAGTGCCAAAACCTAGCTTGTTCTTTTCCTCCCTTTTTCTTTTGTATTTTCAGCAAGGATATGCATGAATGAACAAATTTTCATATATTTGTTTTATTTAATAACATATATTACCTAATTACCTAACCATCCTTTAAAAATTTATCTATTTACTATATTGCCAAACCATGTCTCCCACTATCATATAATGGTCTTATTGACATGTAAGGGCCTCAACTTTAATAAACCATAGCACTTAGGCACTTTAGCAACTAGAAAGCAACCTTTACAACTTACGCGATTTGTCCTTTTTGCAAATCAAGCACAGAAACAGACAAATTAAATTACAGAAATTTTACAGATGTAAATTCACATATCACAGATAGAGAAAATAATATTAAAATATTTTTCAAACTCAGATTTGTTGTCCCAAAACCACTATTTCGACTAGGGTCAAAACCGAACTGTTACAATTCTCCCCCTTAGAGATTTTTATCCTCGAAAATCTTACCGCTAAATAGATTCGGATATTATTGTCTCATAGAATCTTCAGACTCCCACGTGGCCTCTTCAACACCGTGTCGATGCCACATCACTTTAACCAATGGAATTTTCTTGTTTCATAACTCTTTAACCTCACGAGCTAAAATACGGATCGACTTTTCTTCATAAGTCATATCGGACTGAATATCAATCTCAGACGGTGAAATTACATGTGAGGGATCAAATCTGTATCGTCTAAGCATCGATACGTTAAACACATTATGAATCTCTACTAACCCAGATGGGAGCCTCAATTTATAAGCAACCAGTCCAACTCGCTCGATGATTTCATACGGTCCAATGAACCTCGGACTCAACTTGCCCTTTTTGCCAAATCAAAACAGTTTCTTCCATGGAGATACTTTCAGAAACCCTTTATTATCGACCTTAAATTCGATATCTTTTATTTTCAAATCTTCATATGATTTCTGATGACCAGAGGCAGTTTTCAGACTATCTTGGATTACTTTCACTTTCTGTTTTGTTTCTTTTATCAGATCAATACTGTAAATCTTATTCTCACAGAGCTCAGACCAGTATAATGGAGTTCTACACTTTCTACCGTATAAAACTTCGTACGATGTCATTTTGATGCTCGACTAAAAACTATTATTATAAGCAAATTCAATCAAGGGTAAATACTGTTCCTACGTACCTTCAAACTCAAGAATACAACATCTCAACATATCCTCGAGAATCTGAATAATCCGTTCAAATTGACCATCTATTTGTGGATGAAAAGAAGTGTTGAACTATAACCCAGAGCATCTTGCAATTTCTTCCAGAATCGCGATGTGAATCTTGGGTCTCTATCTGACACAATCGACAATGGTACACCATACAATCTCACAATATCAGAAATACAAAGCTCAGCTAACTTATCAAGTGAGAAATCCGATCGTACTGGAATAAAATGAGCTGACTTTGTTAATCTGTCAACTACAACCCAGATTGCATCTTTCTTTCTTGAAGACAGAGGTAAACCCGAAACAAAATCCATGGTCACTAGATCCCATTTCCACTCCGGGATCATAATTGGTTGTAATAACCCAGATGGCACTTGAAGCTCAGATTTAACTTGCTGACAGATTAAACATCTCAAAACAAAGTCAGAAATATCTTTTTCATTCCTGGCCACCAATATAGTTGTTTCAAATCGTTATACATTTTCGTACTTCTCAGATGTATGGAAAATCTACTACTGTGAGCTTCACTCAAAATCATTTGAATCAGGCCGGATTTCTCAGAATACAAAGTCTATTTCTGAATCTCAAACAACCATCAACATCAACCAGGAATTTAGAATCACACAGAGTTCGTTTTCCTATCAATTCAGTGTCATATTTCTGAGCCTCACAGATCTGTTGTATAAACAAAGGTTTTGCTTTCAGTTCAGCACAAACCAAGGTATCATCAGATAGTAGCATGCAATGTAGACAAAGATTTCCTACTTAGAGCATCAGCAACTACATTAGCTTTGCCCGGATGATAATCAATCACGAGTTCGTAGTCTTTTAACAATTCTAACCATCTTCTCTGTCGCAGATTCAAATCTTTTTCGTCATTAAATACTTCAGACTTTTATGATCAGAAAACATGTGACATTTCTCACCAAACAGATATTGACGCCAGATCTTCAAAGCAAATACAATGGCAGCTAACTCAAGGTCGTGTGTCAGATAGTTCTTCTCATGCGGCTTTAATTGTCTCGAAGCATAAGCAACAACTTTTCCTTCTTGCATTAAAACACAACCAAGTCCATTCAATAAAGCACGCTGTAAAAAATGAATTCTTTACCTGACTCAGGTTGTACCAGTACCGGAGCTTCAATTAACAGAGCTTTTAACCGCTCAAAACTTTTCTGATATTTCTCAGACCATTCAAACTTCACATCTTTCTGAAGCAAGTTTGTCAACGGAGTTGCTATTATAGAGAAATCTTTTACAAATCATCTGTAGTAACCGGCAAGTCCCAGAAAACTGCGGACTTCAGATACATTCCTCGGAGGCTTCCAATCCAGAATAGCTGAAATCTTACTCAGGTCAACTCGTATATCGGAAGCTGATACAATATGACCCAGAAAACCAACTTCTCGCAACTAGAATTCACATTTACTAAACTTTGCATAAAACTGTTTTTCTCGCGGAGTCTGTAGTACTATTTTCAGATGTTCAGCATGCTCAGATTCATCACGTGAATAAATTAAAGTATCATCAATGAATACAACAAATTGATCTATATAAGGTCTGAAAATTCTATTCATCAAATCTATAAAAACAGTAGGTGCATTCGTTAAACCAAAAGGCATAACTAAAAATTCATAATGCCCGTACCTCGTTCTGAAAGCAGTTTTCGGAATGTCAGAGTCCTTTACCCGCAACTGATAGTAACCCGATCTTAAATCTATCTTTGCAAATACTGTAATGGCCTAAATTCAAAGTTATCGGAACAATGGTTTCATAACCACAAATCCGATTTAAAGAGAAATTTATTTCAATATTTTTGCATGAAAATTGATATGATAGGAAAATCGTATGAAAATATTGATAGAAAAATTTTACCGATTTAGTGGTTAGTCAGAAAAAGAAATTATTGAAGAAATTGGGTAAAAACAAGGTATTGAGACCTCTATCTCGTAAAACCAAGTCGAAAATAATTTTATAAATATTTATGAAATTTTAGTAATGTGATATTAAAATTTCGTTAGGAAATTTTAATGTTTGGGTAGTCAATTAAATGAAAAGGACTAAATTGTAATAGGTGTAAAAGTTGCTAGAATGATTAAATAGCTTAAGAGTCTAATGAGAAAGGATTTAAAAGGCAATTAGACCCAAAACTTATTTGGGATGGACGGCAAGGGCATGAAATCAGTAGGAAAATTGATAAATTAAGGGTAAAATTGGAATATTGCAAAATTAACTAAATAAAGCTAGGACTAAATAGGAAATATCTAGATTTCTCTTCATTTCTCTTCAATTCCAGCAGCTAAAAATGCCATAGGAGGGTTTTCTAAGCTGGTATTCCATAATTTTTGCACCAAGTGAGTTAATCCTTGCCTTTTTCTTGTAATTTTTGTGTTTCTAAGACTTTTACAACTAGGTCCTACTATTAAATTCATTAGTTTTTGATTTCATGGATGAAATTAAAAGTCACCATGGTTGAGTGCTGTAAGTTTATGATGAAATAGAATGAAATTAAAGCTTTAATTTGTTTATGAGATGATTTTATTAGGTAATTTGAATAGAAATTGATTTTTAGGACCTAATTGTGAAAATGCTTGTAATTAAAGTCTGTTGCTGAAATTCTGATTCCTAAAGGTTGTAAACTAGTTTAAGGAGATAGAATAAAATTTTAATTGAGAAAAATCAGCTCAATTGAAAGGTTAATTGAGTAGGGATGAAATTATCATTTATTAAAAGCTTAAGGGAAAAATGGTAATAAACAGCTTGCACAAAAACAGTTTGGACAGCAGTAGTAGACTAACTTTGGAAAATCACCATAAATTGTAGAAATCGAATTAGAAGATGAAAAAAATATGTAATTAAATCTTATTGAGTCTAGTTTCTCTAGAAGAAATGGTGTAAGCAAAGGATTGGTAATTTTTTAGATATAATGAATTTTTTGAGACAAGGTCAGAATGAATTCGGGTTCCCCTATTCTGACTTTGAAAAATTATAACAAATTGAATAAAAATGATTATGGGCTTAAATTTATATCTATAGAATCCTGAATGAGTATATTTTTAAGAGAAAGAAACAAGAACATCATTTGAATTTTGTATGAAGAGATAATTAATTTTTAGTGAAGAAGGGTCAGAACAGTCAGACAGTAGAACAGGGGTGACTTTAAAGAATAAACTGTAGTTATTTACTATACCAAAAATTCTTAAAATTTTATGGTAAGAAGATATATGAGTCCAGTTTCAAGGAAAATTAACTAATCTTAATTTTGAGTTTCGTAGCTCGAGTTATAAATAATTTAGTAACTATGACTCAAATAGAAAGCTTTGATTAAACTATAAATAAAAATAGTTGAATTATAGAGAATGTTGCATATGAACATGAAATGTATTAAATTGATAATTAAATTTATTTATTTAGATCCAGAAGATTCAAATACAAAGCTAGATCGAGAAAAGGAAAAAGTTCGGGATTAGTAGAATTTTTTTGTTTACAAACAAGTATCAAGGTAAGTTCGTGTAACTTGAATTATATTCTTAAATTGCTTGAGATTGTATGTTATTGATGTGAATATTATTTGAATGTTCATTGTATGAAAATTAATGAAACAATGATATATTTGATAAAATGGGAAGAAATCCCGGTTGAATGAAAGGAAAATTCGATAGATCTCTGAAAAGGAATTGACGGTAAAAAGGATCAAGCCCGGACGGGTGATCCTATCTTGATATAGCCCTCCCGAAGAATATGTGTAAAATGGATTTAGCCCAGACGGGTAATCTGAATTAGGGTTTGAATTTAGCCTGGACTGGTAATTCAGATCCAAGCTCATTAGAGTAATTGTCGTTGCAGGGGATTTAGCCTGGGCTGGTAATCCCAACAATACTCTATGAGTTTATATTGCAGGGGATTTAGACTAGACTGGTAATCTCGCTGCAAGGTTGAGGTTTGCAGGAGTGTGCTCTCTGAAATGGAAATGTATGCACATGAATATGAGTTGACGGACCTGGAAATGTACACTAAAAGTGTACCTCTGAAAATCCATCAAAAATTCTAAGAAATTCAACGGGATAAATATGAAAAAAAATATAAGGAAATGGAAATCATGTATTGATGAGCTCATCAATCATAGTATATATTATTGGTACATGGAAATTATTGTACTAACTTGAATGTTGAGTTTGTTCATGTTAGGGTAATAATGCATTGAATGGATATAGAAATATTTATTGTATTGTATTGAAAATATTAGGTAAGTATAATTCTTGTTACATGAGCTTACTAAGCACAAAGTGCTTACTCTGTTTCATTTTCCCCTGTTTTGTAGTGTTAAGAGCTCGGAGGTCGGATTTGGTCGGAGACACATCACACTATCAACCTCAGGATTTTGGTATATAAAGAAACTTTATTTTGGAAATCAATGGTATGTATAAGCTAATAAAGTAAATGTTAACGTGAAATGAATGTAAAGTTATCCATTAGTATGGTTAACAAACCTGGTTTTGGGTATGTGATGACGTTATTTTATATATATGCTTGAATTTATCTTGAAAATATGTTGAATTGGATTCGTTGATGTGGGTTGTTTTTAGTTTAAAATTTCAGGAAAGGTTAGATATTTATAAAGGGGTTATATTGAGTTAAAAAAAATTTTAATTCGTAAACTCCGGTAATACTTCGTACCCTATTCCGGAAATGAATACGGGTAGGGGTATTACATTTATTGGTATCAGAGCCAGGTTTAGCCGGTTCTAGGACCGATGTAGCAAATATGGGATTAGCTATACATGCCATTTAAATTATTATTGATAGTGTGATATCTCCTGACCATTTAAAATGTGTTTTTCTTATAGTAAATATCTATCGATCGAGCTCAATTTGAAGATGCTGGGAGTCATGCTCCGGCTTCAGTATAAAGAGAAGAAACTAGCAGTAGAAGGACCGAGACAGAGGGTCGAGGGGAGGAGGCAAAAACAGCCTTCTTTCAAATGATGAATGAATGGTTTAGTCAATACTTAAGAACTAACTCTGTAGTGCAGCAAGTTCAAGCTCCCCCTCTTGCTCCTCCACCGATTTCTGAAATCCCATAGGGTATAGGTGCTGAATCTGTCAGAAAAGGGAAAGCTCCAGTAGATAAAATTCGAAAATATGGGGCTGAAGAATTTCGAGCAGCAGTTGATGATGATTCCGAACGGGCTGAATTCTGGTTAGAAAACACTACTTGGGTTTTGGAGGAATTATCTTGTACACTAGAAGAATGCCTGAAATGTGTCGTCTCACTGCTAAAAGACACAGCTTACCATTGGTGGAATACTAAAGCTTCAGTTGTTCCGAAAGAAGAAATTACATGGGAATTCTTTCAGACCGAGTTCAGAAAGAAATATATCAGTCAGAGGTTTCTCGATCAAAAGAGAAAAGAATTTCTTGAGCTAAAACAGGATAACAGATCAGTATCTGAGTATGAAAGAGAATTTGTTCGATTGAGTAAATATGCTCGAGAATGGGTACAGTCAGAAGCTGAAATGTGCAAACGATTCGAAGAAGGGTTGAATGAAGACATTAAGCTACTGATCGAAATTCTTGAAATTCGAGAGTTTGCTACATTGGCAGAGAGAGCTTATAAAGCAGAAGAATTGAGCAAAGAAAAGAAACACGCTGAGAGGGAAGCTCAAATTTTAAGTAAAAGACCGATGGGAAAATCCCAGTTTTCTACTTTAAAGAAATTGAAGAAGTACCAGGATCATTCTACCTCAGCCACTGGGTATTCTGGTAGAGAGCGAGGTTCTCAACGCACTAATCCAAGACCTTCTACTCCATCAGTGACCAGTGTTGGCAGTGTTGGCACTCCTAAGCCGAGATGCCAGTACTGTAATAAAGCTCATTTTAGTGAATGTCGATTAAAGAGCGAGGCTTGTTACCGATGTGGTTCTTTTGACCATTTCCTCAGAGATTGTGCAGAAAGGGATGAAAAAGAAGCTGAACAGATATCGAAATCGAGTAATCCAGTTTCGAGAGGTAGACCACCTCGACTATCTGGTAATGTCAGTGGTAGCCGAGGAGCTACGAAAGATATTGCAGGCAGGTCTGAAGCACGAGCACCTGCTAGGACATATGCCATCCGTGCCAGAGAAGATGCCTCAGCACCTGATATTATTACTGGTACATTTTCTTTACTTAATACTGGTATTATTACATTGATTGATCCTGGTTCTATGCATTCATATATATATGTGTTAAACTTGCAATTGTTAAAAATTTATCATTTGAACCTACTAAATTTGTGGTTAAAGTCTCGAACCCCCTGGGCCAGTCTGTGTTGGTGGATAAAATTTGTAAAATTGTCCACTGATGGTAAGAGGTTATTGTTTCCTGGCTGATTTAATGTTACTGTCATTTGATGAATTTGACGTGATATTGGGCATGGATTGGTTAACCCAGCATGATGCGGTAGTAAATTGTAGACAAAAATATATTGTGCTAAAATGTCAGAATAGCGAGTTGCTCCCGGTTAAATCTGATCCGACAAAGGGGTTATCTGATGTGATTTCAGTAATGGCAGCACAGAAGTATGTCAAAAAAGGGTATGATGCTTACTTGGCTTCTGTACTCGACAACAAGGTATCTGAGTCAAGGATACAAGCAGTGCCAATAGTATGTGAATCTTTCGATGTGTTTCTAGAGGAATTACCAGGGTTGCCACCAGAAAGAGAAGTGGAATTTTCCATAGATTTGATTTCGGGAACTACTCCGATTTCCATAGCTCCGTACCGGATGGCTTTTACTGAATTAAAGGAGTTAAAGACACAGTTGCAAGAGCTTATTGACAGGGGTTTTGTTCGACCGAGTCATTCACCTTGGGGTGCTCCGGTTCTGTTTGTGAAAAAGAATGACGGGTCTTTAAGACTATGTATCGACTACCAGCAGCTTAATAAAGTAACCATAAAGAATAAGTACCCGTTACCCCGGATTTATGATTTATTTCATCAGCTGAAAGGTGCTACTGTGTTTTCAAAGATTGATCTTCGATCAGGTTATTATCAGTTACGGGTAAAGGAGTCAGATGTGCCAAAAAAGCCTTCAGAACCAAGTACGGACATTATGAGTTTCTGGGTATGCCGTTTGGGCTAACTAATGCACCTGCAGTATTCATGGATTTGATGAATAGGATATTCAGACCGTACTTAGATAGATTTGTAGTAGTGTTCATTGATGATATTTTGGTTTATTCTCGGGATGAAGAAGAACATGCAGAACATTTGAGAATTGTGTTGCAAATTCTGCGAGAGAAACAGTTATATGCTAAATTCAGTAAATGTGAATTTTGGCTCCGAGAAGTGGGTTTTCTTGGACACATTTTATCTTTCGAAGGTATCAGGGTAGATCCCAGTAAAATCTCAGCTATTGTCAATTGGAATCCACCAAAGAATGTATCTGAAGTTAGAAGTTTCTTGGGTTTAGCTGGTTATTATCGGAGATTTGTACAGGGATTCTCTATGATAGCTTTTCTGATGACTCGATTATTGCAGAAAGATGTAAAGTTCGAGTGGACTGATGAATGTCAGTAGAGTTTCAACCAATTGAAAGATCTACTAATGAAAGCACCTGTATTAGTGCAACCTGAACCGGGCAAGGAATTTGTTATTTATAGTGATGCCTCATTAAATGGTTTAGGTTATGTCTTAATGCAAGAAGGTAAAGTAATAGCCTATGCTTCAAGACAACTTAAACCACATGAAAGAAATTGCCCAGTACATGATCTTGAATTAGCTGCTATTGTATTTGCACTGAAGATATGGCGGCATTACTTGTACGGTGAGAAATGGCATATTTATACTGATCATAAAAGCTTGAAATATTTGATGACACAGAAATATTTGAATTTGAGACAGCGCAGGTGGCTTGAACTGATAAAGGACTATGATTTGATTATTGATTACCATCTGGGTAAGGCTAATGTTGTAGCTGATGCTTTGAGCCGGAAATCTCTGTTTTCTTTACGAGCTATGAATACCCAATTATCATTGACTGATGATGGTTCAATCCTACTAGAATTAAGAGCTAAACTGACATTTTTACAGCAAATATGTGAAGCTCAGAAGAATGATGAGAAGTTACAAGTTAAACGGGCACAGTGTGAGTCAGGTAATGATTCTGAATTTCAGATTAGTTTTGATGGTTGTTTATTATTTAGAGGTAGGGTATGTGTACATCAGAATTCAGAGCTCATACAGAAGATTCTACGCGAGGCTCACAGCGGTACTATGTCTGTACATCCGGGGAGTAATAAAATGTATAATGATCTGAAAATGATGTACTGGTGGTCGGGAATGAAACGTGATATCTCTGAGTTTGTATCAAGGTGTTTAATATGTTAGCAAGTTAAAGCTGAACATCAGGTACCTTCGGGGTTATTTCAGCTAATTACTATACCAGAATGGAAATGGGAAAGAATCACTATGGATTTTGTATCGGGGTTACCTTTGTCTCCGAGGAAAAAAGATGTTATTTGGGTGATTGTTGACCGATTGATAAAGTCAGCTCACTTTATTCCGGTACGTATGGATTATTCTTTAGATAAATTAGCTGAACTATACATATCTGAGATTGTCAAGCTACATGGAGTGCCTGTGTCTATTATATCGGATAGAGATCCCTGATTTATGTCTCGTTTTTGGGACTAATTGCAAGAAGCCTTAGGTACTCAGTTGTATTTCAGCACTGCATTTCATCCTCAGATAGATGGTCAATCTGAGCATGTAATTCAAGTATTGGAAGATATGCTACGATGTTGTATACTAGATTTTAAGGTAATTGGGAGAGGTATCTACCTTTGATTGAATTTGCTTACAATAATAGTTATCAGTCCAGTATTAAAATGACTCTGTATGAAGCTTTGTATGGTAGAAAATGTAGAACACCATTATATTGGACAGAACTCAGTGAAAGGAAGATACATGGGGTTGATTTGATCCGGGAAACAGAAGAAAAAGTAAAGGTTATTCGAGATAGTCTAAAAGTAGCTTCCGATCATCAAAAATCATATGCCGACCTTAAACGAAAAGAGATTGAATTTCAAGTCGGTGACAAGGTATTCCTGAAAGTGTCTCCTTGGAAGAAAGTCCTCCGATTCGGTCGAAAGGGTAAACTGAGTCCAAGATTTATCGGGCCATATGAAATCATAGAAAGAATTAGACCGGTCGCTTATCGATTGGCATTACCACCGGAACTTGATAAAATCCATAATGTTTTTCATGTATCTATGTTATGACGATATCGATCAGATCCTTCACATGTTATTTCTCCGACAGAAGTGGAAATTCAACCGGATATGACTTACAGTGAATAACCGGTCAAGATATTGGCATGGGAGACAAAAGAGCTTAGAAATAAAAATATAAATTTGGTGAAAGTATTGCGGCAAAAGCACGAGATTGAGGAAGTGACATGGGAACCGGAGGAGGCAATGAGGAAACAATACCCAAATCTCTTTACTGGTAAGATTTTCGAGGACGAAAATCCTTAAAGGGGGGAGAGTTGTAATGGCCTAAATTCAAAGTTATCGGAACAGTGGTTTCGTAACCACAAATCCTATTTAAAGAGAAATTTCTTTAAATATTTTTGCATGAAAATTGATATGATAGGAAAATCGTATGAAAATATTGATAGAAAAATTTTACCGATTTAGTGGTTAGTTAGAAAAAAAATTATTGAAGAAATTGGGTAAAAACGAGGTATCGGGACCTCTGTCTCGTAAAATCGAGTCGAAAATAATTTTATAAATATTTATGAAATGTTAGTAATGTGGTATTAAAATTTCGTTAGGAAATTTTAATGTTTGGGTAGTCAATTAAATGAAAAGGACTAAATTGTAATAGGTGTAAAGGTTGCTAGAATGATTAAATAGCTTAAGAGTCTAATGAGAAAGGATTTAAAAGGCAATTAGACCCAAAATTTATTTGGGATGGACGGCAAGGGCATGAAATCAGCAGGAAAATTGATAAATTAAGGGTAAAATTGGAATATTGCAAAATTAACTAAATAAAGCTAGGACTAAATAGGAAATATCTAGATTTCTCTTCATTTCTCTTCAATTCCAGCAGCTAAAAAGCCATAGGAGGGTTCTCTAAGCTGGTATTCCATAATTTTTTCACCAAGTGAGTTAATCCTTGCCTTTTTCTTGTAATTTTTGTGTTTCTAAGACTTTTACAACTAGGTCCTACTATTAAATTCATTAGTTTTTGATTTCATGGATGAAATTGAAAGCCACCATGGTTGAGTGCTGTATGTTTATGATGAAATAGAATGAAATTAAAGCTTTAATTTGTTTATGAGATGATTTTATTAGGTAATTTGAATAGAAATTGATTTTAAGACCTAATTGTGAAAATGCTTGGAATTAAAGTCTATTGTTGAAATTCTGATTCCTAAAGGTTGTAAACTAGTTTAAGGTGATAAAATAAAATGTTAATTGAGAAAAACCAGCTGAATTGAGGGGTTAATTGGGTAGGGACGAAATTATCATTTATTAAAAGCTTAAGGGAAAAATGGTAATAAACAGCTTGCTAAAAAAACAGTTTGGACAGCAGCAGTAGACTAACTTTGAAAAATCACCATAAATTTTATAAATCAAATTAGAAGATGAAAAAAATATTGAATTAAATCTTGTTGAGTCTAGTTTCTCATAGAAAAATAGTGTAAGCAATGGATTTGTAAATTTTGAGATATAATGAATTTTGTGAGACAATGTGAGAATGAATTCGGGTTCCTCTGTTCTGACTTTGAAAACTCATAAAAAATTGAATACAAGTAATTAGGGGCTTAAATTTATATATATATAATTCTGAATGAGTCTATTTTTAAGAGAAAGAAACAAGAACATCATTTGAATTCTGTATGAAGAGATAATTAATTTTTAGTGAAGAAGGGTCAGAACTATCAGACAGCAGAACAGGGGTGACTTTAAAGAATAAACTGTAGTTATTGACTAAACCAAAAATTCTAAAAATTTTATGGTAAGAAGATATATGAGTCTAGTTTCAGGGAAAATTAACTGATCTTAATTTTGAGTTCCTAGCTTGAGTTATAAATAATTTAGTGACTATAACTCAAATAGACAACTTTGAATAAACTATAAATAATAATAGTTGAATTATAGAGAATGTTGCATATGAACATGAAATGTATTAAATTGATAATTAAATTTATTTATTTAGATCCAGAAGATTCAAATACAAAGCTAGATCGAGGAAAGGAAAAAGTTCAGGATTAGTATATTTTTTTTGTTTACAAACAAGTATCAAGGTAAGTTCGTGTAACTTGAATTATATTCTTAAATTGCTTGAGATTGTATGTTATTGACGTGAATATGATATGAATGTTTATCGTATGAAAATTAATGAAACATTGATATATTTGATAAAATGGGAAGAAATCCCGGTTGAAAGAAAGGAAAATTCGATGGATCTCTGAAAAGGAATTGACGGTAAAAAGGATCAAGCCCGGACGGGTGATCCTATCCTGATATAGCCCTCCCGAAGAATGTGTAAAATGGATTTAGCCTGGACGGGTAATCTGAATTAGGGTCTGAATTTAGCCTGGACTGGTAATTCAGATCCAAGCTCATTAGAGTAATTGTCGTTGCAGGGGATAGCCTGGGTTGGTAATCCCGACAATACTCTATGAGTTTATATTGCAGGGGATTTAACCTAGACTGGTAATCCCGCTGCAAGGTTGAGGCTCGCAGGAGTGTGCTCTTTGAAATGGAAATGTGCGCACATGAATATGATTTGACGGACCCGAAAATGTACACTAAAAGTGTACCTCTGAAAATCCATCAAAAATTCCAAGAAATGCGACGGGATAAATATGAAAAAAAATATAAGGAAATGGAAATCATGTATTGATGAGCTCATCAATCATAGTATATATTATTGGTACATGGAAATTATTGTACTAACTTGAATGTTGAGTTTGTGCATGTTAGGGTAATAATGCATTGAATGGATATAGAAATATTTATTGTATTGTATTGAAAATATTAGGTAAGTATAATTCTTGTTAAATGAGCTTACTAAGCACAAAGTGCTTACTCTGTTTCATTTTCCCCTGTTTTGTAGTGTTAAGAGCTCGGAGGTCGGATTTGGTCAGAGACACATCACACTATGAACCTCAGGATTTCGGTATATAAAGAAACTTTATTTTGGAAATCAATGGCATGTATAAGCTAATAAAGTAAATGTTAATGTGAAATGAATGTAAAGTTAGCCATTAGTATGGTTAACAAACCTGGTTTTGGGTATATGATGACTTTATTTTATAAATATACATGAAAATTATCTTGAAAATATGTTGAATTGGATTGGTTGATGTGGATTGTTTTTGGTTTAAAATTTCAAGGAAGGTTAGATATCTATAAAGGGGTTATATTGAGTTAAAAAAAATTTTAATTCGTAAACTCCGGTAATACTTCGTACCCTATTCCGGCAATGAATACGGGTAGGGGTATTACAAATACAGTAGCACCTTTCAACTGATGGAATAAGTCATCAATTCGAGGTAGAGGATATTTGTCCTTTATAGTCACTTTGTTAAGCTGTCGGTAATCAATACACATTCTCATTGTGCCATCTTTCTTTTTTACAAACAGAACAAGAGCACCCCATGGTGAAAAACTCGGTCTAGCAAACCCTCGATCGGTCTATTCTTGCAACTGAGATTTTAATTCTTTTAACTCGGTCGGAGCCATTCTATACGTAGCTATTGAAATCGGAATAGTACCAGGTACTAATTTAATGCCAAACTCAACTTCTCGAATCGGAGGCAAACCAGGTAGTTCTTCAGGAAACACATCAGAGGATTCACAAAGAACAGGTACTAATTCAACTTTCTTATCATTCACTTTCGAATTTAGCACATAAGCTAAGTAGGCTTCACAACCTTTCTTCACATATTTCCGTATTTTCATTGCAGATATCACAATGGCAGTCCATTCAGATCACTAGACTCATTCGAATTATCTCATCATTCTTACACCTTAAATCAATGACTTTTTGTTTGCAATTTACAATAGAATCATGCAAAGTTAACCAATCCATTCCCAGAATTATGTCAAATTCATCGAAAAGTAAAAGCATCAGATCAGCAGGAAAACAGACATCTCGTATCATTAACGGGCAATTCTTGCAGACTTTATCAACCAAAACACTTTTGCCTAAGGGGTTCGATACTCTAATTACGAATTCAGTAAACTCTATAGGCAAAGTCTTACTGTGCACTAAATTCATACAAATATAAGAATGCGTTGATCCAGGATCTATCAATGCAATCACAGAAGTATTATAGAGAGTAAAAGTACCAATAATCACGTCTGGAGACGAGGCTTCCTCACGAGCTCAGGTACCATAGGCTCTGGCAGGTGTTCTAGCCTTAGATCTAACAATAGTATCTCTAGTAGCTCTTTGACCACTACTTGCATTTCTTGCATTTCTGGAAGGTCTACCTCTAGCTGAGGTGTTACTCGATCTCGGATTCTGTACATTTTCTTGCTCAACAGGTTCAGAATAATCTCTTACACAATGATCCAGAGATCCACATCGACAACAGGCTCGGTCATTCAATCTACAATTTCCCGGATGTCTTTTACCACAGTGTTTACATTCAGATCTCTCAGATCAGACTTTCCCAATACTTGCAACAAAAGTAGCAGGGACTCTAAAGTTTGAATACGATCTAGCTCGATCTCGGTTTGAATGTCCCACATTAGCATTTAAACGGCTTTGATCATCTCAGAATTTCTTTGACATAGACTAAAATGATCTACTCGAAAATCTCATTTTAGCATCTCTAGCTTCAGAATCAGCTTTCCTTTTCTCTTTACTTAATTCTTCAGCTTTACATGCTCGTTCAACAAGCACTACCATTTCTTTAATTTCCAAAATCCCAACTAACAGACGGATATCTTCGTTTAGTCCATCTTTAAACCTTTTGCACATTATTGCTTCATTCGATACACATTCCTGAGCATACCGGTTCAATCTCACAAGTTCACATTCGTATTCAGTAACAGACATACGGCCTTGTTTAAGCTCGAGAAACTCTTTGAGTTTCTGATCGATGAATCTTTGACTGATATATTGCTTCCTAAATTCAGCTTGGACACGTAACTCGATCTCCCGGAACCACAAATATTAAGGTTTTCCACCAATGGTACGCCATATCTCTCAGAAGTGAAACAGCACATTTCACATATTCTTCAGGATTCAAAGACATTTCATCAAATACTCATATTGTATTCTCTAACCAGAATTCGGCTCTTTCAGCATCATCATTTGTTGTAGCTCAGAACTCTTCAGCTCCATACTTTCTAATCTTATCAACTGGTTGTCTACTCAACTATACCGGATTCACTCGTGCCATATTAGAAATTTGAGGAGGATTTACTGGGGGTGGAGGATGTTGTACAGTCGGATTGGTTCTAATATATTGGGTGAACCATTCATTCATCATCTGATAGAAGGCTTGCTTAGCCTCACCATCACTGCTACTCGTAGCCGGTCTAGAATCAGCTTGCATCATCCCTTACGCGATAGCATGCGCATTGCTTTCAACATCGTCAGCTACAGCTCTATCGAGATCCATTTGCTATATAAAAGCACATTTCAATGTCAGGAGTCATCACTATCATAGATTCGAATATATGGCATGTATAGCTAGACTCATATACGCTATAGTAGTCCTAGAAATGATTAAACCATGGCTCTGATACCAATAAAATGTAACACCCCTAACCCGTAACTGACATTGAAATAGGGTTATGAGGTATTACCAGATAGACAGAACATTTCGGACCAATTCAAAATCACATATATTATTTAACATCATTTCATAAGCAATCATCTCTAAATATAGTCTACGAGACCTAAAACATACATTTAAGGAAAGGTTGAAACTAAACCGAACCTATTCAAAATTTTTAGAACTTAACCAATTCCATTTTAACCACTTGTTCACAAAATGGGACCCTTCATCACTAATGATAGCTCTTGGGGTTCCAAACCTTGTGAACACGTGTTTCTATAAGAACTTAGTTACAACCCTAGCATCGTTTGTCAGATAGGCTTCAGCCGCGACCGACTTGGATGCATAATCTACTGTTACCAATATATACTTGTGACCAAAAGGCGAAGGAAAAGGACCAAGAAAATCAATACCCCATACATCGAACAATTCTACCTCAATGATGTTTGTTCGAGGCATCTCATTTCTGTTGGTGACATTTCTGACCATTTGACATTGATCACAGCTCTTTACGTACACATATGCATCCTTGAATAGTGTTGGCCAAAAGAATCCGGCTCGCAATACTTTGGCCGCCGTACGAGTTCCTCCGAAGTGTCCCCCACTCAGAGCTGAGTGACAATGGTATAAAATATTTTGTACTTCATTTTCTGCCATGCATCTCCTGAACATCTGATCTGCACACTTTTTAAACAAATATGGCTCTTCCCAGAAATAGTACTTCACATCGTGAAAGAACTTTCTCCTTTGTTGATACGCCTTACCGATTGGAATCAAACCACAAGCTAAATAGTTAGCAATATCAGTAAACCAAGGGGTACTATGGACATGACTTACATTCAGTATGTGTTCATCTGGAAATGTTTCCTGATTTGGTATACTAGGTGAATTCCCTTCTTGCGGCTCCAATCTGGACAAGTGATCTGCTACTTGGTTTTATACTCCCTTCCGATCTTGAATTTCTAAATCAAACTCTTGAAGTAGAAACACCGACCGGATAATTCTCAGTTTAGCATCTTTCTTGGCAACTAAGTACTTAATTACCGAGTGGTCCATATAAACAGTTACTTTCGTACCTACAAGATAAGATCGAAACTTGTCAAAAGCAAATACAATCGCAAGTTGCTCTTTTTCTGTTACCGTATAGTTCAACTGAGCTCTTGTAAGAGTCTGGCTTGCATAGTAGATGGGATGAAAAATTTTGTTCCTCCGCTGGCCCATGACAGCCCCTATTGCAAAGTTGCTTGCATCATACATTAATTCAAATGGGAAATCCTAGTCTGGTGTGATGATTATGGGTGTCGTAACTAATCGACTCTTCAAATCTTTAAAAGCCTTTAAGCATTCATCATCGAACTTGAACGTCTTGTCCTTCTCCAATAATTTGTATAAGGGTTTAGCAATTTTGGAGAAGTCCTTGATAGATTTTCGATAGAACCGGGCGTGGCCCAAAAAGCTCCTAACACCCTTTACAGATGTTGGAGGTGGGAGTTTCTCGATAACATCTACTTTTGCTTTATCTACCTCGATTCCATGTCTCGTTATCCGATGCCTTAGAACAATTCCTTCTTGTACCATGAAATGGCACTTTTCCTAGTTAAGTACTAGGTTTGTTTCTTCGCATCGCCTTAGTACCTTAGCTAGATTGGCTAAGCAATCATCATAAGTATCACCGAATACTGAAAAGTCATCCATAAAAACTTCCAAGTACTTTTCAACCATGTCAGTAAAAATAGACATCATACATCTTTGAAATGTAGTAGGTGCATTACATAAACCAAATGGTATGTGTCTAAATGCAAATGTACCGTACGAACAGGTGAACGTTGTCTTGTACTGATCTTCTGGTGCTACTGTAATCTGATTATACCCCGAGTATCCATTGAGAAAATAGTAATAGTCTCGCCCCATGAGTCTATCCAACATCTGATCCAAGAATGGCAAAGAAAAGTGACCTTTCCTAGTCATCTTATTCAGTTTCTGATGAACAATACAAATCCTCTATCCCGTAACTGTTCTAATTGGTATCAACTCGTTATTCTCGTTCTCTACGACTGTGATACCTCCCTTGTTTGGCACACACTGGACCAGACTTATTCACGAACTATCTGAGATGGGATAAATAATACCCGCATCTAACCACTTGATAATATCCTTTTTCACCACGTCCTTCATAATAGGGTTCAGTCTTCGTTGTCCATCAATCATCCCTTTTTTGCCATCTTTCAGGATAATCTTGTGCATGCATACAGATGAACTAATACCACGGATATCGGATATGGTCCATCCGATAGCCTTCTTGAATTGTTTCAAGACCAATATGAGTTTCTCTTCTAGCTCAGTAGTTAATTCTACTGAAACAATCACAGACAAAGTAGAAGCGTTACCTAATAAACGTATTTTAAATATGAAGGTAATACCTTGAGTTCTAATTTAGGTGGTTCTTCGATTGACGCTTTTGGTTGGGTATACTCCCTCTTCTCTAACTCTAAAGATTCAAAGCGGGATTACGGATTAAATCCCTTTTGATTAGCTTCCAACAAAGCTAAATATTCATCCTCCTCTTCATCATTTGGGGGATCTGATGTCAAAATTTGTTCCAACGGATCCTCAACATAGTTGAGCTCCTTTTCCACTATTGAATCCTCTAAATTGGATACTGTAGAACAATCATCAATTGTGTCACGAAACCGCATAGACTTAAAAATGTTAAATGTTACCTGATCATCCTGAACACGCATCGTAAGCTCGCCCTTCTGCACATCTATAAGGGTCCTTTTAGTTGCTAAGAACGGTGTTCCTAGGATAATCGACACTTCTTTGTCTACTTCAAATTCTAGGATAACAAAATTAGTAGGGAAAATAAATTTATCTACTCGTACAAATACGTCTTCAATTTTTCCTTCTGAATGTGCTAAGAATCGGTCTGCTAGCTGAAGTGTAACCGTAGTAGGTCTAACTTCACCTATCCCCAACTTTCTAAATATTGACATAGGCATCAAGTTAATACTCGCACCTAAGTCACATAAAGCCTTACCACAATATGTTGCTCCAATGTTGCAAGGTATGGTAAAACATCCAGGACCCTTCATTTTGGGGGGTAGTTTGTCTTGAAGACATGCCCTGCATTCCTTCATCAGAGCTACCGTCTCAAATTCTCCAAGTCTTCATTTTTTGGGCAGGATATCCTTCATAAACTTGATGTAGTTTGGCATTTGTTTAAGTGCTTGAACCAACGGGATGTTGATGTGAAGTTGCTTGAGTACGTCTAGAAATTTCTTGAATTGAATTTCCTGCTTTTGCTTTTGAAGTCATTGAGTGTAGGATGGTGGTGGTTTCTTTACTGGAATTGGTTGATTCGTTTTCTGTGGTAATTCTGCATCTAACGGAGTTGTTAGTTGATCAAAATTAGCTGGTTCTGAAATTACCTTGTCGGGTTTTTCTGATTGTGATTCTTGTGCAACTGGAATTTCAACACTCGGTTGAACTTCCTCTGAGTCTTGAGCATTAGCTGGCTCCCTTTCAGCTTCGATATTGTTGGGCTCTATTGTCTTTTCACTCCTCAATTTCAATGCAGTGCTCCTTCCTCGGATTCCTCAGATTCTCCTATCACTAGGTAAAGCACCTTGTGGTCGATTCTTGAGTTCAGTAGCTAGCTGGCCCACTTGATTCTCAAAATTCCTTAGAGTGGCATCGTTTTTTGCCATATATGCCTTCAATAAATTCTCTAAGCTATTGGATGATTCGGCCTAAGCTGGTTTCTGAACTTGTTGGGAAAAACTAGGCGGCTGAGTCGGTCTAGGTTGAGCGTAGTTGTTACTGGTTCCAGCCCCTTGGTTGTTCCAGGAAAAATTCGAGTGGTTTCGCCAGGATGGGTTATAGAAGTTGGATTGTAGTCCTTGCCTTCCTTGGTGGTTTTGGTTACCCATGTAATATACGAATTCAAGGTTTGATGGTCATTCTTTGAACAAATGTCCCTCCCCACAATAAACATAGGCTATACTCTCAAATTGGTAAGATGGTTAGGCTGCAGAAATGCTAGACCCATTAATGGTAAGATTCTTAAGCATTGAGGATATTGAAGATACCTGAGATGTGAGTGAAGTGAGTGTGTCCACTTCATGTATTCCAATGACTCGTCTTCCTGATGCGGCTCAATTGGTTGGCCATTGCTAATTGTTACTGGCGATCCTCTCGATGATTTCGTAAGCCTTATTATAGGACTTAGAAAAGAGAGCCTCATTAGCAGAAGCGTCCACTACCATCCACGTGTGAGCATTAAGACCATTATAAAATGTCTCAGTTCGATGCAATGTGGGATTCCATAATGAGGGCATTTCTGTAATAGCTCTTTGTATCGTTCCCATGCCTTATACAAGGACTCATCATCCATTTGTTGGAAAGCAGTGATCTCGTTCCTCAACTTAGCATTCTTACTAGGCGGGAAATACTTCATGAGGAATCTTTTGGCTAACTCTTGCTATGTAGAAATTGAGTTTGGTGGCAATGAATTCAACCAGGCTCGAGCTCTGTCCCTTAGTGAGTACGGGAATAGCTTCAATTGTAATGCATCTTCAGAAACTCCAACTAATTTGAAAGAGTCACCTACCTCCATAAATATTCTTAAATGAAGATAAGGATCTTCTGTAGGTATTCCACTGAATTGGCCCACTGTTTGAAACATCTGGAACATGATTGGCTTCAGCTCAAATTGTTGTGCATCGATTTCGGGTCTCTTAATACCCGGATTAAGATCATTAAAAATAGGCACTGCATACTATCTCAAGGCTCTATCCCTATCATCAGCAATAAGGATAGGATTTTGAGCAAGGTTTGCTCCATTTCCTTGACTCATATTCTCGAAATTCATTCCTTCAGTCATTCTCTGGTTCGCTTGTCTTCTTATCTGTCGAAAGGTTCATTCTATCTCAGGGTTCTCTATCCCTATCATCAGCAATAAGGATAGGATTTTGAGCAAGGTTTGCTCCATTTCCTTGACTCATATTCTTAAAATTCATTCCTTCAGTCTTTCTCTGGTTCGCTTGTCTTCTTCGCTGCCGAAAGGTTCGTTCTATCTCAGGGTCTTCAAGGAGTAAGTCAATAATCCGGTCAATACTCATACACACATGAAATAATCACAGAAAAAAATTAAATAGAAAAATAAAACAAGATGTAAAACTAACAAATTCACAAATAATGACTTTTTAAAACAATCCCCGGCAATGGCACCAAAAACTTGGAACGACGGAAAAATGTGCAAGTGTACACAATTGCAACAAGTAATAAAGTGACAAGTAAATGTCGAGTTATCATACTCACAGGGATTGTAAAAGAATTATTTATGAATTTAATTGTAAAACACTTGTGAAGTAAAACCAATTTGGTTTTAGAAGATGATCAAAAACTATTTTAAAAAAACTAAGTAAATAATTAAAAATAACAAAAGAGTTCTAATGCATGATTTCAAATAATATTTAATCAATGTAACATACTTGTGTTGGATTAATTATATTTCTGGAACTCAGAATTATTAAACTCATGTTTATATTGTTATGAATAAATTCACAGCAACCCGATAGTTTGCTAACTTACGAACAAACTTACATACAAAAATCCATTCATCTCTTGACATATCCCTATGTCAACTCAACCAACCAAATAGATTCTAGCAAGCAAACATGCTATTGCACATACATACTCATTAAATTGAACCAATCTGTTGCATATCCCTATGTCAATTCAAACGATCAATTAAATCTAATAAGCATATAAAAGAATTTGTGAAGTAACAAGGCATCCCTACCTTGAAACAATTTAATCACAATAATCTTGCAAGTTATGCAAGGCAATAATATTGCCAAATGCATTGCTAATTTACCCTTCAACTACCTTAGAAGAATAAATATACACTGATTAAGTACTGTGTCAATTAATTATAATTTCAATCCGTTTAAATAATTAATTCATTAGTTACCTCACAGTCGTAACGCAAGAATAACTTAGGCATGATTTTACTTAACCAAGCAATTTACAGAGGCCTATAACAGCATAAACATCATTTAAACAATTCAAGCAGGCAGAATATAGTCAACCCAACACAAACATAATTTAAGTTGAATTGATTAAAATAACCATTTCAATAGCATAAATATTCATAAACATGTTCGTCAAAACAACAACAAAAATTAAAGAGTTAGGGAACAAGAGGTAAATCCGGTGTTTCTCCGTGGCTTGACTAGTTGCTCTGTTCTTTGTTCTTCGTTGGCCTTGGCCATAAAGGTGGCTTATGAAAATCTAATTGCTGCTCCAAAATGGCTGATAGAAGCCTCTTTCCCAAGAGAAGAAATTGACACTTGAACAAGAGGGAATGAAATGGAAAAAATGAGAGAAAAGTGAGAGAGGGAATGAGAGAATGATGTGAAGTGAGTGAAGCTTTGAATGATCAGCAAGGGGTGGCTTTTATAGCAGATTCTCGCTGCTAAAAATATCAAATTCTAGCATCCAAAGAGACCTCCCTTGGTCGGCCACACACATAGCAAAGTTAAGAGTTTCAGCTTTGCTATTTTAAGCTTGGGGCAAATCTACAAAGCCATAATTTAAGGTGGGGTTTGAATGCAATTTAGAAGTCTTTTGAGGGCCTTTTTGCAAGCATATTTAATCAGATAAAATGCTGATTTGGGTCAGCATATGGACGGTTCTGGGCTTCCCATTTAGTGGCTGGTTTGGTTCACTCAATTTGGCCCGACCAGTGCGGTTCAACTGGACCCTTTCTCCACAATTAATTAAAAATAATTTATTTAACCCACATTAAATGGGGAATAAATTAAAATTAATTAAATTACGAATTACTACACATTTCTCGACCGTCTTAGACTGGAAATTAAAATGCCTCGATACTTCAAATTACTTCTCAGTTTTGTGCTTTCAGCAGTGTCAGCCGAGCCAATTTTCTACCTTTGCGCGAATCTGTCGAAAATAGTCAAAATTAATCAAAATTAAGTATAAAATTAAATAAATTCACCATGTTCATATTTTTAACATGATTTAATTATTTTGCGACAAGAATTTAACTGGATTTGCATGAATTTAAGTAAAATTGGGTATGAAAAAGTATATAAATTTTTGTGTTTCTAATGGGGTTCAGTCTTAATTGTCCATTGATCGTCCCTTTCTCGCCATATTCTAGTATTATCTTGTGCATGCATACAGATAGACTAATACCGCAGATATTAGCTATGGTCCATCTGATAGCCCTCTTGAATTGTTTCAACACCAAGATGAGTTTCTCTTCTTGCTCAGTAGTTAATTATGCTGAAACAATCACAGGCAGAGTAGAAGAGTTATCAAATAAACATATTTTATATGTGAAGGTAGTACCTTGAGTTCTAATTTAGGTGGCTCCTCGATTGATGCTTTTGGTTAGGCATAATCCCTTTCCTCTAACTCCAAAGATTCAAAGCGGGATTGCGGAATAAATCCCCTTTGATTAGCTTCTAACAAAGCTAAGTAATTATCCTCCTCTTCATCATTCGGAGGATCTGATGTCAAAATTTGTTCCAACGGATCCTTCACATAGTTGAGCTCCTTCTCCACTATTAAATCTTCTAAATCGGATACTGCAGAACAATCATCAATTGTGTCAGGAAATCGCATAGACTTAAAAATGTTAAATGTTACCTGATCATCTTGAACACGCATAGTAAGCTCGCCCTTCTGCACATCAATAAGGGTCCTTCCGGTTGCTAAGAACGGTCCTCCTAAGATAATTGGCACTTCTTTGTCTACTTCAAAGTCTAGGATAACAAAATCAACAGGGAAGATAAATTTATCTACACGTACCAATACGTCCTCGATTTTTCCTTCTGGATGTGCTAAGGATCAATTTTCTAATTGAAGTGTAACCGTAGTAGGTCTAACTTCACCTATCCCGAACTTTCTAAATATTGACATAGGCATCATATTGATACTCGCACCTAAGTCACATAGTGCCTTACCACAATATGTTGCTCAATGTTGCAAGGTATGGTAAAACATCCAGGATCCTTCAATTTTGGGGGTAGTTTGTCTTGAAGATTGCACTGTATTCCTTCGTCAGAGCTACCGTCTCAAATTCTCCGAGTTTTTATTTTTTGGACAGGATATCCTTCATGAATTTGACATAGTTCAGCATTTGCTCAAGTGCTTCAACCAACGGGATGTTGATATGAAGTTGCTTGAGTACATCTAGGAACTTCTTGAATTGAATCTCCTGCTTCTGCTTTTTAAGTCTTTGAGGGTAAGGTGGTGGTGGTTTCTTTACTGGAACTGGTTGATTCGTCTTCTGTGGAAATTCTGCATCTGACAGGGTTGTTAGTTGATCAGAATTAGCTGGTTCTAAAATTACCTTGTCGGGTTTTGCAGATTCTGGTTCATGTGACACTAGAATTTCAACGCTTGGTTGAACTTCCTCTGATTCTTGAGCATCAGCTTGCTCCTTTTCAACTTCAACGGTGTTGGGCTCTACTGTCTTTCCACTCCTCAATGTTAATGCTTTGCAATGCTCCTTCCTCAGATTCTTTGAATTTTCCATATCATTAGGTAAAGCACCTTGTGGTCGATTCCTGAGTTCAGTTGCAAGCTGGCCCATTTGGTTTTCTAGGTTTTTCAATGTAATTGCTTGGCTTTGGATTAAGACGTCATTCTTGGCGATGTATGCCTTCAACAGATTTTCTAAGCCATTGGATGGCTCAGCTTGGGTTGGTTTCTAAACTTGTTAGGGAAAACTTGGTGGCTGGGTCGATCTAGGTTGGGCATAAGAATTACTGGTTCTAGCTCCTTGGTTACTCCAGGAAAAATTCAAGTGGTTTCACCACGATGGGTTATAAAAATTGGATTGCAGTCCTTGCCTTCCTCGGTTTTGGTTCTGATTACCTATGTAGTACATGGATTCTAGGTTTGATGGACATTCTTCGAACAAATGTCCTTCCCCATAATTAACACGGGCTATATTTTCAAATTGATTTAGTGGCTGTGATGTAAAATTGTTCGACCCATTAGTAGTAAGATTTTTAAGCATTGAGGATATTGATGATACCTGAGATACGAGTGAAGTAAGAGCATCTACTTCATGTATTCCAGCAACTCGTCTTCTTGACGTTGTTCGGTTGGTTGGCCATTGGTAATTTTTGCTGGCAATTCTCTCGATAATTTCATAAGCCTCATTATAAAACTTAGAAAGGAGAGCACCATTAGTAGAAGTGTCCACTACCATCTCTTGTGAGCATTGAGACCATTATAAAATGTCTCAAGTTAGATGCAATCTGGGATTCCATGATGAGGGAACTTTTGTAATAACTCTTTGTACCTTTCCCATGCCTCATATAAGGACTCATCATCCATTTGTTGGAAGGCAGTGATATCGTTCCTCAACTTAGCATTTTTTTCTAGATGGGAAATACTTCATAAGGAGTCTTTCTGCTAACTCTTTCCATGTGAAAATTGAGTTCGGTGGCAATGAGCTCAACCAGGCTCGAGCTCTGTCCCTCAGCGAATATGGGAACAGCTTCAATCGTAATGCATCTTCAGGTACTTCGGCTAATTTGAAAGAATCACTCACCTCTATAAATAGCCTTAAGTGTAGGTAAGGATCTTCGGTAGGCATTCCACTGAATTGGCCCACTGTCTGAAGCATCTGGAACATGACTGGCTTCAGCTCGAACTATTGTGCCTCAATTTCAGGTCTCCTAATACCCAGATTAAGATCATTAAATATTGGCACAGCATACAATCGTAAAGCTCTATCCCTATCATCAACAATAAGGATAGGATTTTGAGTAGGGTTTGCTCTGTTTCCTTGGATTGGATTTTCGAAGTTCATCTCTTCGGTCCTCCTCTGATTTACTTGTCTTCTTCACTATCGAAAAGTTCTTTCTATCTTAGGGTCCACAGGGAGTAGGTTAATAATTCGGTCAATACTCATAAACACCTGAAATAATCCCAGAAAAATTAATTAAGTTAAAAATTAAATAGAAAATTAAACCAAAATGCAAAACTAACAAATTCAAAAATAATGAATTTTTAAAATAGTCCCCGGCAACTGCGCCAAAAACTTGGAACGACGGAAATGTGCAAGTGTACACAATCGCAACAAGTAATAAAGTGACAAATAAATGTCAAGTTATCATACCCACAGGGACTGTGAAAAGCATTATTTATGAATACAATTTAAAACACTTTGGTGAATAAAAATATTTTGTTTAAAGAGGGTGATTAAAAACTTAAGAAAATTAAAATAAATAAAAAATAAAGTAAAAGAAAGTTCTAATGCATGATTTCAAAATAAGATTTAATCAAGATGATATAATTGTGTTGGATTAATTACACTTCTCATCTTAGAATTATTAAACTTATGTTTATATTGTTATGAATAAAATCACGGCAACCCAGTAATTTGCTAACTTGTGAACATACTTACATGCCAAAATCAATTCATCTCTAGACATATCCTTATGTCAATTCAACCGACTAAACGGATTCTAGTAAGCAAACATGTTATTGCACATACATACTCATTAAACTGAACTAATCTCTTGCATATCCCTATGTCAATTTAAATGATTAATTAAATCTAGCAAGCATATAAAAGACTATGTGAGGTAACAAGGTATCCCTACCTTGAAATAGTTTAATCACAATAATCTTGCAAGTTATGCAAGGCAATAATATCGCTAGATACATTGCTAATTTAACCTTCAGCTACCTTAGAAGAATAAACATGCACTGATCAAGTACTGTGTCAATTAATTACAATTTCAATCCATTTAAATAATTAGTTCATTAGTTACCTCATAGTCATAACACAAGAATAACTTCGGCATGATTTTACTTAATCAAGCATTTTACCAAGGCCTATAACAACATAAACACAATTTTAACAATTTAAGAAGACGAAATGCAATGAACCCAAAACGAATTAAATTCAAGCTAAGCTAATTAAATTAACCATTCCAACAACATGAATACTCATAGATATGCTCATCATAACAACAACAAAAATTAAAGAGATAGGAAACAAGAATCAAATCCGGTGGTTTTCCGAGGCTTGACTTGGTTGCTCCGTTCTTCCTTCTTGTTGTCCTCGTCGATAAAGGCTTCGGTGAACACTCAATTGCTACTCCAAAATGGTTTAAGAACACCCTTTTTCCAAGGGAAGAAATCGACACAAGAGCAAGGAAATTGAAATGGAAAAATGAGAGAAAAAGAATGAGAGAGGAGAGAAGTGTTGTGAAATAAATGAGGAATGAATGAGATGCTTTGAATGATCAGCCAAAGGGGGCTTTTATAGTTGAGTGTGGTAGCTGAAATTTGATAAAAATATCATCCAAAGAGCCACCCCTTGGCCGGCCGCCTAAGTGGCAAAGTTGATGCTTTCAACATTGCTAAAAATGGCTTGGGGCAAATCCAAAAATCCACCAATTGTGGAGGGGTTTGAATGCAACTTTGACAAGACTTCAAGGGCTTCTTTGCAAGCTTAAGTAATCAGCTAATAAGCTGATTTGGGACAGCATATGGCCGGTTTTGGGCTGCCCAATCTTTGGCCAGTTCACTTCAATCGGTTCAGTTCAACTGGATCACTTTTTCCATAATTAATTAATATTAATTTATTTAGCCTAAATTAAATTGGGTATAAATTAAAATTAATTATATTATGAATTAATACACATAATTGGACCGTCTTAGGCTGGCAATTAATTCGCCTTGATACTTCAAATTGCTTCTTGATTTTGTGTTTCAAGTAGTGTCTGCCGAGTCATTTTTCGCCCTTTGCGCAATTCTGTCGAAAATAACCAAAATTACTCAAAATTAATTATAAAATTAACTAAATTTCACCACCTTCATATTTTAAGTATAATTTAATTATTTTACAAAAATTAATTATTTTTCGACAAGAATTTAATCGAAACGGTATGATTTTAATCTAAAAAGGGTATGTAAAAATGCGTAAATTTTCGTGTTTCCAACAATCGATATTATGATTGTCAAGAACATATATATTTCATACTCTCATTAATGACATGTATTCATGCACTCATTCATACCAATTTCACATATACAATTTCTTCATCCAAACTAAAAAAAAGAAACTTGTATCTATATACTAATATTAGGTTGTTAACATGCTAGTTCGACTAACACATGTATATCAGGTTCACATATAGGGTTCACACATACAATGTTCGCATACTAGATCACAGAAGGCTTTGCGTACTAAATTACATAAGGTTTACATGAAGGTTCACATATCAGCTACAGTTCATCTATCAATTTATAGCAGAGTTCGTATGTATACCTATTTATGTAAGGGTTTGCATACTAGATCACATAAGGGTTCGCATACTAAATCACATAAGGTTTTGCTTAAAGGTTCGTATATCGGCTACAATTCACCTATTAATTTATAATAGATTTTTTATGTATACATGTTTATGTAAGGGTTCTGATGAAATTAGAGATGAATACTCTAATCTATTAAGGAAAATCTCATTCAAAAGTATGTATTTCTTAGAAATATGTACAACTATACATACATGAAGGATTGAATCAATTAAAGAAAGAATATCTCTAAATATAATCACTAAAAATCAGTTGTAATCTCTAAAGTTATATTATTCAATGTTATCAAATAATCAAAGATTCTCAACACTTAATAGATTAGAGTATTCATCTTTAATTTCATCAAAGCCATTGACTATTTTTCGAATGCTAGATAAGATAGACTTAAGGGACTTAAGGCACCACTGACTACTTTTTCCTTGATAAAATGACAATCTATTTCAATTTGCTTGGTCCTATCATACTCACTGGATTTTAAGTTATGCTGATGGCCACTTTATTATCACAGTAGAAGGTTGATCCATTTTCATTCAACAACTTTAGCTCTTCCAATACCTTTTTGCAACCATAAAAGCTCACAAACACCTTAATCCATGGCCCTATATTCAGCCTTTGCACTTGGTCGAGCCACAACATTTTGTTTCTTACTCCTCCAAGTGACTAAGTTTCCTTCCACAATCGTACAATACCCATTGTAGACCTTCTGTCATTAAGAGAGCTAGCCCAATCTGCATCAATAAGTACTTCTATCTTGAGATGACTATTTTTGGAGAATGGAATACCTTTGCTTGGTGCATACTTTAAATAGCACAAAATTCATAATATTGCATGCATATGGGCTTCACGAGGATCATGCATAAACTAGCTAACCAAACTAACTGCATAGGCTATATCAGGTCAAGTATGATATCGCCTTCTTTCTTGCCTTTCTTAGAGTATGTCCTTAAATTAGGCCTATCCAACAATCGTCCACTAGTCTTCTTTTGAACCAAAGTCTCTGATGGAACTAAATTTTCACTCGAAAGGGTAACATAATAGGTTGTCTTCTCTTTATTTTCAATAACCTTCTCTAAAGAGATAGTTGTGATGAAGAAAAATAGGGTTCATTTTCACGAAATGTTACATCCATACTTATATAATACTTTCTAGATGACGAATGATAACATCTGAAACCCTTCTATGTGGGAAAGTATCCAATGAAAACACATTTGACTGCTCGAGGATCCAGTTTACCCCCATGTCCAAGATGAACAAAGCAAACATAACCAAAGACCTTCGATGAAACTGGGTAATCCATCTTACCCTGTAAGGTTTCTATAGGACTTTCAAAATCAAGGACTCGAAGAGGCATCCGATTAATGAGATAAGCAGCAACCAAAATCGCATCCCCCAGTAAGGTTTTGGGAGGTTCATAGTGAACATAAGTGATCAAATAACCCCCAAAAGATGTCAATTTTCTTTTTAGCAAATCATTCTGAGCACTTGTACCTGGACAACTGGTTTGATAAAAAATCCCATATGATTCTAAATAATCATTAAAGTTATACTCGGTTCCATTATCATTTTGCAAAGTCTTAACCTTAGCATCAAACTAAGTAATAATCAATTTATGAAAAGAATGGAAACACAAGAAAACATCACTTTTGGACTTTAATAGAAATACCCATGTCATCCGATTACAATAGTCAATAAATGTAACAAACCAACTATTACCAGATAAATAAGTATGACGAGTAGGGCCATAAACATCCAAATGAATAATCTAAAAAGGAACAGTACTTCTATTGTTACGTAAAAGATAATTGTTTCTTGTATGCTTAGCAAACTCATAGGCATCACAAACTAAAGAGTTTAACTGAGCTCTTAAAAACAAAGTGGGAAACATTTTGGTGAAAAATAAATGATGAATGTCCTAACTACCTATGCCACTGAATTATCTTCTGGTTGACATCTTTATTGTCTCAAATAAGGTTTGAGACATATCGGGTGATCGATCTAGAAGATATAAGCCATCACACAATCTACCACTACCAATCATCTTCCCTATGTAGAGGCCCTAAAAGATACAGTGATCCAGAAAGAATTCAAGTTTATAATTTAAGGCTTTAGTGATAGTACGAACAGATAAAAGATTAACCTGGAATTTAGGAACATGGAGGACAGAGTATAAACTGAGATTGAGAGTACAAAGAACAGAACATGTTCCAGAGACAAAGGTAAGGGAGCCATCGGCTATTCGCAACTATCTTTAGATGGACAAGTAGTATAGTTAAATAAGCTTTTTTTTACATTATCATATGTCTATTCGCACCGAAATCAATAATCCTAGATTCAGAAGTAGATGGAGCATTTAAAGCAGTACCTGATTTTGCATGATTAGACTTGGAATTGAGGTAGAGTCCAATTGAGACAAGAGGATTTGGAGATGTTGAATCTCATCCAAGGTAAAACTCCCAACAGAAGTGGACTTGTCATTTGTTGTCACAGAGTTTGACAATTTTGCTTAAGGCTGAGAATTACCCCCTCATTTTCCACCATGACCTCGAGTGGGGCGACTATGCAACTTTCAACATGAATCTTTAGTGTATCGAGGCTTACCACAATAATCACACATCAAGTGATCCTTGTCAAACTTACCACTCGATGGACCATCCTGGTTAGCAATGATACTAGCTTTCTCAAGAGGTGGATTATAAAGCATAACAACACGATGCTCTCCTCCTGTTGTACATAGGAGTATGCCTCATAGAGAGAAGGGACTAGAGTTTTTTCCAAGAACTTGAACTTGAATCTGATCATACTCAGTACTCAACCCAGCTAAGAAATAAAAAATGCACTCATTTTCCACCATCTTCTAAAATTTTTTGGCATCATTAGTACAAGATGCCTGAAAACTTTGATAATAATCAAGTTCCTGCCACAACCCACTTAATTCAAAAAAATATTCAAAAACTGTTAGGTCCTTCTAGTTTGTACCATAGACCTTATTATAAATCTAAAAATTTGTGCATCATTCCCAACACGAGAGAAGGCAAGAGTAGCAACATTCTAATTTTTTTTCGCAGTATCAAGCAGCAAATAAGTTTTGGAAATATTAAGTTTCATAGAGTTGATAAACCATGCCATAACAAGAGAGTTCGTTGAATCCCACTGACTAAACGTTGAATCGGTGAGTTTAGGTTTCGAGGTTATACCGGTGATGTAGCCCTACAAGCCATGAGCCTTGATAAACAACTAGTAGGACATTGACCAAGCAAGGTAATTATGTCCATCAATCTTCACAAGACTAATTTGCAACCAGGGATTATCGGTTGGAATCACAAGCTTATCGTCCTTAGACATAATACTAGAAAAAAAATAATAACAAAAAAGGTTGCTTGGAAAATTAGCGAAAGAAACACCCAAAAAGAACACAAAAGAGATCCCCAAAAAAAAACTTAGTAAACACCACCACTTATAAGAGAATGACTGGAAGGGAGTAGAGAGTATAGTGACGGCGTCAAAAAAAACATAGCATGATAGTTTGCATACTAATTCACATGAGGGTTCGTATATTAAATCATATGAGGGTTCACACAATATTTTCTAGGGGATGGCATGATAGTTCACCTAGGGTTTATTTAACTGTTCACTTAGAGGTTCACATAATGAATCCATAAGGGTTATGCATAAGGGTTCGCATAACTTATTACCCTAATTTTTAGTGATTCAATTTATACAAAATGGTTTAAGTTAGATCCCACACTAGGAAGAGAGGGATGAAATTGAAAACCTTGAAATCTTTTGGTTGAATGATGTGATTCAGCAATTGAGAAGAAGAATAGAGAATTTTTAGAGTTTTCTTGAAAAAAATTTCTTAAACAAAATTCTAGATTTTTGAAAAGATTGGCTATTTATAGAACTTTTTCCCAAATTGAAATATGATTAGGAATTAGTTTAGAATTAAGGTTGATTTCAATTAAGTACTAAATTTAAAAAAAAGATTTTAATTTGGGCTTGTTTGAAAATTTGATACTTTATGGGGGTAAAATGAGAAAATAAAATATTTTGACTAAAAATGCCCAAGGGGTTTCAAACTTGGGACCAAATGGAAAGCTAAGTCTTTACCACTAAACTAACAAGCTCATTATTATCATAAGCCTTTAAGAAATTGTTTTTAAAGGTTTTGAGGGGAATTTAGAAAAACAACAACAAAGGGTTGCAATTAAGGGAGTTCAAACAGATAACCTCTAAGGATAGGGGAATAATACTTAATCACCAATCCTAAGGCTCATTTCTTATTAATTCCTTAACAACAATAATTTTTATGGCATCCTAATGTTTCTTACCCTATTCTTATTATACTTTAAAATCTAAATTTTATCCTTATTTCTTCTAGCCTTAATTTTGGGATGTGACAGAATAAGCTAGAAGGCACATGATTGATGCAGCACACGGTCCTCGATGCGGAAATCCACTGGAATCAAGCATTCATGCTCTATGTTACAGTGGATTCTTGAGAGTGGTATGGAAGGTGGTAATCCCTAATTCGGTAAGGAACACATTTTTTTCCTACTAATCTAAAGGATCAGTTAGTTTGGAACCTGATGAACCAAGGGAGAATTGAGGATAATGGGAAGGAGTGGCTGACCTTGTTTGCAATAATGTGTTAGCTTATTCAAAAAAGTCACAACAATTTTATTTTTAAATAATATCTATAACAATATTGATGATGTTGTTAGAACAGGTGTGGCTTCGGCTGCAAGCTTTGAGAATTCAAAGTCAAGTGAAGTCTATAGTGTCCAAAGAGTGGTGGTGAACAATGGATGATACCAAAGAGAAGGTGGATTAAGCTAATTACTGATGGAGCAGTCTCGGTCTCTAATGGGTCTACTTTGATTGGACGGGTCTTTTAAGACCATTGTGCTAAATGGATTTATGGTTTTACTATGCAAAGAGGAATCAATGTTCAAGGTTGAAGAGCCATTTTAGAATGCCTAGAAATAGTATGGGTATAATACCCCTAACCCGTATCTGTCGATGAAACAGGGGTTCAGAGCATTACCGGAACATTCAGAATGTTTTACAAATAAATTATGTAAATTACTATTCATTAACCAAGATTTATTCATAACGCTCCTTTAATGGACCCTCGAAGTCCAATACAAGCATTAGAATCGAGTCGGGACTTAATCAGGACTTCTAAGAATTTTTCACGAAATTACAAAAATTTTCCAAGGTGCAAGGCTCATACGCCCATGTGTTCGACCCCGTGTAACTCTCTGACTTGTGCACACGGCCATGCTACACGCCCATGTGCTAGTCCGTGTGGTTAATTGATTCAATTCGAAATTAGGTGCAGGTTTCACACGGCCAAGACACACGCCTGCATCTTAGTCCATGTAGTACACACGGTTGAGACACACACCCGTGTCTCTGCCCGTGTGCTCAATTCTGATCATTCTGTTTCTCAAAATTAAGGTGCAAGGGACACACGGCCTAACTACATGCCCATGTAGTCAGCCGTGTGTCACACACGGCCCAGACACGCGCCCGTGTGTCTACCCATATGGACAATATAAAGTCATTTCCTAGCCTCATTTGTCACCCAAATTCTCCATTTTCCTGCAACAAATTATACCAAGTACAATTCCATCATTCAATATGGCATATCATTTCATGCATACATGATTATAATCTTACCTTAGTTAAGTTCTCAAGTTAGATATAATTTGATCAGCTACCTAACATATATGTAGCTACCATAGTTTAACATTACAAGTATGTTAAAACAACCCATTACTAGCCATTCCAATGGCTAGGTTATAAGCATTATTTACATTTACATGCCAATATAGCCAATATATCCTATACATGCCATTACAACCATAATTTATTTACCATATTGTACCGACATGGGTCGATGGATAGTGTGGGTGATCTCTGCCGAGCTTCCAATCCAACGAGCTTCTGATTCATTATAAAATAGGGAAATAAAACTAAGTAATCATAAAATTCTTAGTAAGTTCGTATAATATGGTACTTAACTCACCATTCATTCTATTTTGATTTAGCTTATAATTCATTCTATTCATTCATTCTATTCATTCATTCTATTTTGAGGTAATAATTGTAATATCCCAAATTAGGGCCTAAACGAATCAGTGGTTTTGAAACCAAAAATTTAAGGTAGAAATATTTATATCAATAAAGTTTTAAGGTCTACTGTGTGATTAAATAACTGTGGGAAAATATCAATGAGAAATTTCACCGATAAGGTGTCTAATTGAATCATTAGGACTAAATTGCAATAAGTGAAAAATATATGTTCTAGTTGATTTAAGGACTTAAATGTGATGGGATTTGAAATTTGAATTCCTTATTTAGTAAATAGACCATTATATGTCATTATGGACAAAAATGGACATGGGAAGGATAATATATCAAAGTTTTAATGGAAGGGCATTTTGGTCTATTGGTATTTAGAAGAATTAAAAGGGAAAAATAGCCAAAAATTGAGTCCACCTTTTCCTTCCTTGACCGAATTTGATAAGGAGCCATAGCTAAGGTTTCTTTCATCTTTCAAGCTCAAAGTAAGTGCATCCTAGCCCCGTTTTTAATGTTCTTTATATTTTTGAAATCCTCGTAGCTTGATAAGCTATTTCTACCCTTAATTTAAGCTAGGGTTCATATTCAAAAATATACCCATGAATGACATGCTTGTGCTTTGATGTCTAATGGAAGAATATAGAGGTTTGAGGTGTGATAAACAACTTTTACTAGGTGGTTTTTGGTGAAATTGATAAAAAGAACCTAATTGTAAAAGTTATAAAAACTATGTGTAAATGTGTGAATAAATGAAAATTTTGGGATAGTATAAGAGAATAAATGATTCGGCTAGGCTTGGGTAATGAGAAAATGAGATACTTTTCATTTTCCGAGCCTAGGGGAAATTTCATAATTTTGTGAAATTTTAGGGGAAAAATTGTAATTTTGGCATATCATGATTTTTGAAGTGAATTGAATAGCGCGTGTATTAAATGAGCTAAATGTGCTATTATAGATCATGTAACAACCCGATTTAGGGCCTAGTCAGAACAGTGGTCTCGGGACCACCAATCCGAAGTTAGAAAATTATTTTTATTATTTTTATGAGGTTATGGTACGATTATATAAGTGCATGTAAATTTTGGTAAGTTAATTTTAGCGATTTCTAGTCCAATTTCGAAAAAGGACTAAATCGCATAAAGGAAAAAGTTACGTTTTACTACCCAAATGTGTTAGATAGCTAGAGAATCAAAATTGAGGGCTTTTAAAGGGCAATTACACCCTTTTTAATAGTGTTAACCAGCCATGGTGTGAGGGGAGACAAAATTGTCAAAGTTAGGTGAAGCTTAAGTCACCAATTTTGACTAGTTTCATTTTAATAAAAGAAAAAGAAAAAGAAGAAAAAATCTATCATCTTTTCTCTCTCCTTAGCCGAAAGTATCAGCAAATATTTGGGGTTTAAGAGCTTGAAATTTCAGCAACTTGAAGCACTTATAAGTAAGTGATTTTAAAAATTTCTCTTAATGATTTTTGCATTTTTGAGACCCTTGAAGCATGAACTTTCAAATAAGGGTGATATCTTACAAAATAGTCAAGAGTTTAGGATTTTTCCATGGATGTATTTGTGTTATATGTTGAGTTTTTATGGAAGAATATGAGTCCTAGTTGTGTTATAAACAAATTTTGTGAAAGGTGTTAGCATGAAAACACCTAAAGGGACTATTTTGCATAGCATGAAAACACCTAAAGGGACTATTTTGCATAAGTTGCAAAATATGTGGTTAGTATGTGAAATAGTGAGAATTTGGGATTTCTATAGTAGTAAAAAGGGTTTAGCTAGGCTTGAAATACGAAGAAATTTGATAAAAATCGATTTTCGAACATAGGGGTAAAATGGTCATTTTGCCAAGGCCTAGGGGCAAAATGGTCATTTTACCAAAGTTGTGAATTTATGAATGCGTAATTGTGTTTAGTGACTAAATGGATGCATATTGTTATTATAGATCAAGATTTGCCAAAATCGGGCCTAGACCGGGGCAAAGCCAAGCAATCCAAATAAGCTGACTAGTTAAGAAGTTTTTGTAAACCGAGGTAAGTTGTATGTAAATGATACAACTACATTGTTAATACTTGTATTCATATTGTCATTGAATTGATAATGTACGAGTTGTTAAGTTATAAATTGAGAATGCCTTGTAATATTTGAGATAGTAGAAACATCCCGTTGAAACCTTAGGATATGAACTGGATATTCGTGGCAAGACATTGAGTGATTTGTGCGCCAGTGTAAGACATGTCTGGGACATGCTTCGGCCACATTATGAGAGCCAGTGTAAGACCATGTCTGGGACATGGCATCGGCATCCAGACGAAGGCTAGTGTAAGACATGTCTGGGACATGCATCAGCCATATTATAAGAGCCAGTGTAAGACCATGTTTGGGACATGGCATCGGCACAGAGATGAGTGCTAGAGTAAGACATGTCTAGGACATGCATCAGCCTCGATAGAGATAGCCAGTGTAAGACGTGTCTGGGACATGCATCGACTAAGAGTTGTGCTAGTGTAAGACATGTCTGGGACATGCATCAGCACGCATATATGAGAGCCAATGTAAGACCATGTTTGGGACATGGCATCGACAATTTACCCCATGTGGATGGTTCATAAAATATCCAGTAGTATTCCAAACGATTCAATGGTGAAAGCTATAGTTCAGTTTTGATAAAGAAAGGATGACCATGTTGTGAATGTTACAGGTACCTATATGATAAGCATGAGTAAGGAGCTTAATTTAGAAAATGAGACTCGAGTAGATGATAATGAGTAAGTTAAGTCATGTTTACCTTTGAGCTATAAGCATGATGAAAAATGGTGAGATTGTTGTTGTATATTTATTTATATGCAACTTACTAAGCTTTATGCTTACTCTTTTTCCTTTCCTTCTTCTTTCAGTATCGCCAGGTTAGCTTAAGGATCCCATAAAGTCAGAGATATCGATCACACTATCAGCCACAGCACTCGGTATAGTTTGATTTATATTTTTGAAGGTGGCATGTATAGGTCTAAACTAGGATGTTCTATTAAGAAAATTGTTCATGTATTTTTTGGCTTAAGTCAAAGGCCCTTCATTTGGTATCAAGCCTGGAATAATGGCTATTATTCATTTTGATGAATGCATATAATGTTCTTTCTATGGATGAATTGGTGTCCATTGTGATGAAATTTGTATATTGACATGATCTTGTGTAGGTTGTGCAAAATGGGTGACAAAATAGCTTGGGAAATAGCCTAGTTTGTCCACACGGGTAAGACACACGAGCATGTGTCTAGTCCGTGTGTGACATACGGCTCACGCCCATGGGTGCACTTAAAACTTTAAAGTCATTTTAGTACAGGGGCAGGCCACACAGGCGTGTGCTCGGGTTGTGCCATAAAGTCAGTATGCATGTTAGTAGTACACGGACAAGAGACACGGCCATGTGTCTTGACCGTGGGAAGAACACGATTATAGGACACGGGCGTGTTCTTGGGCCGTGTGGTTGTGACAGAATGCCCAGGTTTTCAGACACGGGTTTGGGACATGGGCGTGTCCCTAGCACACAGCCATGTGTTCTATACCCACACGGGCGGTGGAGCGTTGATGCATGAAATTTTTTAAGTTTTTCATGAGTTCTCGGATGGGTTCTGAACCACCCCGGATGTATATTTTGGGCGTCGTAAGCCCGTAAATGAGACTTGTTGTGAAAAGGGAAGTTTTTAAATTGTTTGAGATTTCACGGCCCAGTTTTATATAGTTGGTTGAGTCTAAGTCAGGTAGCACCACGAACCCTATCCTAGTGTCGGATACGGGTGAGGGGTGTTACAGATCAAGAGGGACGAGGGATAGACCTTGACCGAGGAAAAGGCAAGGTTGTGGACTAAATCGCAAATTGTCATATTTTGCACCGAGGTAAGTTGTGTGTAAGTAATTCAATAACTCCCATGTTACGTATTTAATATTTGACATTATATGATACATGTATGTTGTAACGCCCCGTACCCGAGACCGTCGCCGGAGTCGAACACGAGGTGTTAATAGACTTAATTCATTACTTAAACAGCTCAAACAATTTATTTTTAAAATTTTCAGTCAAGCTAACAATCTGCGTCATAGTCACTTAAAAATTTATATCTTGAGTTACGGAACTTGAAATCCAATTCCATAACTTTTCCCTGAGACTAAACTCATATATCTATTTACTAATTTTTTTATAGAATTTTTTGTCAAGCAAATTAGTACAGTTTATTACTTAAAATCTCCCCTATTTCAGAGTTTGACTGCTCTGACCTCTGTGTATTACGAATCAGATATCTCCCTGTACAGAGTTTCAATGACTATACCGTTTCTTTCTAATAAAACTAGACTACATAAGGAATCTGTACATATAAATCATGACTTCTAATTATCTTTGAAAAATTTATGGTGAATTTCCAAAGTCAGAACAGGGGATCCAGAAATCGCACTGGCCCTGTTTCACAAAAATTTAAACATCTCATAAAATATAACTCATATACCTATTTTGTTCCATCCATATGAAAATAAACTCATAGTTATTCAATCCCATATATTATTCATCATCTAATTGTATCTCTACTATTTTTAGTGATTTTTTCAAACTCACATCACTGCTGCTGTCTGAATCTATTTTATGGTAAATTTTACCTATTTCATGGTTTCCATGGATTAGCTAGCAATTTAGCATACATAACACCAAATATGATCATGATTAGCCATTCCAATGGCTAATCATTACCAAGCATTTCCATACCACTCAATAACCATATCATAAGACCATATACACAAAATGATTATAATGCTATACATGCCATACTCAAAATATACAAGCCATTATGCCAAGATGATATACGGATAGTGTGAGCGTGCCTCTGACCGTTTCCGATTTCCGAGCTGGCTTGTCAACACTACAAGGAATGAAAAGGAGGGAGTAAGCATAAATTCTTAGTAAGTTCACATGAAAATAGCAAGTAACATAACCATATAAGCAAACATAAAACATCATTTGCATAATCATCACCAAGACATTCATATCACATTTTCATTTATCATCTTACCATATTGTTGTCATATCGAGTTTTCAACCCGAGGGTTAAGTACATACCTGTTCAAAGTATCCATTTCACAACACTTACCAATACATCCCTTTCATCTTGAGTATTCCTCCATTTGAGTAGAACTTTACCCGTTGAACACATCGGAATATAATTCGGATACATGGAAAGTTTGCACATAAGTGCCACATCTGTAGCCAAGTTACCATGTAACCCGCCCATAGGTGAACTCAGACTCAACTCAACGAGCTCAGGCGTTCGCATCCATAAGTGAACTCGGACTCAACTCAATGAGCTCGGATGCCTAGTTACATCTCTCGAACTCGGACTCAACTCAACGAGTTCGGACATTCGCATCCATAAGTGAACTCGGACTCAACTCAACGAGTTCGGATGCTCAACCATTGTAGTGACATGTCACTTGTATCCTAATCTATTCCTAAGGTTCAAACAGGCGTTTTCCCTCGATCTCACATTTGTCGTCTTCCATGGAATATCGGAACCGATACTCGGTAGCAATTCATATTTATCAAGTAGTAAACATAATTTGCATATTACTCAACATTAACCACAAAGCATAATATTTCACGATAAAAAAATTAGCATATCATATAATTAACATCAATAACTTAAAAATAACAATTATGCTACATTATTTACACATGAACTTACCTCGTATGCGAAAATGGCTACTTTTACCATTTCGTCCACAACTTGGTATTTTCCCCATTTTAGCCCAAATTTTAGTTTTCCTTGCTCTGTCATTTAAAATATAGTCTAATTAGGACTCACATTATTCAAATTGACCCAAAATCATATTTTGGAAAAATTACAATTTTGCCCCTAAACTTTTGCATATTTACACTTTTGCCCCAAAGCTCGTAAATTAAACTTCAGCCTATTTTCTTATGTTTTATGACATGATGATCATTTTTCCCTTCTATGGAAACATCAAATTCTCACTCTAACATGTACTTATGACTATTAGGTATTTTTACTAATTAAGCCATTTTACTAGTTTTCGCTTAAAACCGGGTAGCACAAGTTGTCTAACATAATTTAAAACTTCATATTCTATCATAAAACATAAAAATACACAAATTTCACGTATGGTTATTTTTCCAAATATAAACCCTAGGTTAAATTATTGCTAGCATAAGCTTAATCGAGCTACCGGGACTCCAAAAACGTAAAGAACTTGAAAAACGGGGCTAGAATGGACTTACAATCGAGCTTGGAAGCTTGAAAAACCCTAGCCATGGTTTCTCCTTGCTATATTCGGCCATGGGGTTGAAGATGAGCAAAATTGGCTTTTAATTTTGTATTTTAATTCATTTTACCCCTAAATGACCAAAATGCCCTTACTACTAAACTTTCCAAAAATTCCATCCATGTCCAATTTTTGTCCATAGACTTAGAAATTGGTAAAATTCTATTTAAGACCTCCTAATTAATATTTCAAAACAATTTCATACTAGAAACTTCTAGAATGCAAGTTTTACAAATTATTCGATTTAGTCCCTAATTTCAATTTAAGCACTTTATGCATAAAATTTATTCACGAAATTTTCACACAATCATGCAATCATATCATAGACCTCAAAATAATCATAAAATAATTATTTCTATCTCGGATTTTGTGGTCACGAAACCACTATTCTGACTAGGCCCAAAATCAGGATATTACATATGTATACTTTAATGAAATTGATTTATGATGATCTAATGGAAGTTTAGTGATAGCCTCGTATCTCAGAAGCCCCGGGTGACCCAAAGGAATACCTAGGACTTAGATGCTGTGACACTATGCTAAATGAGATTCCGTGTAAGACCATGTCTGGAACATGGCATCGGTATCTGAGATATGTACCTGTGTACGACCATGTCTGGGACATGGCATCGACGATAATATATGTGCCAGTGTAAGACCATGTCTGGGACATGGAATCGGTAATGATATATGTGCCAGTGTAAGACCATGTCTGGGACATGGCATCTGCGATGATATATGTGCCAGTGTAAGACCATGTCTGGGACATGGCATCGGTGATGATATATGTGCCAGTGTAAGACCATGTCGGGGACATGGCATTGGTACTTTATTTGGTGTATGATAATCCCAAGTGTCTTTAATTATTCCGGGTGGTTCAACGGGCCATTCAAAATTTTGGGTTAAGAAGTGGAGTGATATGAGTAAGAATGTATGGTACAGGTATGTACGTAAATCCCATGAGTATTGTGCTTACCCTTCTCTCTTTTCCCTTTTCATTTAGCATTGCCAAGCTAGCTTGGGGATCGTGGAAGTCGGAGCTCGAGTCACACTATCAAAAAATCCTTTGGGGTATATTTGGTTTAATGTTTTTAAGTATGGCATGTATAGGGGACTTAGCATTTTTTTACTTGTGTCATATTTGTTAGCCAAAGTGATGGCTCCTTTTGGTATATTATTCCCTTTTGTATATGGCCATGAAACATGGCTCATTTTGATTATTGGGCTAAAATTTCTAAATATTGATACATGCATGGGATGTGTTATTATGTGTGTGGTGTGTGCTAAATTGGTTGCTAACAGTGAATGATAAAAGGTGGAACTCATACTTGATGGATAAATGATACCAATTAGCATAGTCATAATATGAACAAAGGTAAAGAAATGAAATGACTGAACTTGTCAAGTGGGGAGTTTTAAACATGTATTGTAACACCCCAAACCCGGCCCAGACGTTATTGCCAGATCTGGCGTGTCACATGGACTTACGACTTAGTATGCATTCGTTGGTTTAAGTGATTGGGGTGGTCTTTGTAAAAACAGCGGTTGAATGAAAAGCCGGTTTATCAATCTTTAGGCTATCCATTTGTTGTGCTTGTTGAGTCTTGGAAAAGTTTATTAATTTTGAAAACCCACGCAGCCTAACACTAGCAGTTTCGACATAGTATAAATATAATCAGAAAAAAAACCATAGCGGAAAAAGAAATTTAAATAGCGGCCTTATTACAACTTAAAACCCAAAATTAAATCAGAATATAAAAATAATAAAAATAAACTAACTTAAAAAATCCAACTTTGCAGATGATGTGGCCATTCCGAATCCCTCACGGCTCCAAGCCCACTATGGTTGGGGATTTCCTGCAGAGATGAAAATAAATGGTGAGTTCGGTAAACTCAGTCTGTAACATAACCCAACCATAGCCCAAAACAAATCAAACCTCAGAGTCAGACTTATCTGGGCCTTGGCCCAGATACAGAACAAATATATCATGAATGCAGAAATCCCAACCCAGAGCCATCCATAACACCCCCGTACCAGCCTTACACCATGTGGGGAGACTACTCGACCCACCCAACCGCTACACACCACAAAAATTGTAGCGAGGCTGACAGATATTGTGACGAAGTCACCAAATACAGATATTGTGGCTAGGCCACCAGAACAGATATATATATGTGTGGCGAAGCCACCAGATTGCAGCGAGGCTGCCAGATATTGTGATGAAATCACCAAAACAGATATATGTGGCGAGGCTACCAAATTACAGTGAGGCTGCCAGAACGCTTCCTCCATCAATATAAACCCATGTCCCATGCAACAGAAGTATTATGTCATGGCATACGTATACAGAAACAGAACATCATGCTTTTCAGAAAAAATAACCCTAGGGGTAAAATCGTAATTTTGCATGCATAAGGGTATTTCAGTAATTATTACCTATTGCTAAGGTTTCATGCTCATTCTAACGTTTACCAAGTAATCAGAAGTACTTACCTCGTCTTTTTACCAAAGTGGGCCCGTTGGCCCATTGGCCCGTTTTTGGCCCATTAAGCCCAAAATACCGTTGTGCACGAAAATGCACACTCTGCACTCTAATCATCCAAATGCACCATATTCATTAATAACTATCTCACGAGCACTCGTATGCTCGTGAGTTCACAAAATACCAACGTTTCGGTATTTCAGCTTTTACAGATTCGGTCTAAGGGAGGGTGTTGTTTACACACCTAGTTGATGACGATTGATGATGATATCTCCTACGCGATAATCCTACAATCGATCACTAACACATTAGACTTACGAATTAACGATAACTAACATAAATCCACGTCAACTAACCCAATCATCACACAAGTTAGTCATTTATGCACGAGGGGCAAAATAGTCATTTAACACCGTAGGGGCAAAATGGTAATTTTACCCCACAAGGGTATCTCGGTAATTCTACCCTACAGGGGTATTTCGACATTTCTACCCTACAAGGGTATTTCGGCAATTCTATCCTACAAGGGTATTTCGGTAATTCTACCCTCCAGGGGTATTTCAATAATTCAACCCTACAGGGGTATTTCGGTAATTCTACCTTACAGGGGTATTTCGGTAATTCTACAACTTATCCACTTGGGCCTACGGATCCATTGGGACCACATGGCCCATTTCAGCCCATCGCGACCCGAAATAGCCATCCTACTGCTAGAGTAATGAGAAATACACACCTGTTAGGAGACTGCAGTTAATCCACGCTGCAAACACTCTTAGCTGACGCCCAACACAAACGAACACGTCACAAAGCGAAAGGGATCAGCCAAGAAGGGTATGCCTACTCTCCTCATGGTTTGCTCTATTTAAAGCCAGCTCTCCATCTACTCTTATGTTCGCTTCCCGATGTGGGATCCCTCCATCACCAGAGTTTAAAACCAACACCAACTCTTGCCGTCCCAAATAGCAAAATAATCAACCTTTGCGTGCCAAGGGATTCGAACCAAAGTCCTCTCACATGCCAACTCACGCCGCCACCACTAGGCCATCAACTCATTTGTGTCATAAATCCAACACATTAAACTTTAAAGCGCACCTACTTGCTTCCAGATTTATTGAAAAGAAAAAACAAAATATATTACAAGAGCCAAGACTTGAACTTTGGACCCCTTGCTTCCTCTATGGCGTCACTTCCTTGTCCCCTAAGTGGCGCCACCTTGCCACTACACCACACTCCTTTTTGTGTCATCTTTTACCCCTTTACTCTTAAAAGCCCAAACGCCAATTGCATCACCTATTCATAAAATTAAAATTCCGAAGACTACCACGGATTTAACTTAAGTTTGGGCCTTTCAAAGGCCCACTAACCTACTAAAATATATATTTTAACCAACCAGAACACACACAAATTTTAAAAATCACAGAAACACAGACAAACCGAAAATTGGGGTGTTACATGTATACCTTGATATATGAATGTCATGCATGACATAAAGTTTTGGAGTAAGCAACCCAACCATTTCCTACTCTATCACCGTTGACATGTGAATGTGTTTGTGTTGTTATGGGTGACAAGAGAACTTGGTAAATAGCCTCAAAATTTGTCCACATAGGTAGACACACGGGCATGTATTTGGACCGTGTGTGACACACGGTCAGCCCCATGGGCGTGTTTTCCAGCCATGGCCTTAGGATATGGGCGTGTGCCCAGGCCATGTGAAGTTTGCACCTTAAATGTGAAAATTAAATTCGCCACATGGCCTAGCACATGGATGTGTGACTTGGCCATGTGACCCTTAATTGATGCTGATGTCATAAACAGAGAGTTACACGGCCTGAGGACACGGACGTGTCAAGGGCACATGGGCGTGTCTTGTGTCCACACGGGCGTATGATCCTGTTTTATGAAAATTTTTCTGAAGTTCATGGTTTAGTCTCGAACCTCCCCCATGCATGTTTTGGGTCTCGTAGACCCATGTAAGGGACAATATGCATGTTTTTGAATAAATTTTAAATTTGAACAAAATTTCATTGCCCGGTTTTACATAGTAGTGTATGTTCAAGTCTAATAATGCCTCATATCCTGTCTAGGCATTGGACACAGGTAAGGGGTGTTACAATATATTTAGTCAATTTGACCTCAATCCCTACACATATCCTCATTGCCCTTGTTAGTCATATATTCCATAATATCATCAAACATATATACGCTCAACAACAATCAAGTTTCCATGCACATATGATTTTCACAACATGTATTCATTTAACATGTATAAATCATCTCTTTATATTACAAGTAAAATTTCATAATAGTTCATTCAGATTATTTCATGTCAGAACTTTACTCATATTACTCGAAATATCAAGGTCACGATTAGTACACTCTAGGTGTACAAGTCTATAATCAAATATGTACATACTCATTAAATAAATTCCATGTACAATATCATCATTTCATATTTCCATATATCAATTATCACGTATCGTCATTTTCATGTATTTCGAGTCGATATGTGTAATAACTCATTTCTCATTCATATCTTGTCATGTCAAGAACCTTTACCCATTGAATTTATTTGAAATATCGATGGATACACAGGTGGTGGACTCGTGGTGTACAAGTCAGGATCCGTCAATTCATATTCAATGGTACCCATAAGGTACTGTTTCAGAGAGTACACTCTCGAGCCATATATATATAAACAACAGAATTACTAGTCCAGGCTAAATCCTTTTTATGACGTATGCTCTAAAGACTTGATCTGGATTGTAACACCCCTCACCCGTATTCATATACATAATATCGTTTTATACAATCATCAATTTGAACTATATAACTCTAATTCATGAAAACAACAAACCTTCCATGTGCTTAATCATATGCTTATATGCAAATTCATAACTTCGTCTACTTGAATCTCATACTTTACACATACATACCTGTACAATTTCGTAACTAGCTCATACCTTTTCGAAACACTATCGAATACTTGAAATCTCGCACACTAAGTGCCAATACATAGACGAAGCTATTATAATTTCGTACACTAAGTGCCTTACATAGCTGAAGCTATCTCGATCTCACACAAAGTGTCATATATAGCCGAAGCTATTCCGAATCGCACACTAAGTGTCATATATAGCCGAAACTTTCTTGAATCGTACACTAAGTGCCATATATATATCCAAATTTTCGTCAAACATGAAAATAAGTTCATAAACACACTTTATGCAATATCAAAACATTTAAAGCATAATTGTAACAATGCTTATCACATACGAACTTACCTTAGATGTGAAAACAACGAATCGAGTCGATTAGTCAATAACTTTATCTTTTCCCCGGTCCAAGTCCGTATTTCACTTTTCTTAATCTAAACATATTCAAAATTAGCTTATTTAATCATCTATTCATTCAATTTAGTCCAAAACTGTAACACCCCGTACCCGAGACCGTTGCCGGAGTCGGACACGAGGGGTTCACAGACTAAATTCGCTTACTATCGCAGTCCATTTTAAAATTTTCCAGGCAGTTGGCTAACTGCGACACTGTCACCTTAAAAATCATATCTTGAGTTTCAAAACTCGAAAATCAGTTTCGTAATTTTTCCTGAAACTAGACTCATATTCCCATCTACATATTTTTTTCTAGAATATTTGGTCAGGCCAATTAGTACAGTTTATTAGTCAAAGTCTCCCATGTTACAGGGATCGACTACACTGACCTTTGCGCATTACGACTTGGATATCTCCCTTCACAGAGCTTCAATACTGATGCTATTTGTTTCTATAGAAACTAGACTCAGAGAGGAATCTATACATATATGGAATGACTCCTAATTATCTCTGGTTAATTTATAATGAATTTCCAAAGCCGGAACAGGGAATCTAGAAACCGTTCTGGCCCTGTATCACGAGAACCTGAATATCTCTTAACATACTGTCCATATGATCGTTTCGTTACTTTCCTATGAAAATAGATTCATCAAGGTTTGTTTACATAATTTATTCATTATTTAATTCCAATCCTACTATTTTTAGTGATTTTCCAAATCTACATCACTGCTGCTGCCAGCATCTGCCTTTAAGGTAGACTTTACCTATTTCATAGTTTCCATGATTCAACTAGCCCTTTTAGCATAAATAGCACAAATTACGATAGTGATTAACCATTCCATACCAAATGATTATAACATTATGCTCAAACATATATAAGCCATTTTCGCATGGCTATATACATTAACCAAAATATTCTTCCGCCACTAGTCTATTTTATACATGCCATAAGATAATCCAAAACATAGCAGTACCAAACAGTGGATAGTGATAGTGTGACTAGTTGCTGACGATCCCCGAGCCTGTAGCTTCGCAATGAGATCTATAAAACAGAGGAAACAGAGTAAACGGAGTAAGCATTACAATGCTTAGTAAGTTTTAAGCAGTGTCAACAGATAACAATCAAATTATAACATAGTTGTTCGTATTTTTATTTCACTCTTCCTTCGGGCATACCATCCCTTTACCGAATATGCACATCTCATCATATACAATAGGCAGATAAACTTTCACATAAAAGTGAGCTCATGTGACATAGATATATCGTATGATTTCACATCACCTCTCACACTGATCCGATGTCACATAATCATAGGAATAGTCTCATAGATTGCTCTCGTATGCATCACATAACTACCTTATGATTTAGTGCAAATCAAGCTCACATATAAACTTGGAGTACATACCTGTTTAACCTTTCGCATTGAATATATTTATAAGCAATTCTTATTACGAAGTCTTACCCGGACATAATCTCCACACGAAGTTATCGGGTCTTACCCGGACAAAATTCCCACACGTAGTCATCGGGTCTTTAGAGCTCGGATATAGTACGAGCACGAAGCTTACGGACATTAATCAGTGATAATATTCTCGCATAAAGCCTGCGGGGTTTTAACCCGGATATAGTACTGACACAAATGCCCTTCGGGACTTATCACATTTATGCACTTTCACATCCATCACGTTGGCCTCTCGGCCCTATCACATATATACACTTTCACATTCATCACATCGGCCATTAGGCCTTATCACATATATACACTTTCACATTCATCACATCGGCCATTAGGCCTTATCACATATATACACTTTCACATTCATCACATCGGCCATTAGGCCTTATCACATATATACACTTTCACATTCATCACATCGGCTATTAGGCCTTATCACATATATACACTTTCACATTCATCACATCGACTATTAGGCCTTCTCACACATATACACTTTCACATTCATCACATCGGCTATTAGGCCTTGTCACACATATACACTTTCACATTCATCACATCGGCCATTAGGCCTTATCACACATATACACTTTCACATTCATCACATCGGCCATTAGGCCTTATCACACATATACACTTTCACATTCATCACATCGGCTATTAGGCCTTATCACATATATACACTTTCACATTCATCACATCGGCTATTAGGCGTGATATACACTTTCACATTCATCACATCGGCTATTAGGCCTTATCACATATATACACTGTCTTGGCTGAATCTACATCTATAATTTTCCAATATCACAATTTAGAATTCACGTACGGGTTTAATCAATAGCTTATGAGCAACTAGAACAAGTTTATCAAGGTTTACAACACAATCTCAAATTCAGCACAAGCTGTTTTTCCTGAGCAATAGTCACTAAATCATTTATAACTGGAGCTACAAAACTCCAAATCACTTTCCGTTAATTTTTCCTGAATATAGACTCATATATATTCCATCCATAAAATTTCCAGAATTTTAGGTTTGGCCAATCAATACCAGATTTTTCTTAAAGTTTCCCCTGTTTCACTGTTTGAATAATCTGACCACTCTTCACTACGAATCAGATTTCTCATTTTACAGAATTCAAAATGTGTTGTATTTGATTTCATTTGAAACTAGACTCATTAAGGAGCCTAAACATATAAATTTTATCTTATAACTATTTTTGTACAATTTATAATGATTTTCTAAATACGGAACAGAGGATTACAGTGTCATTCTGCACTGTCTCACACAACTTTAAATATCTCATTATCGGAAATAAATTTTCTTACACGGTTTCTTTTATAAGAAACTAGACTCATTAAGATTTAATTTCATAATTTATTCAGCCTCCCATTCAACTCCAACAATTTATGGTGATTTTCTAAATTCATGTTACTGCTGCTGTCCTGAGCAGGTTTATCACAATTTTACTCTTCTGACATATCCTTTTAGCACTTCATAATATCATATCCATTTGGCAACATATCATATCAATAACTTACCTATACTTCATAATAGCCATTAGGCTATATGCATAAAAATTTACAATAGAGTTATGATTCTTTTAATATGTGCTTAACATATCATACTCAATCACATTATAGGCTTTAATACTTAAAACTTACCTCGATCGCTAATGTACGTCAATTCCGACTATTCGACCAATTTCCCTTTTTCCACGATCCGACTTTGTTTCCATAAGCTCTTGATGCTCAATCAACAATTTTTAACTTAGCCTAGTTACATGCATGGCCGAACCTCTTCAATCTTTCTTCTTCCTTCCTCCTTAAAATTTTCGGCCAAGGATGAACCAAAGGATGAACACTTTTTTTTTTTTGTTTTTCTTTCCTTCAACTCACGGCAAGGGGGGGGACAATCACACATATCCTTTCTTTTTTTTTGTTTCTCATCCTACTAACACTAATATTTTATTGCCCATGCTCTTTATTTTATTGTTTCCTCCCATGATGCACCAACACAACATGTCTATGACATGTTTTGCCCATCACCCTTTGTCAATCCTAATGTCATGGCCGGCCACTACTAGATGGGGGGGGAAATTGACATGCAAGTCCCCCCTTTTTCAACATGCACTAATAGGTCCTTATGTTTTGATCTATCACATTTCAAAAATGTCACACATAAGTCCTATTGACTAAATTCACATGAAATTTACTAAATCGAAGCTTAAAATTTTCACACATTTATTTTAGACAATAAATATCATGTTCAAATAATTTGGTTACTCGGTTTAGCGGTCCCGAAACCGCTTTCCGACTAGGGTCAAATTAGGGGTGTCACAACTCTCCCCCTTTAGGGATTTTCGTCCCCGAAAATTTCCACCGATGCATAGTTTAGGATAACGTCCTCTTATTGAATTATATTCATATAAACATTAGCTCATCGATGGCAATTGTAATTCATTATTGATTTCGCATCGATCTATAAAATCATTTTCTTATCTTAAAACAAATACATAAACATTTCTACAGGTATGCACAAATATCTCATTTTCTTGATTTCATAAGCAATAATCACTTAACTTAATTCACAAATGCATTTCAAACACATATTAAGCACATATTAACATGTATAATTCACATCAGCAACCCACATTTTCATTCATGAATAAGTTGTAACCTAACCGAAAGTACACATATACTCAAACATCCCAATAAATATCCTTTATAACTTTATCACATCTCAATATTCAACTTAACTCATTTCCAAAAGAAAAGTCAACTTCCACGTACCTGAACATTTAGTTCATTTAGCACATTCAATCATAGTTAACGTTACCCGTATACAGTCGAATAGGCATAAAGCCTAATATAATACACTGGCATGAGATTTATTCTAGCGCATAACTCGTATATCCAAAATTATCAACATTCATCAAAAATTCTTTCAAACTTTCGAATGTCGAAACTTAATCAAAATAATTTCTTGAACAAGATTAACAAAATAGTGTCCATTCAGCAATAGCACATATAGCTCTTACAATGTCATATCCTAGATATGGTCTTACATATTCTCACATATCGAGCCGATGCCATGTCCCAGACATGGTCTTACACACTATCTCAAATCAATGCCTTCGTCCCAAACGAGGTCTTACATGAATTCCACTTCACACACTTAGTGCCCACTGACCGATCTCGCACTCATAGTGCTCGGTTAAAGGAATTCGCACACACACAGTGCCTCTAATTATTCACATACATAGCGCTCTTATTCGTTAATACACATTGATATGACTTAACCAAGTCTATAAACATCATGTATGTACACTTTTAAACATATCATCTCATTTAAATTTGAATTTGTATAGTAATGAGCACTTAAACTTTGCTCAAATTACCGGCACGAAGCCTACTAGGCACGAAGGCCCGAATACACGTCACCAGCATGATTACACTTCGAGGTTTAGCACGGATATATTACTAGCACGAATGCTCTTCGGAACTTAGCCCGGATACATCACTGGCACGAATGCTCCTCGGGACTTAGCCCGGATATATCACTAGCACGAATGCTCCTCGGGGCTTAGCCCGGATATATCACTAGCACGAATGCTCCTCGGGGCTTAGCCCGGATATATCACTAGCAAGAATGCTCCTCGGGGCTTAGCCCGGATATATCACTAGCACGAATGCTCCTCGGGGCTTAGCCCGGATATATCACTAGCACGAATGCTCCTCGGGGCTTAGCCCGGATATATCACTCTCAATTCTCATGTACATATACACATATAGCAATACACATTAGTATATCATTTACATTACTTGAATGCAAACACAACATGCTTATCGACCATTCAACTTCCAGTTCCATAGCCACATACAAAAATCACATTTATAGTCATAACACTCTTTCAAAATTGCATCACTTATACCCTTATAATTCAATCCAAATCGAAATTCAAATACGAGTACATGATACGTACCTGATCAACTTAATAATTTAGGCATATCTAAGTGAAGTTATATCGCAAATTCTCATAGTCAGAAGCTTGCTACAGCTCAATCGGGATCAAGATTCATTGCAATACAGCAAACACATTTTAATAGTCAAAAATCATCACACTATCATTTTATCACTTTATGGCATGTATAAATAGACTCACGCGTGCTACGTTAGTCCTAGAATCGACTAAACCGTAGCTCTGATACCAATAAAATTGTAACACCCCGTACCCGAGACCGTTGCCGGAGTCGGACACGAGGGGTTCACAGACTAAATTCGCTTACTATCGCAGTCCATTTTAAAATTTCCAGGCAGTTGGCTAACTGCGACACTGTCACCTTAAAAATCATATCTTGAGTTTCAAAACTCGAAAATCAGTTTCTTAATTTTTCCCTGAAACTAGACTCATATTCCCATCTACATATTTTTTCTAGAATATTTGGTCAGGCCAATTAGTACAGTTTATTAGTCAAAGTCTCCCATGTTACAGGGATCGACTACACTGACCTTTGCGCATTACGACTTGGATATCTCCCCGCACAGAGCTTCAATACTGATGCTGTTTGTTTCTATAAAAACTAGACTCAGAGAGAAATCTATACATATATGGCATGACTCCTAATTATCTCTGGTTAATTTATAATGAATTTCCAAAGTCGGAACAGGGAATCCAGAAACCGTTCTGGCCCTGTCTCACGAGAACCTGAATATCTCTTAACATACTGTCCATATGATCGTTTTGTTACTTTCCTATGAAAATAGATTCATCAAGGTTCGTTGAAATAATTTATTCATTATTTAATTCCAATCATACTGTTTTTAGTGATTTTCCAAATCTACATCACTGCTGCTGCCAGCATCTGCCTTTAAGGTAGACTTTACCTATTTCATAGTTTCCATGATTCAACTAGCCCTTTTAGCATAAATAGCACAAATTACGATAGTGATTAACCATTCCATACCAAATGATTATAACATTATGCTCAAACATATATAAGCCATTTTCGCATGGCTATATACATTAACCAAAATATTCTTCCGCCACTAGTCTATTTTATACATGCCATAAGATAATCCAAAACATAGCAGTACCAAACAGTGGATAGTGATAGTGTGACTAGTTGCTGACGATCCCCGAGCCTGTAGCTTCGCAATGAGATCTATAAAACAGAGGAAACAGAGTAAACGGAGTAAGCATTACAATGCTTAGTAAGTTTTAAGCAGTGTCAACAGATAACAATCAAATTATAACATAGTTGTTCGTATTTTTATTTCACTCTTCCTTCGGGCATACCATCCCTTTACCGAATATGCACATCTCATCATATACAATAGGCAGATAAACTTTCACATAAAAGTGAGCTCATGTGACATAGATATATCGTATGATTTCACATCACCTCTCACACTGATCCGATGTCACATAATCATAGGAATAGTCTCATAGATTGCTCTCGTATGCATCACATAACTACCTTATGATTTAGTGCAAATCAAGCTCACATATAAACTTGGAGTACATACCTATTTAACCTTTCGCATTGAATATATTTATAAGCAATTCTTATTACGAAGTCTTACCCGGACATAATCTCCACACGAAGTTATCGGGTCTTACCCGGACAAAATTCCCACACGTAGTCATCGGGTCTTTAGAGCTCGGATATAGTACGAGCACGAAGCTTACGGACATTAATCAGTGGTAATATTCTCGCATAAAGCCTGCGGGGTTTTAACCCGGATATAGTACTGACACAAATGCCCTTCGGGACTTATCACATTTATGCACTTTCACATCCATCACGTTGGCCACTCGGCCCTATCACATATATACACTTTCACATTCATCACATCGGCCATTAGGCCTTATCACATATATACACTTTCACATTCATCACATCGGCCATTAGGCCTTATCACATATATACACTTTCACATTCATCACATCGGCCATTAGGCCTTATCACATATATACACTTTCACATTCATCACATCGGCTATTAGGCCTTGTCACACATATACACTTTCACATTCATCACATCGGCCATTAGGCCTTATCACACAAATACACTTTCACATTCATCACATCGGCCATTAGGCCTTATCACATATATACACTTTCACATTCATCACATCGGCTATTAGGCCTTATCACATATATACACTTTCACATTCATCACATCGGCTATTAGGCCTTATCACATATATACACTGTCTTGGCTGAATCTACATCTATCATTTCCAATATCACAATTTAGAATTCACGTTCGGGTTTAATCAATAGCTTATGAGCAACTAGAACAAGTTTATCAAGGTTTACAACACAATCTCAAATTCAGCACAAGCTGTTTTTACTGAGCAATAGTCACTAAATCATTTATAACTGGAGCTACAAAACTCCAAATCACTTTCCGTTAATTTTTCCTGAATATAGACTCATATATCTTCCATCCATAAAATTTCCAGAATTTAGGTTTGGCCAATCAATACCAGATTTTTCTTAAAGTTTCCCCTGTTTCACTGTTTGACTAATCTGACCACTCTTCACTACGAATCAGATTTCTCATTTTACAGAATTCAAAATGTGTTGTATTTGATTTCATTTGAAACTAGACTCATTAAGGAGTCTAAGCATATAAATTTTATCTTATAACCATTTTTTACAATTTATAATGATTTTCTAAAAACGGAACAGAGGATTACAGTGTCATTCTGCACTGTCTCACACAACTTTAAATATCTCATTATCGGAAATAAATTTTCTTACACGGTTTCTTTTATAAGAAACTAGACTCATTAAGATTTAATTTCATAATTTATTCAGCCTCCCATTCAACTCCAACAATTTATGGTGATTTTCTAAATTCATGTTACTGCTGCTGTCCTGAGCAGGTTTATCACAATTTTACTCTTCTGACATATCCTTTTAGCACTTCATAATATCATATCCATTTGGCAACATATCATATCAATAACTTACCTATACTTCATAATAGCCATTAGGCTATATGCATAAAATTTACAATAGAGTTATGATTCTTTTAATATGTGCTTAACATATCATACTCAATCACATTATAGGCTTTAATACTTAAAACTTACCTCGATCGCTAATGTACGTCAATTCCGACTATTCGACCAATTTCCCTTTTTCCACGATCCGACTTTGTTTCCATAAGCTCTTGATGCTCAATCAACAATTTTTAACTTAGCCTAGTTACATGCATGGCCGAACCTCTTCAATCTTTCTTCTTCCTTCCTCCTTAAAATTTTCGGCCAAGGATGAACCAAAGGATGACCACTTTTTTTTTTGTTTTTCTTTCCTTCAACTCACGGCAAGGGGGGGGACAATCACACATATCCTTTCTTTTTTTTGTTTCTCATCCTACTAACACTAATATTTTATTACCCATGCTCTTTATTTTATTGTTTCCTCCCATGATGCACCAACACAACATGTCTATGACTTGTTTTGCCCATCACCCTTTGTCCATCCTAATGTCATGGCCGGCCACTACTAGATGGGGGGGGAAATTGACATGCAAGTCCCCCTTTTTCAACATGCACTAATAGGTCCTTATGTTTTGATCTATCACATTTCAAAAATGTCACACATAAGTCCTATTGACTAAATTCACATGAAATTTACTAAATCGAAGCTTAAAATTTTCACACATTTATTTTAGACAATAAATATCATGTTCAAATAATTTGGTTACTCGGTTTAGCGGTCCCGAAACCGCTTTCCAACTAGGGTCAAACTAGGGGTGTCACAAAAACACTCTTTAAGGCACATTTATACTTTTGCCCCTAAACTTTCACATTTTTTACAATTTAGTCCTTATCACATAAAATTGTAAATTCATGCAATTTAGTACAAACCCATGCTCAGCGAAATTTCATACATGTTACTAGCAGCCCATATTTTCAATTTATTCACACTTTTAACCACCACATTTTACATTTTCTCAATTTAATCCCTTTTTTGACATTTTTGTCAAAAATCACTTTACAAAAACTATTAGACACAATCCTCAAATGCTCAAATGCTCAGAATCCTCAAATGCTCAGTATGCTCAGAATCATCTCGTGAATAGATCAAAATATCATCAATGAACACAATAACAAATTTGTCTAGATACGGTCTAAAGATCCTATTAATCAAATCCATAAAAATGGCAGGAGCATTAGTTAGTCCAAAAGGCATAACAAGGAATTCATAGTGTCCATACCTCGTTCTGAATACAGTCTTAGGCACATCTGAGTTTTTAACTCGCAACTGATAATAACCCGACCTCAAATCAATCTTTGAAAACAATATTGCACCTTTCAATTACTCAAACAAATTGTTTATTCTTGGCAACGAATACTTATTCTTTATCATAACTTTGTTAAGCTGACGATAATCAATACATATTCTCATTGATCCATCTTTCTACTTTACGAACAATACAAGTGCACCCAAGGGTGAAAAACTAGGTTGTGCGAAACCTCTATCCGTTAACTCTTGCAACTGAGCTTTCAACTCTGTTGGAGCCATTCTATACGGAGCTATGGTTATCGGCGAAGTTCTCGGCACTAATTCAATAGCAAATTCAACTTCTCTGATTGGTGGCAAACCTAGTAATTCTTCTGGAAATACATCCGAAAACTCACAAACAACAGGTGCAGATTCAATCTTTGATTCAGACACTTTTGTATCCAGCACGTATGCAAGATATGCATCACAACCCTTTTTCATACATTTCTGAGCTAACATATATGATATCACAGTAGGTAATTCACTCGAATCATCAGACTTAATCTGAAGAATTTCATCGTTCTGACATTTCAATTTGATAATCTTTCGTCTAAAATTCACAACTGCATCATGCATAGTCAACTAATCCATACCCAGAATCACATCGAACTCATCAAATGGTAAAAGCATCAAGACAGCCGAAAAATAGTAACCTCGAGTCATTAAAGGACAGTTCTTGCATACTTTGTCAACTAGAACATACTTGCCTAAGGGGTACGATACATTAATCACAAACTCAGTAGACTCAATAAGAAAACTCTTATTAAACACCAAATTCATACATATATATGAATGAGTCAGTCTAGGATCAATCAATGCAATAACATTAGTGTCGTAAAGAGAAAAAGTACTGATAATAATGCCTGGCGATGATGCCTCCTCCCGTGCACGAATAGCATAAGCTTGGGTAGGTGCTCATGCCTCAGATCTCACAGCAGAATCTCTCATCACACCTCTACCACTGGATACATTTCCTGTATTCCTCGACGGTCTCCCTCTCGCAATTGCTCGATCTTACATACTGATATTTATCTTTTTCATTTAACTCAGGACAATCTCGGATAAAATGATCTCACGGACCACAACTGTACCAAGCTCTATTATTATTTTTCATCCATCAATACTAAAATGCCGTCTTCCACACTGTTGACACTCAATACCAATGTGGCATATCATTCCAATCATTCAAATTAAGTAATTTACATCATTCAATATGGCATATCATTTCATGCATACATGTCTATAATCTTACCTTAGTTAAGTCCTCAAGTTAGATATAATTTGATCAACTACTTAACATATATGTAGCTACCATAGCTTGACATTACAAGTTGGTTAAAACAACCCATTACTAGCCATTCCAATGGCTAGGTTACACGCATCATTTACATTTATATGCCAATATGGCCAATATATCCTATACATGCCATTACAACCATAATTGATTTACCATATTGTACCGACATGGGCCGATGGATAGTGTGAGTGATCTCCTCCAAGCTTTCAATCCAACGAGCTTCTGGTTCACTATAAAACAGGGAAATAAAACTATGTAAGCATAAAATGCTTAGTAAGTTCATATAATATGGTATTTGACATACCATTCATTCTATTTTGAGGTAATAATGTAAGGCATATTCAATCAATTTGACCTTAATCCCTACACATATCCTCATTGCCCTTGTTAGTCATATATTCCATAATATTATCAAACATATATGGGCTCAACAACAATCAAGTTTCCATGCATATATACTTTTCACAACATGTATTCATTTAACATGTATAAATCATCTCTTTATACTACAAGTAAATTTTCATAATAGTTCATTCAAATTATTTCATGTTAGAACTTTACTCATATTACTCGAAATATCAAGGTCACGATTAGTACACTCTAGGTGTACAAGTCTATAATCAAAGATGTACATAGTCATCAAATAAAACCATGTACAATATCATCATTTCATATTTCCATATATCAATTATCACTTAAGGTCATTTTCATGTATTTCAAGCCAATATGTGTAATAACTCATTTCTCATTCATATCTTCTCATGTCAAGAACCTTTAGCTGCTGAATTTATCTGAAATATCGATGGATACACAGGTGTTACACTTGTGGGTTACAAATCAGGATCTGTAAATTCATATTCAATGGTACCCATAAGGTACTATTTCAGAAAGTACACTCTTATAACAGCCAAATTTTGGGTCCAGTCGAAACAGTGGTTTCGGGACCACAAATCCGATGCAGAAAAACTTATTATTATATTATTTATGGTCTATAGTTTTATTGAATGATTTCATGAAAATTTCGTTAAAAAATTTTGACGTTTGGGCACTCAATTTGTCCAAAAGGACTAACTTGCAAAAAGTGCAAAACTTGAGTTCTATAAGCTATAGGTGTCTAATTATTATGAAATTTTAAATTAGAGGTCCTTAGATAGTAATAGACCATTAATTAAGTTAATGGACAAAAATGGACATGGAGAAAGAGAAATTTTTATGTTTTAAGTTAGGGGCATTTTGGTCATTTGGTAATTAAATGAATTAAAAAGCCAATTTTTGTCCATCTTCCTCCCATGGCCGAATTTTACAAGAAGAAACCATCGATTGTAAGTCTGTTCTAGCCCCGTTTTTAATGATTTTTATGTTTTTGAAATCCTTATAACATGATCTATCTATTTCTACCACTAATTTAAGACATAATCAAAGTCTAAAATTTTACCTATGATGGATATTATGTATTTTGATGTTTAATGGTAGAAAATGCATGTTATTTGTTTGATAAACGATTTTTGCTAAGTGATTTTCGATGAAAATGCCTAAAAAGGACTTATTTGTAAAAAGTTGTAAAGTAGGTGTTAAAATGTGAATAAAAGAAAATTTTAGGCTGCTATAAGCATGTATAAGGTTTGGATAGGCATGGGTATTGAAAAAATTGAGTAAATTTCATCTTACGAGCCTAAGGCCTAAAATGTAAAATGTGAAACTTTAGGGGCAAAAATTTAATTTTTGCCATAATGTGATTTTGGGCTGATTTGAATAGTGTAATGATTAAATAAGTTAAATGTGATATTATAGATCAATAAAAACGAGGTTCAAAATTAGAACAGGAGAAAAACAAGTATTTGACGGGTAGGTCCTATTCGCCATTTTTATGCCGAGGTAAGTTCATATGTAAATAATGCATTGTTTTAATTATGTTTTAAATGCTTTATTATTGTATGAATTGTGATTGACTTTTGGACGTATTCGACAAAGTTTTGACAAGCATGAAATCTCGGTTGAACCTTAGGAGTAGATAGGATACAAATGTCATGACATTAGGGTTACTAAGATTACGTGTAAGACCATATCTGGGATATGATATCGATAAAAGACTTCGTGTAAGACCATATTTGGGCTATTAGCATCGATACAAGATTACATGTAAGACCATATTTGGGATATGGCATTGGTACGGTACTGAGTGTACGAGATTCCCGAGTATCCTTTAGTATTCCAAGTGGTTCAACGGGAAATTCAATGGGTATGTCAAATAAGAGAAAGAGCATGTAAGTAATACAAATTTGTACAGGTATGTACATAAGTTTATAAGCATTGACTTCATGATATTGTGAGTTCATGGTTCCCATGAGAATGTTTTTGTGAAAGCCTTATGATTATTGGCCTATACTTGTGATGGACGAAATACATGGTAAATTTGGTTGGCAGTCGTGTAATTGGATTTCGGGCCAAATTGAGTTATGATATAACGTGTTTTATTTGCGCGAATTGTGATGCATCAGATATGAGAAAGAGGAAATATTAGCATAATTGCCTATTAAAATGATTATGGGAAGATATGAGCTTTGAACAATTGAAAGATGTTGAAATATATGCTTGAAAAGTGAATACTCATAATTAATGTGCATGTTTATTAGGAGGTTTAAAATGATGGGTTGATTGTGGTAGTTTGTTATAATGGAGAAATTACGGTTATTAGGCTAATGTCAAGATATGTTAAATTATGCTTGCAAATTGATAGAGCAAATGATGTGACTGAATAAGTTGTAACTGTGGGTTTTAATGCAATTTATATTATCTTGTGTTTATATTATTGGACTTGGTAAATGATTGGTAGGAGTTTCTTATTATTTTCATATGGACTTACTAAGCTATATAGCTTATCCCCCTTATTTTTCCCTTATCTTATAGGGTTATTAAGCTAGCTCAAGTTGGAGATCATCGGATATCTTATCACACTATCAAGCTATTAATTTTGGGTATTGATGAATTCAAGTATTTTTAAGTTATGGCATGTATAGGGACTTGGTCTTTTTTTATATGTGTTATATGATTTTAGCCAGTATAATGGCTTGTAATCGTCAAAAGCTTGTTTTGCTATTTGACCATTTAAGTTGGCTTATATTGGCAATATGGTTGTAAGCCTAAGTATATTCATATTTGTGTTAATGTCTATGGTGATATGATCATGGTATGCTTGGTGAATGTGAAATATTTGGAAATGTGATTTATGGTATGATTGTGTATTGTTTGGAATTGTGACTTATTGATGACATGAGGAATTTAAGTACAATCTGGTAACTAGATAGTAGTTGAATGAAGCCTAATGGATGTGAGATTTGTATGTTTGATTTAGGGCTTAATAAATATAGTGAATATGTTAGATAAAGATATAAAGTTGATATGTTTTCACCATGAATGTGGATGTTTTGGTTGCCTAAGTATGTATTGTTTTGTGCCTTTGAATTGGGGTAAGTGTATGTGTGAATAAGGGTGGCAAATGGCTTGGTAAATAGCCTTATTATTATCTATAGGGGTAGACACACGGGCGTGTGTCTAGGCCGTGTGTGACACACGGTCAATCCCATGGGCTATGATCTGGCTGTGTGTCCTCTGTACCTAAATTGTTACAAAATAGAATGCTCAGTATCAAGCACACGGGCATGAGACATGGCCATGTGTCTCAGCCGTGTGAAGGACAAGGCCTCAAGACACGAACGTGTGTCTTGGCCATGTGACTTCAATTTGTTCTGGGGTGACAAACAGAGAGTTACACGAGGTAGGGACATGGGCATCTGTGACCACATGGCCTGCCCACACGGGCATGTCCCAAGCCACACGGGCGCATGACCCCTGTTTTAGTAAAAATTCTTTAAGTGTCGTAAAATTTTCTAATGTTCTTGGTTTAGTCCCGAACCGCTTCCAAAGCATGTTTTCAGTCTCGTGGGCTTGTATTAGGGACCTTATAGTATTTGCAAAAAGTTTTAATTTGGATGAAAATTTGAGGCTCGAAAATGTGTGTTTGCTTGTATTTAAGTCCGGTAATGCCTCGTACCCTGTTCCGACGTCGGATACAGGTAAGGGATGTTACAACTCTTGAGCCATATATATATATATAAACAATAGGATTACCAATCTAAGCTAAAACCTTTTTATGACGCATGCTCTAAAGAGCTTGATCTGAATTACCCGTCTGGGCTAAATCCAATACATACATATACGCAAGAGGACTTATATCAGGATTACCCATCCAGGCTAAATCCTTTCAGAAATGAGGTCAATAGGATTACTTGTCCAAGTTAAATCCCGTCGACAACAAATGTAGGACCTCATTCATTTCAGGAAATTACATTTATCCATCGATTCTTCCTTTATTCAGACGGGATTTAACATTTTTAACGCATTAACAAGCATATCATTATTTCATATATCTAAATATTACATATAATTCAAATAGACACATTCCACATTCATTTCAAGCATATAAGTAACATTTTTATCATTTACCATTTATCGGGCACTTTCATTTATCGGGCTATAACGAGTATGTGATCATTTGACATATTTTGGTATTTATACAATTCACAAACAAAACATTAAATTCAAGCATAAGAACATATACAATTTAGTTACACGAACTTACCTCGACAAATGTTCATGTACATAAATCTACTAATTCGACATTTTCCTCCTTTCCTCGTTCTAGCTTCGAATTTAGTCTATCCAAATCTATACAAGTAAATTTAACATCTATTTATCATATTTTATACACATTTGGACTCAATTTACTTCCTAGGCAAAATTACCATTTTGCCCCTAACTTTTCCATAAATTCTCATTTCGCCTCTAGGCTCAGAAAATAAAATTTGTGCAATTTACTCCTTATTCCAAGCTTACCAAAATCCCATTACAAAATTTATAGCAAATGTATTCATAAAAATTCAGCATTTTTCTTCAATTTCACAACTTTACATTTTAGTCCATAAATCATGTTTTAATAAAAAATCACTTTATAAAGTTGTTTATCTATCAACAATATTTCATTTTCTACATAAATTTCTAATTTTCAGCATATACATTCATGGCCCATTTTTCATACTTTGATAACTTCTCAAATTGATCCCCCAAATAGATAGATTAGACTATCCCGGTTTCAAAAATATAAAAATTACTAAAAACAAGTGTAACAGTCCGATTTAGACCCTAGTCAAAATAGTGGGTTCGAGACCACAAATATGAGTCTTAAAAATATTTTAATATTATTTTCTGTGTCTGTGATATATGAATTTGTATCTGTGAAATTTCTGTGATTTAATTTGTCTGTTTCTGTGCTCGATTTTACAAAAAAGGATTTAATTGCATAAATGATAAAATCTGTATGTCAGATATTCAATGTGTTTAATTGGCATGGCTTTGGATTATATGGCCTTATGTGGCAATTATTCCATTGAATTTTTGTGTGGTCATAAATGACCTTGTCTCATGTAATTTATATGTTTATTAATGAAGGATACAAGGGTAATTCATGCTTTAACATGAATTAAAGAAAACAAAATTCATGCATGTGTCCATAAAACACCTATTAGAATCGAAAATAAAAGAAAGTAAAAAGAAGAAAACCCTTTTAGGTTTCGGCCCTTGTTCATCTTGATTAAGGTATGAATTTTCGTCCATTTTTTATAATTTCTACGTTTCTGTGATCGTTGCTTCGTGTTCTTAAAAGCCCATGTCTGAATTTCTGTTTCTGTTAAAGATTACATGAAATGCCATTGTTGCTATCATAAGCTTTGTGATGTTTTTGGATGAATTGTGAAGGCTTAGTAAATGATTATCATGTTTTATCTTTGGATTTTTGATGAAATAGAGCTAATTGGGCTAATTTGTGAAAATGAGGTTTTGAAGGACTAAATTGTGAATTAAATATGTTATTTGGGCTCATATGGAAGCCATGTATATTCGGCCAAGTTATAGTCTTGGTGAATTTTGCATATTGGTGATTTTGTGAAAAATGGACTAAATTGTCCAAGTGTGAAAATGTAAGGGCTAAAATGTAAAGTGCCCTAAATATGTGTATATAGATTAAATTGAATGAAATGAATGACTGAATGGTTGAATTTGTATTGTATTAGATCAAGAACAAAGAGAATCGGACTTTGATCGGGGGAAGTCCAAAGTAGTTGAATAGACGACTCTTTTTATCCGAAATCCGTCCGGGGTAAGTCAAATTACAATTATGTGTTAATTGAAATAAATTATGTACATATAAACTGTAATCTATATTGGAGGGCCTTGAGAGCTTGATAAATGGATTTTGAATAAATTCTGATAATATGATAGTATCCGAAAAGCTGTATAAGTTTCTAAAGAAAAGTTGACATCTGTCGAGACATTGTATAAGACCTTGTCTGGGACACAGGCCTCGACTGAGATTTACGTATAAGACCATGTTTGGGATATTGGCATCATATCTGATATCATGTAAGACCCTGTCTGGGACAAAAGCATCGATATTGAATTACATGTAAGACCACGTCCGGGACGTCGGCATTGTACTTGGCTATGAACATCTGTATCGTTTCTGAACCGTCTGATGATAGCGTACGAAACATGAGTATATGAACTGTGTAACTTATGTTTGTATCATACTAAATTTCTGAATATGAAAAACTCCATCTCTATGAAATATGTATGGAATTGGAAATGAAGCATGACATATATGTAAAGAATAGTGTATGGTTAAGTATGAATTATTCTATGAAATGGTTATGAATCTACATGGTTGAATGGTACATATATGCTTTAGTAATTAGACCAATTGTATTTGGCTTACTAAGCTCTTTGTAGCTTACTCTGTGTGTTTACTGTCTGTTTTACAATTATCGTAGCTACTGAAGGCTCGGGGATAGTTGAGGATCGTCACCACACTATCGATCTCATTTTGGTACTTTTGAAAGTGTATATATTTTAAAGTATGGCATGTATACGCTAGAAAGTCTATGTATAAGTTTTGATGTGTATATATTATGCCATGAGAGTTGGCTAACAAATGACAAGTTTGTTTATGGTTTTGGTGTATGTTTGTAATGTGCTAAGTTCTAATGTGTTTTGGTCATTTTTAATCATGGAATTGGTTGGAAATTTTGGTATTAATGTTGTATATTATTGCTTAAAGGTTTGGCCCCAAGAGAAGTGGCAAATTGGCTTAAACCAAGCCTGCAATGTGCCACACAGTCAGGGTACACGGGCGTGCCTTGTGGCCATGTAAGAAAAGCAGTATTCTCCTAAGAATCACAAGGTTTTGACACACGGGCGTGTCATATGGCCGTGGGCTAAAGTCAGTAGCTAGCTAAGTATCACACGACCATAGTACACGGGCGTGCCTATTGGCCGTGTGAAAAAGTCAATATAAGACCTATTTTTGGCACGGCTGGTTCACATGGGCGTGTTTAGTGCCCGTGTGTGACACAGGGCCTAGTCACACGGGCGTGTGACTTTAACCGTTTGATAGAATTTGGTAAGTTCTGAAAATTTTGAATAGGTTCGGTTTAGTTCCGACCTTTCCATAAATGTATGTTTTAGGTGTCGTAGACCACATTGTTGAATAAATTGGCGATGAATGCTTCTATTTTGATAATATATGATATCTATGATTTTGAATTGGTCCGAAATGTTCTGTTTGTCTGGTAATGGCTCGTAACCCTAATCTAATGTCGGTTACGTGTTAGGGGTGTTACAACAGGGCTTTATTTCTTACCCAAATAAGCTTGATAAGTCTTCTTCCCCTCTCCTAGGGTTTCCATGGAAACATTTGGGGAAGATGATATGAAATTGTTTTCTTTTCATTTAATTAAATTGTCATTTAATAACTTTTCATCTTTCCAATTTAGTCCTTAGCCTTTTTTTTATTTTTCCATGGATGAGTCATACCAAAATATCTACATATTTTCTTTAATGATCTAATTATCGTATAAGGACCTTAAGTTTTGAATCCATAGCTATTTGATCCTTCTAGCTATTGGAATCCAATTTTTGCATTTTATGCTATTTGGTCCTTCCCGTAATGAAACATTTAATCGATAATATTTTCTTATCAAAAGTTTCACATGACATATCTATCATAATGTGACAGCCCAAAACTGACCCTAGTCGGGAAGTGGTTTCGGGACTGCTAAACCGAGTCACCAAAATGTTTGAATGTGATATTATTGTCTAAAATATGTGATTATGAATGTGTGGAAAATTTCAAGCTTCGATTTAGTCAATTGCATGTGAATTTAGTCCATAGGACTTATGTGAGAAAGTTGTAAAAAAATGTGATAGGGTAATTTACAAGGACCAATTTAAGCAAGGAGTGAAATATTGACTTTGCATGTCAAATACCCCTTTTTTATACATAGTGGCCGGCCATGATGGAGCTTATATTAGACTATGTGGTAAATTTCCATGAAGTGGACATTAGTTTAAGTAAAAGAAAAGAAATGATAAAAGAAATATTAAGGATACTAAAAGAAAAAAAAAGAAGAAGGAGAGAGGTTATCACCTTGTTCATCTTGGCCGGTTGTAGAGAGGAAGAGAGGAGGACAGCATTCGGTCATTTGAAACCTAAGGAAGCTCAAGAGCAAAGGGGAACTAGATCCGATAAAGGGAAGGAAAAGTAATTGAATAGCCATTGAAGTCGTTCGACGACATTTGAGGTAAGTCTTCGAGTAATGACCCTACTTGAATTATATTGAAATGAATAGTCATACTATGACGGATAGTCGAATGTGCTTAGAGATTATGTTATAAAGCCAATTGAAATCATGCTCTTTGTGTGTGGCTACTGAGCCGAAATTTGAAAGGTTTAATAAATGTTTTGTGTTTGAGCCTTAGTAACGAAGAAATGATATGGATGTGTTATGATTATTGATATATGTGTGCATGAGCATTGGAATATATCCGGGCTAAGATCCGAAGGCAATTATGCGAGTTGATATATCCGGGCTAAGACCCGAAGGCAATTATGCGAGTTGATATACCCGGGCTAAGACCCGAAGGCAATTATGCGAGCTGATATATACGGGCTAAGACCCGAAGGCAATTATGCGAGTTGATATATCCGGGCTAAGACCCGAAGGCAATTATGCGAGTTGATATATCCGGGCTATGACCCGAAGGCAATTATGCAAGTTGATATGTCCGGGCTAAGACCCGAAGGCAATTATGCAAGTTGATATGTCCGGGTTAAGACCCGAAGGCAAATGTGTTTGCGGCTATATTCGGTTAAATACCGAAGAAACTTGGGTTTGAATGTGAGCGTTTTGTGCTGTAACTAATTCAATAAATATGCTCGACCAACCCGAACGATAAGGTATGTTTGCATGTGCATTGGAAAAGTCGATTCGTTTTAAATAGTATTCGTGCGATCGGCTAACGAACTTTCGGCTTTTAGAAAGGTTGATACCTTGTGTATATATGTTGATGAAGTGTGAAGTAAGTATGATTATGAGAATGTGTGTTAATAAAGTGACTTAGTTAGCTATGTGAATGTAATACTGTAGTCAAAGCCGATTTCATTACTTGAGACTTACTAAGCTTAAAATGCTTACCCTGTTGCTTTGGCTCTCTGTTTTATAGATTTTGTTCGTTAGCTATCGGATTCGGGATCAGCGAAGTCGAAGTCATCTACACTATCAAAGCTCTTTTGGTACTCTTTTAGTTGAACTCTGGATATGGCATGTATAGGACTACCCCCTGTTGTTTAAGTTCTTTTTGTGATGTATGTGTGTAAAGCCATGCGAAAATGGCTCGTAGAAGTGGAGTATGGCATTAGACCATTTGTGTTTATGTATGTATATATGGTTTCACGATGTGACTATGGTTTGAAATGGAAGCGTTGGGCTAATGATCAGCCATTGGAATGGCTAAATATGATCACATGTGGACCTATGTATGGCAAAACCCTAGTTGGTCCATGGTAACCACAAAATAGGTAAAGTTTACCTTGAAAACAGATGCTGACAGCAACAGTGGTGTAGATTTGAAAAATCACAAAAATTCGTAGGAGTGGAATTAAATAGTGAATAAATTATGTAATCGAACCTTGATGAACTTACTTTCATATGGAAGTAACGAAACAATCATATGAACAGTACAGTAAGAGATATTCGGGTTCTTGTGGAACGGGGCCAGAACAGTTTCTGGATTCCCTGTTCCGCCTTTGGAAATTCACTATAAATGGACCAGAGATAATTAGGGGTCATACCATATATGCATGGATTCCTCTCTGAGTCTAGTTTCCATAGAAACAAACGGCATCAGTATTGAAGCTCTGTGCAGAGAGATATCCAAGTCGTAATGGGAAGAGGTCAGTGTAGTCGACCCCTGTAACATGGGAGACTTTGACTAATAAACTGTACTAATTGGCCCGACCAAAAATTCTAGAAAATAATACATAGGTGGGAACATGAGTCTAGTTTCAGGGAAAAATCACAAAACTGATTTTCGAGTTGTGAAACTCAAAATACGATTTTTGAAGTGACTAGTACTCAGACTGGGTAGTGTCTGGAAAAATTTTTAAAAGTCTGTCAACACCTCGTATTCGACTCCGGTGACGGACTCGGGTTCGGGGTGTTACAATTGATTGGTATCAGAGCTACGGTTTAGTCGATTCTAGGACTACTGTAATGTGTTGGGGTCTAGCTATACATGCCATTTTATGTGATTAATTGATAGTGTGGTGATTTCTGACATTTGCAAATGTGTTTATTTATAGTAATGGATCCCGATCCCGACCGAGCGGTAGCTGATGATCTTGAGAGTGTAGCGCCTGCTCCCGCACAAGGGACAGCGCCGGTGGACTCTCAACCTAATGCGAGTAACCCGAATGATGAAGCTAGACAAGCTTTCTATAGCGTGATGAATGATTGGTTCAACCAATACATTCGAACTAATACGGCTGTTCCACAACCTCCATTCCCGACAAACACCACCCCCGCACTTACAATACCTCCGGCAACTGACCAAATAAGGTCAAATAAGCCCCCAGTTGACCGAATCCGAAAACATGGGGCTACTGAATTTAAAGCTACGGATAGCGACGATGCCGAGCAAGCTGAATTTTGGTTGGACAACACTATCCGGGTACTCGATGAGCTATCTTGTACACCCGATGAATGCCTAAAGTGTGCTATCTCCTTGCTACGTGATTCTGCCTACTATTGGTGGAGTACTCTGACTTCTGTTGTGCCCCGGGAGCAAGTAACTTGGGAGTTTTTCCAAACTGAGTTTCGGAAAAAGTATATCAGTCAGAGATTTGTTGATCAAAAACGGAAGGAATTTCTTGAGCTTAAGCAAGGTTCTATGTCAGTTACTGATTACGAGCGAAAATTTGTTAGACTTAGTAGATACGCTCGGGAATGTGTTTCGTCTGAGGCTGTCATGTGTAAACGCTTCGAAGATGGGCTGAATGAAGATATAAAAATGTTCGTTGGCATTCTTGAAATACGAGTGTTCGTAGTACTTGTCGAGCGAGCTTGTAAAGCCGAAGAGCTTAGAAAGGAAAAACAAAAAGTTGATGTGGGAACTGGGGAGTTTCGTAAAAGATCCTCGGGAAAGTCTCTTCAACAGGCATCGAAGAAATTTTGAGATGATGTGGGCCGGTCTAAAGGCACTTCGGGCCTTTTTAGACGAGATCGTGATCGACCCCCTATGGGTACACGAGGCACTTCAGTCGCCAGTGTTGGGAATGAACGTCGAGGCCGAACGGAATGTCGACATTGCGGTAAATGGCATTTGGGGAGTTGTAGATTCCATGACCGCTCCTGTTACAAGTGCGGATCAGTGGACCACTTCATTAAAGATTGCCCGAGGCTGTCTGAACAGAATGTAAATCAGAGTGGGAAACCGGGTGCTACCACTGCTCGAGGTAGACCATCTAGAAATATGGGCAATGCTAGTGGTGGTCAGAGAGGATCTAGAGATGCTACGACCAGATCCGAGGCTCGTGCACCTACTAGAGCATATGCTATACGTGCCCGCGAGGATGCTTCTTTGCCTGATGTTATTACCGGTACATTCACTCTCTTTGATCTAATGTAATTGCTTTGATTGACCCCAGTTCTACTCATTCTTACATATGTGAAACCTTAGCATCCAGTAAAACTTTACCTATTGAGTCTACTGAGTTCGTAATTCGGGTGTCAAATCCCTTGGGTCGTTATGTGCTTGTCGACAAAAAGTGTAAGAAATGTCCCCTGGGAATTCGAGGTTCCTGTTTTCCGGCGGACTTAATGCTTTTGCCGTTTGATGAATTTGATGTTATCCTTGGTTTGGATTGGTTGACCGCGCATGATGCGGTTGTGAATTGCAAGAGCAAGACTATTGATTTGAGGTGCGCAAATAACGAAGTAATCCAAATTGAGTCTGCGGACTTGGAGGGGATGCCAGCTGTAATATCAGCAATGTTGGCACAGAAATATGTAAAAAAAGGGTGCGAAGCATACCTTGCGTATGTACTTGGTGACAAAGAATTAGAAAAGAAACCCGAATCTGTGCCGGTGGTTTGTGAATACCCGGATGTTTTTCCGGAAGAATTACCGGGTTTACCGCCTGTTCGGGAGGTAGAGTTTGGTATTGAGCTTGTACCTGGGACTACGCCGATTTCGATAGCTCCGTATCGTATGGCACCAACCGAGTTAAAGGAGTTGAAAGCTCAGTTGCAAGAACTGACGGATAGAGGTTTCGCTCGACCAAGTTTCTCACCTTGGGGTGCACCAGTATTGTTTGTGAAAAGAAGGACGGAACCATGAGGTTGTGCATTGACTATCGTCAGCTGAATAAAGTGACGATAAAGAACAAATATCCGTTGCCGCGCATCGATGATTTGTTCGACCAACTGAAGGGAGCCTCAGTGTTCTCAAAATAGATTTGAGATCGGGCTATTATCAGTTGCGAATTCGAGATTCCGATATTCCTAAAACTGCCTTCAGAACGAGATATGGTCACTACGAATTCTTAGTGATGCCGTTTGGGCTCACTAATGCCCCTGCAGTATTTATGGATTTGATGAATCGGATCTTCAGACCGTATTTGGATCGGTTCGTAGTTGTGTTCATTGATGACATTTTGGTCTATTCAAGAGATGAGACCGAACATGCTGAGCATCTGAGGCTAGTGCTGCAAATTTTGCGGGATAAGCAGTTATATGCTAAGTTCAGTAAGTGTGAGTTCTGGTTAAGAAAGGTTAGCTTCTTGGGTCATGTGGTATCCGCGTCGGGTATTCGAGTTGACCCGAACAAAATTTCAGCCATACTTGACTGGAAACCTCCGAGAAATGTTACTGAAGTTCAGAGCTTTTTGGGGCTCGCCGGTTATTACCGATGATTTGTGAAGGGTTTCTCGATGATAGCCACACCAATGACGAAGCTACTTCAAAAGGATGTTAGGTTCGAGTGGACGGAGAAATGTCAGAAAAGTTTCGACCAACTGAAAACTCATTTGACTGAAGCTCCAATTTTGGTGCAACCCGAATCAGGTAAAGAGTTTGTCATTTATAGTGACGCATCCCTACTTGGGTTGGGTTGCGTATTGATGCAAGAAGGTCGAGTCGTGGCCTATGCGTCGAGACAATTGAAGCCACACGAGAGGAATTATCCGACCCATGATCTCGAACTAGCTGCCATCGTATTTGCTTTAAAAATATGGCGACATTATCTGTTTGGTGAGAAGTGCCATGTATTTTCGGACCACAAAAGTCTCAAATATTTGATGACTCAACGAGACTTGAATCTGCGACAAAGACGTTGGCTTGAGTTGTTGAAAGATTACGAGCTTGTCATTGATTACCACCCGGGAAAGGCTAATGTGGTTGCGGACGCCTTAAGCCGGAAGTCATTGTTTGCTTTACGAGCGATGAACGTGCATTTGTCTGTTCTACCAGACAATGTGTTAGTAGCTGAATTAAAAGCTAAACCATTATTGACTCACCAAATTCGTGAAGCTCAGAAAGTCGATGATGAATTGGTTGCAAAACGGGCTAAGTGTTTTCCGAACGAGGGATCAGAGTTTCATATTGATGATGATGATTGTTTGAGGTTCAGAAATCGTTTGTGTGTTCCAAGGAATTCGGAACTCATTTCGATGATTCTGAACGAAGCCCATTGTAGCCGAATGTCAATTCACCCGGGGAGTACGAAAATGTACAACGATTTGAAACGTCAATTTTGGTGGCATGGTATGAAACGGGACATCTCCGACTTTGTTTCGAGATGTTTAATATGTCAACAAGTGAAAGCGGAACATCAAGTGCCTTCAGGATTACTCCAGCCGATCATGATACCCGAGTGGAAATGGGATCGAGTCACAATGGACTTTGTGTCCGGACTGCCCTTGTCAGCAAGTAAGAAGGATGCGATATGGGTTGTTGTTGATAGACTGACTAAGTCAGCTCATTTCATCCCCGTACGTACGAATTTTTCATTGGATAAACTAGCTGAATTGTACGTTTATCAAATTGTGAGATTACACGGGGTACCTGTTTCTATCGTGTCGGATAGAGATCCGAGATTCACCTCACGATTTTGGAAGAAATTGCAAGAAGCTCTGGGTACCAAGCTGCATTTTAGCACTGCTTTTCACCCCCAAACCGATGGTCAATCCGAGCGGATAATTCAGATACTTGAGGATATGTTGAGATGTTGCATCCTCGAGTTCAGTAGTTCATGGGAACGGTATTTACCTTTGATTGAATTCGCTTACAACAATAGTTTTCAATCAAGTATTAAGATGGCACCTTACGAGGCTTTGTACGGTCGTAAATGCCGTACACCATTGTTTTGGACCGAGCTCGGTGAAAGTAAAATTCTCGGAGTTGATTTTATTAAAGATGCTGAACAGAAAGTAAAGGTAATCCGTGAAAGTCTGAAGGTAGCCACGGATCGTCAGAAGTCGTACGCAGATTTGAAACGAAAAGACATCGAGTATCAGGTGGGAGACAAAGTGTTCCTTAAGGTTTCACCTTGGAAAAAGATACTCAGGTTCGGCCGTAAGGGCAAGTTGAGCCCAAGATTCATTGGGCCGTACGAAATCTCCGAACGAGTTGGTCCGGTTGCGTATAGATTGATTTTGCCCCCGGAGCTTGAAAAGATTCATGACGTCTTTCATGTTTCGATGCTTCGACGCTATCGATCTGATCCATCGCATATAATTAGCCCATCAGAGGTTGAAATTCAAGTCGACATGAGCTATGAAGAAGAACCGATGCGTATCCTAGCTCGTGAAGTGAAGGAGTTGCGAAACAAAAGAGTTCCGCTAGTAAAGGTGTTATGGCTCAAACACGGGATCGAGGAAGCTACTTGGGAGACCGAGAGCTCGATGAAAGAACGATACCCAAACCTATTTACCGGTAAGATTTTCGGGGACGAAAATTTCTTAAGTGGGGGAGAGTTGTGACAGCCCAAAACTGACCCTAGTCGGGAAGTGGTTTCGGGACTGCTAAACCGAGTCACCAAAATGTTTGAATGTGATATTATTGTCTAAAATATGTGATTATGAATGTGTGGAAAATTTCAAGCTTCGATTTAGTCAATTGCATGTGAATTTAGTCCATAGGACTTATGTGAGAAAGTTGTAAAAAATGTGATAGGGTAATTTACAAGGACCAATTTAAGCAAGGAGTGAAAATATTGACTTTGCATGTCAAATACCCCTTTTTATACATAGTGGCCGGCCATGATGGAGCTTATATTAGACTATGTGGTAAATTTCCATGAAGTGGACATTAGTTTAAGTAAAAGAAAAGAAATGATAAAAGAAATATTAAGGATACTAAAAGAAAAAAAAAGAAGAAGGAGAGAGGTTATCACCTTGTTCATCTTGGCCGGTTGTAGAGAGGAAGAGAGGAGGATAGCATTCGGTCATTTGAAACCTAAGGAAGCTCAAGAGCAAAGGGGAACTAGATCCGATAAAGGGAAGGAAAAAGTAATTGAATAGCCATTGAAGTCGTTCGACGACATTTGAGGTAAGTCTTCGAGTAATGACCCTACTTGAATTATATTGAAATGAATAGTCATACTATGACGGATAGTCGAATATGCTTAGAGATTATGTTATAAAGCCAATTGAAATCATGCTCTTTGTGTGTGGCTACTGAGCCGAAATTTGAAAGGTTTAATAAATGTTTTGTGTTTGAGCCTTAGTAACGAAGAAATGATATGGATGTGTTATGATTATTGATATATGTGTGCATGAGCATTGGAATATATCCGGGCTAAGACCCGAAGGCAATTATGCGAGTTGATATATCCGGGCTAAGACCCGAAGGCAATTATGCGAGTTGATATACCCGGGCTAAGACCCGAAGGCAATTATGCGAGCTGATATATCCGGGCTAAGACCCGAAGGCAATTATGCGAGTTGATATATCCGGGCTAAGACCCGAAGGCAATTATGCGAGTTGATATATCCGGGCTATGACCCGAAGGCAATTATGCGAGATGATATATCCGGGCTAAGACCCGAAGGCAATTATGCAAGTTGATATGTCCGGGTTAAGACCCGAAGGCAAATGTGTTTGCGGCTATATTCGGTTAAATACCGAAGAAACTTGGGTTTGAATGTGAGCGTTTTGTGCTGTAACTAATTCAATAAATATGCTCGACCAACCCGAACGATAAGGTATGTTTGCATGTGCATTGGAAAAGTCGATTCGTTTTAAATAGTATTCGTGCGATCGGCTAAGGAACTTTCGGCTTTTAGAAAGGTTGATACCTTGTGTATATATGTTGATGAAGTGTGAAGTAAGTATGATTATGAGAATGTGTGTTAATAAAGTGACTTAGTTAGCTATGTGAATGTAATACTGTAGTCAAAGCCGGTTTCATTACTTGAGACTTACTAAGCTTAAAATGCTTACCCTGTTGCTTTTGCTCTCTGTTTTATAGATTTTGTTCGTTAGCTATCGGATTCGGGATCAGCGAAGTCGAAGTCATCTACACTATCAAAGCTCTTTTGGTACTCTTTTAGTTGAACTCTGGATATGGCATGTATAGGACTACCCCCTGTTGTTTAAGTTCTTTTTGTGATGTATGTGTGTAAAGCCATGCGAAAATGGCTCGTAGAAGTGGAGTATGGCATTAGACCATTTGTGTTTATGTATGTATATATGGTTTCACGATGTGACTATGGTTTGAAATGGAAGCGTTGGGCTAATGATCAGCCATTGGAATGGCTAAATATGATCACATGTGGACCTATGTATGGCAAAACCCTAGTTGGTCCATGGTAACCACAAAATAGGTAAAGTTTACCTTGAAAACAGATGCTGACAGCAACAGTGGTGTAGATTTGAAAAATCACAAAAATTCGTAGGAGTGGAATTAAATAGTGAATAAATTATGTAATCGAACCTTGATGAACCTACTTTCATATGGAAGTAACAAAACAATCATATGAACAGTACAGTAAGAGATATTCGGGTTCTTGTGGAACGGGGCCAGAACAGTTTCTGGATTCCCTGTTCCGCCTTTGGAAATTCACTATAAATGGACCAGAGATAATTAGGGGTCATACCATATATGCATGGATTCCTCTCTGAGTCTAGTTTCATAGAAACAAACGGCATCAGTATTGAAGCTCTGTGCAGAGAGATATCCAAGTCGTAATGGGAAGAGGTCAGTGTAGTCGACCCCTGTAACATGGGAGACTTTGACTAATAAACTGTACTAATTGGCCCGACCAAAAATTCTAGAAAAAAATATATAGGTGGGGACATGAGTCTAGTTTCAGGGAAAAATCACAAAACTGATTTTCGAGTTGTGAAACTCAAGATACGATTTTTGAAGCGACTAGTACTCAGACTGGGCAGTGTCTGGAAAAATTTTTAAAAGTCTGTCAACACCTCGTATTCGACTCCGGTGACGGACTCGGGTTCGGGGTGTTACACATAATATGAACTATATAATAAAATAAAAATAAATTATTTTTCAGCTCAGATTTGTGGTCCTAAGACTACTGTTCCGATTTCACCAAAATTGGACTGTTACAATTAGACAGTTAAAAGTGAAGTGTAATAATACTTTGGTAGTGGAAACTATTTTAGCTAGCGGCACGACAAATATTAGGATGTCAGAGCTGTGACTGATTCATCATTTCTTGAGTCATGATTGGAGAATACGTTTTTGATATATTCCTAGGGACCACAATAAAACTACTGATCATATGGCTAAAATTGCAAGTTTAAATTACAATTAAATGCAATTTTTTTACTGAAGCCCAATTTCGAGAGAAGAGTTACTCAAGTCAAATATTGGCTACTTGATTGATATCACTTAATAGTAGATTGTTTTAATGTAATAACTTTTATGATGTTTCCTTTTTAGAAAATCAATAAAAATTTAATGATGTTTAGTCATATTAATTAATATTGGATGTAATGATAAAAATATTACGCTTCTAATAAGAAAAGCATGTTCGAAATTTAAAATGACTAATATATAGTTTGTCATTTGAATTTGTCTAAAAGTATTTAGTTGGTATTCGAACTTGTATTTCATCATCTAGTCTCCGCACTAACATTATTAGTTTGTGCTGATGTGACACTAATAACTAATCTTTAGTGACACATGCTAGCTTGAGAAATATATTTATTAATTAAAAATAAAACAAAAATGAAATAAAAATTAAAAATGTGTTTAAAAGAGAAATTAAACTTGAGACTTAATGATGAAATCATTATTATTTAACCATTTAATCAAGACAGCTAGTACGTGAAAAATATTAATTAAAAATAAAAAAACTTAAAACAACATGAAATAAAAAATACAAATGTGAGTAGAATAGGAATTGAACTTGAGATTTAAGAACAAAACTACTAATATTTAACCATCTGCTTAGAAATTAATTATGTTAAAAAAGTCAAAAATTATGACTTACAGGTCCTGCTAACTGTGTAGAAAGCGCATCAGCGTTTTCACGCACTCTCTAAAAACAAACTATTTCAATACATTTTTAGAAGATGGAGCTATTTAATAAATTAATTTTTTTTACATATGGTATATTTAGCCGACTGGGAGTTGTGCATATATATGGACGCACATAGTACACTTGACGTATTATTGAAAAAAAACAATATTATTGAAAAGTGATAAATTTTAAAATTATACATGAATTTTGATTTAATATGTAATTGTATACGTGAAATTTAACTTGGTGCAATTTATACATGAAAAATTTTAATTGTAATTTATTAATATACATTTAAAGAAACAAACACATCAATTTATATTTATATTAAATAAATATAATTATTTATAAATGTAATATATAAACATAAAATGATGTTATATCAATAATTATGTTAATAATTTATAAAAATATAATAAAATTAAAATTTCTTGTACAAAATTATACAAAATAAAAATTTATATATAATTATACAATAAATTATAATTCATATATAAATTTAAAATTTATTCCTGTTAAAAAAAATGCAACACGCACTTTGACATTGACGTTTCTCTTTTATTTTGTCATTGATAGTTTATATGATAGTGATAAGGTAACAGAAACATAACTCAAAGTAAAAAAATAAAATCACTAAAAATGAGATTGGCATTTGATTCATTCTCTCTACCTGTCCTTTTATTACCAGAAAGCAAGGAGTACACAGTCCAGGATCAATCCAATAATCCTATCTTCACTCACTAATTAATCTTTTACATTACTAAATCTCCCACGGAAGCGTTGAAGGAGATATGGAAGGTTCAATCAAGTGCTCTGCAAACTTCGTTCCTTTGACTCCGATCACCTTCTTGGACCGCGCCGCGGTTATCTACCCAGACTCTGTCTCCCTTGTCCACGGTGATGTCAAGTATACCTGGAAACAGACTCGTCAGAGGTGCGTTCGTCTCGCTTCTGCGCTTGCCCAGCTGGGAATTGCCCCTCGTCATGTGGTAATTCTCTCTTTTGCCTCCTTTCTCTACTCTACCACTATTTTTTTTTCTTGCCATTTATGAGCTTTAGCTTTCTTCAATCCAGTGATTTTCTGTTTTTTTTAGACTTGTTTGTCAAAGCCCAAGACTTCAATTTTTAAATCTAGTTATTTGGCTGTTAAATTTTCGGATTCAAATCCGGGAAACTTGCATTCCCAGTTTGTGTTACTGGTGTTGAATTATATTCCAATTGAGTTGGTTTTGGAGGTTGTGTTACTGGTGTTTTCTCCCTCTTCCTCTGCATTGGATGTGTGATATTCGTTCAAATATGTTATTTATTGTCCTTTCTAAGCTTGGATTAAACGGATTTGCTTCTATAGGCCATACTTCAATTCTCGAACTTGATTTTATCTTTTTTTCACATCTATAGTTTTTTCCTTATTACTGCATGCCAAGGTGATCTTTGCTTGTTTGAGAGCAGGTTGCTGTATTAGCCCCAAATGTTCCAGCGATGTATGAACTTCATTTTGGTGTTCCGATGGCTGGGGCTGTTCTATGTACACTCAATATACGTCATGATTCCTCAATGGTGGCAGTGTTATTGAAGCATTCAGAAGCCAAATTCCTTTTTGTAGATTACGAATTCCTCCATATTGCAGAGGGAGCATTGAAAATACTATCCAACACGAGTGCTAAGCTGCCCCAACTAGTCTTGATCCCGGATCATGATCGGCAAGTTCCTTCCAGGAGCAACTCCAACTCCACATCTGCAAACTTGGACTATGACAGTTTATTAGCAATGGGGAAACTAGATTTTGATATTAGAAGACCAGAAGATGAGTGGGAACCCATCTCGCTTAATTATACTTCTGGTACGACATCAAGCCCAAAAGGTGTTATTTATAGCCACCGAGGTGCCTATCTCAATTCTCTAGCCACAATTCTTCTCAATGAGATGGCCTCAATGCCTGTATATTTATGGACTGTTCCCATGTTTCATTGCAATGGATGGTGTCTTACATGGGCAGTTGCTGCTCAAGGTGGTACAAATGTATGTTTAAGAAATGTCTCTGCGGGAGGAATATTTTCTAATATTGCTAAGTACAAGGTGACTCACATGGGTGGTGCACCTACGGTTTTGAACATGATAATAAATGCACTAGCTCGCAACCAAAGACGTCTTCCAGGGAAAGTTGTGATCATGACGGGAGCCGCACCACCACCACCTCATGTACTTTTCAAAATGGATGAACTGGGATTTAGAGTGGTTCATTCATATGGCCTGACTGAAACCTATGGTCCAGGAACAGTATGCACTTGGAAACCAGAATGGGATTCTCTGCCTCGAGACGTACAGGCTAAGATCAAGGCTAGGCAGGGGTTGAATCATCTTGGTATAGAGGAAATCGATGTTAAAGATCCTGTAACTATGAAGAGTATGCCACCTGATGCAAGTAGTATAGGTGAGGTTATGTTTAGAGGCAACACTGTCATGAATGGATACCTTAAAAACATAAAAGCAACGAAGGATGCTTTTAATGGTGGATGGTTCCGAAGTGGGGACTTGGGAGTGAGACACCCTGATGGTTACATAGAACTCAAGGACCGGTCCAAGGACATAATCATCTCTGGGGGGGAAAATATAAGCTCCATTGAAGTGGAATCAGTGCTGTACAGCCATCCAGCTGTGCTAGAGGCAGCTGTGGTGGCAAGACCAGATGATTACTGGGGGGAGACACCTTGTGCATTTGTAAAGTTGAAGGACGGTCACGAAGCCAGTGTTGATGAAATTATCAAATATTGTCGAGATAACTTGCCCCACTACATGGCTCCTCGAACAGTGGTTTTCCAGGATTTGCCCAAGACTTCGACTGGAAAGACGCAGAAATATGTTCTACGAGAGAAGGCCAAGGCATTAGGAAGCATGTCAAAGAGTAAGAGCAAATTGTAGATCACCTTTAATGGAAGGTGAGGTCTTTGTGGCAGGTTGAGGTTGGTATTATAAATCCAATGGTGGAGGCATCAATTGTTCACGCTTTTATTTTAACAGAATGGAATTTACACGAATTTTATCTGGTTTGAATTAGATAGCAGACAACCATAGCTTTTATGTTAAATTCTTCTATTAGTCACTGTACTTTGTGTAAGTTATGAATTTAGTCCTATATTTTTCGAATTGGTCAATTTTAGTTGACCAATTTAGTTCGTGTAGTTTTTGAATTTAGAAATTTTAGACCTAATCTAAACAATAGCAATTAAATCTGTTTGGTTAAATTTAATTACTAGTTTTATACTATACATACCATTGTAGTTTTGGTACATATTCTCTAATTGGATCATTCTAAATTTCTGTACTTTTCAAATTTGAAATTTTAGTGTTGACGCAAATAATAGTCGTAAAAACCATTAACTCCATTTTTAGTAGGTAATATATGAAAAACACATAGTAATATGTTTGACACATCTGATTTTGGAGATAACAAAACTTAACTTAATCGTTAGGAGAGGATTGAAAATTTGAAATTTGGATTAAAATTGACCAAATTAAAGTATAAGGCTTAATCCATAATGCAAAATACAGGAACTAGCAGCATTTAACCTAACTTTTAAGGTTAAATTTTACTATTAGTCATTGTACTTTGTAAAAGTTGTGGATTTAGGCCTTATACTTTAAGTTGGTCATTTTTAGCCCCTATACTTTTCGAATTTTAAAATTTCAATAGTTACCAAACGATAAATTTTGAATTCATTTGATTAAGTTCTGCTATTTCCAAATTTTGATACTGCAAACATATTGTCATATGTGTAATGCCATACCAACTTGTTATTTCTACATATTACTCACTAAAAATTCAATTAATTGATTAATAATGGTCATTTGTGTCAAAACTGAAATTTCAAAATTTGAAAAAGTATAAGGGCTTAGAATAAGCCAATTAGAAAATATTGATTAAATCTACAACTGTACATATAGTGCAGAACTAGTAATTGAATTTAACCAAACGAATTTAACTACTATTGTTTGGGTTAGGACTAAAATTTCAAAATTCAAAAAGGAAAGAGACTAAAATTGTCCAATTCGAAAAGTATAAGAACTAAAATTGATCAAATTAAAGTATAGATACTAAATCAATAACTTTTGTCAAGTATAGGAATTAACGGTCGAATTTAACCAACTTTTAAAGTATATTAAGCCTGTATATCCCCGAGACCTACTTAGTGAGGTTGTTAAACATCGATAAAGCATAATTATATTCAAGATTGAAAAGGCTTTAAATTATCCCATGTTTATATGCTTAATTATTCCGTAATTGGATTATGATAGTCTAAGTTGCTTCAGAAACATAATGTGTCATCATATATTCGAATCCAGTGGTCGGGGTCAATTGTGAGGTGTCACAAATCGCTTGGTCATCTTACCTTCCAATTGGGGTAAGCAATCAATCAGGCAATCGATTCAGTGCAAAAAAACCAAAAATCGACTTAATTGACTTTTCCTTTTTTATGGAACCAAAACTGAACCAACTTTAGGGGAAAATTGAAAAAACCTACCCGAGACATTTTCAGTCAGTTAATCAACTCAACTGAGTTTAGTAGGCTTTCTTTGTCCGTGTTTGTGTAGCAGCCATAAATTCATGCTTCTAAAGATTAACCATCATCCATATATATAATACAAACCATATCAATCTTACAAGCCACTATTTTTAATGTTAATGTTCATGTCATTTATCATTTATCAAAGCATTACGAACATCAAAATTTAGAAAAACTTTTATTTTCTTCGATGAAAATATTTGAAAGCATTTTCCATAGCATTTTCTCTTAATTGATTTATGTAGATCAATTTAACCCAAAGTAAAAAAAAATTAAGAAAAAGAATCATAAGTTCACCTAAAAATAAACAGACCCATTTTGAACGGAGAAAATAGATTACATTTCTATAAAAAAAAAGTAAATGCAAAACCTTGATAAAAAGAAGACATTGATATACCTAAATAGGATTGGAATGTAACACCCCTAACCCTTATCCGTCGCAAGAATAGGGTTACGAGGTATTACCAATCAATACACATCGTTCACATTCATAACATATACAATCATAATCAAAATCCATTCATATCAATCACATTGTCCCTTATGAGGTCCTACGAGACCTTAAAACATGCTTAGAAGTGGTTTGAGACTAAACCGATAACATTTGCAAACTTTGGGAGACTTAGAAAATTTTCTTTGATTTAAAGGTCACACGCCCGTGTTAACAGGCTATGTGCCTCACACGGCCACCAGAAACGCTCGTGTCACTGGCCCTGTGAAAATAGGGTATACATATTAACTTGTACCACACGGCCAAGGACACGCCCGTGTTTGGTGGCCGTGTGAGGCACACCGTTCACATAGGCGTGTGACCCTTAAATTAAAGAAAATTTTCTAAGCCTCCCAAAGTTTGCAAATGTTATCGGTTTAGTCCCGAACCACTCCTAAGCATGTTTGAAGGTATCGTAGAACCTTATAAGGGACAATGTGATTGATATGAATGGATTTTGATTATGATTGTATATGTTATGTATGTGAACGATGTGTATTGATTAGAAATGCCTCGTAACCCTATTCTGGCGACAGATATAGTTAGGGGTGTTACATTTTATTAGTATCTAGTAGCGTCTGAGAGTCTAGCTATACATGCCATATATATGAATTGCGATACTGTGATGATTCTTGACAGTTAAAATGTGTTTTTATGTAGCAAATGGATCACGATCGAGCCGTACCTAATGATGTGGAAAGTAATGCGCCCGCTCCCGCTCAAAGGGCAGCGCTGGCTAATTCTAAGTCGATTTCTAGTAGTCAAGGGGGAGAGGCTAAGCAAGCCTTCTTCCAAATGATGAGTGAGTGGATCATAGAGTTTTTTCGAACGAATTCGGTTGCTTAACAACCTCCACCCCACCTATTCCTCAACAAGTTCCAGTTGTGCCACAAGTGTTAGATCCGATTTGATTGAGTAAGCCGCCAGTGGATAAGATACGTAAACACAGGGCCAAAGAGTTTTGGGCTACAGTTGATGATGCTGAGAGGGCTTAATTCTAGCTCGAGAACACAATCAGAGTATTTGATGAATTGTCTTGTACTCCTGATGAATGTATCAAGTGTGTAGTATTTTTGCTTAGATATAATGCATATCATTGGTGGAAAACATTGACATCGGTGGTTTCTAGAGAACGAATTACCTGGGAATTCTTTCGATCCAAGTTTCAAAAGAAGTATATAAGTCAGCGATTTCTCGATCAGAAGCATAAAGAGTTTCTAGAGTTGAAACAAGGTCAGATGATGGTGACAGAGTATGAAAGAGAGTTTGTACGATTAAGCAAATATGCACAAGAATATGTGTCTATTGAAGAGATCATGTGCAAAAGGTTCGTTGACGGGTTGAATGAAAATATAAAACTTCTAGTTGGGATTCTGAAAATCAAAGAATTCATTGTTTTAATTAAGAGGGCTTGTAAAGCCGAGGATCTTAGTAAAGAAAAGAGAAAAGCTGATTTTGAAGTAAGAGATTCGAGAAAGAGATCAACAAGTAAATCTTATCAGTCTGTATCGAAGAAATTCTAGGACTTGTTTAATCGTTCCAATGCATCTGTGGGACATTCAAACAGAGATCGAGTGAGTTGAGCTTCAAAGCTCCAGCTACTTCGATAGCTAGTGTTGGGAGTGCAAGACCTAACCGACTTGAATGTAAACATTGTGGTAAACGGTATCCCGATGATTGTAGATTGATTGATAGGGCTTGTTTTAAATATGGATCATTGGATCACTTTATCTGTGATTGTCCTGAGTTGGCTGAGCAAGATACAGTACAAAATATGAGGCTGAGTAATACTACAGCTAGAGGTAGACCACCTAGAAAGACGAGAAATGTGAGCGGTGGTAGAGGTGCGACACGAGACACTACTGCGAGATCTGATGCTAGAACACCTGCAAGAGCCTACGCTATTCGCGCTCGTGAAGAAGTGTCATCTCGAGATGTTATCACCAGTACGTTTACTCTCTATAATACTAAAGTTATTGCATTGATAGATCTAGGATCAACTCATTCATATATATCTGTGAATTTAGTATCCAGTAAGACTTTGCCTGTAGAGTCTACTAAATTTGTAATTAGAGTATCGAACCCCTTAGGCAAGTGTCTGTTGGTTGATAAAGTGTGCAAGAATTGTCCGTTAATGATTCGAGATTTCTGTTTTCTGGCTGATTTGGTGTTGTTACCATTTGATGAATTTGATATAATTCTGGGTATGGGTTGGCTAACGTTGCATGATGCTGTTGTGAATTGTAAACGAAAAATGATTGATCTGAGACGTCAGAATAAAGAGATTATCTGAATTTAGTCAGATGATCTGAATGGCTTACTAGTAGTGATTTCATCGATATTGGCTCAGAAATATGTGAGAAAGGGCTGCAAAGCTTATTTTGCTTATGTGCTTGATATGAAAGTGGCTAAAAAGAAGATCGAATTTGTGCCAGTTGTGTGTGAGTATACGAATGTATTTCCCGAAGAGTTACCAGGTTTACCACCGATCCGAGAGGTTGAGTTTGGCATTGAGTTAATGCCGAGTACAACGCTGATATCGATAGATCCGTACAGAATGGCTCCAATAGAATTAAAAGAATTAAAAGCTCAATTGCAAGAACTAACTGATAGAGGATTTGCAAGACCGAGTTTCTCACCTTAGGGTGCTCCCGTATTGTTTGTAAAAAAGAAAGATGGCATGATGAGAATGTGTATAGACTAGAGACAGCTTAACAAAGTGATGATCAAGAACAAATACCCTCTACCACGAATTGATGATTTATTTGACCAATTGAAGGGGCTATAGTGTTTTTAAAATAGATTTGAGATCGCGTTATTATCAGTTGCGAGTTAGAGACTTTGATGTGCCAAAGACTACATTTAGAACGAGGTATGGTCACTATGAATTTTTGGTTATACCTTTCGGACTGACGAATGCACCTGCTGTCTTTATGGACTTAATAAACTGGATTTTCAGACCGTACCTAGATCAATTTGTTATTGTTCATAGATGATATTTTGATTTATTCGAGAAATGAATCCGAGCATGCCGAGCATTTCAGAATTGTATTGCAGACTCTGCATGATAAGCAGTTATTTGAAAAGTTTAGCAAATGTGAATTCTGGTTGCACGAAGTTGGTTTTCTGGGACATATTGTATCAGCATCAGGTATGCGAGTCGATCCGAGCAAGAAATCTACGATTATAGATTGGAAGCCTCCAAGAAATGTTTCTGAGGTCCGCAGTTTTCTGGGACTAGTGGGATATTATAGATGATTTATGAAAGGCTTTTCAATGATTGTGACTTCGTTGACGAGATTTCTTCAGAAAGATATAAAGTTTGAATTGTCTGAGAAATGTCAGAAAATTTTTGATTAGTTGAAAGCTCTTTTGACTGAAGCTCTAGTGTTAGTACAGCCAGAACCGTGTAAAGGGTTTGTAGTGTTTAGTGATACATCTTTGAATGGTCTAGGCTGCGTTTTGATGCAGGAAGGCAAAGTCATAGCTTATGCCACAAGACAGTTGAAGCCGCATGAAAAGAATTACCCGACGCATGATTTAGAGTTAGCAGCCATTGTATTTGCATTGAAAATATGGCATCATTATTTGTTCGGTGAGAAATGTCATGTTTATTCAGATTACAAGAGTTTAAAATATTTGATGACTCAGAAAGATTTGAATTTGTGACAGTAGAGATTGATAGAATTACTAAAAGATTATGAGCTAGTGATTGACTATCATCTGAGAAAAGCAAATGTTGTTGCTGATGCTTTAAGCCGAAAATCTTTGCTTGCTTTATATGCAATAAATACTCGGTTGGCTTTATCTGATGACGGATCGATTTTAGCTGAATTGAAAGCAAGACCGTTGTTTATATAGTAGATTTACGAAGCTCAGAAAGTTAGTAATGAAATGTTAGCAAAACGAGCTCAATGTGATTCGAAACTTGATTCAGAGTTTCAAGTTAATTCCAATGATTGTTTAAGATTCAAAAGCCGAATATGTGTTCCGAGAAATTCAGAGTTAATTCAGATGATTTTGAATGAAGCACATAGTAGTCGTTTATCTGTTTATCTTGGAAGCACGAAAATGTATAATGATTTGAAACATCTTTATTGGTGGCATGGCATGAAATAAGACATTTTAGAATTCATTTCTAAATGTTTGATTTGTTAGCAAGTTAAAGTTGAGCATCAGGTACCGTCTAGTTTATTGCAGCCAATTATGATTCCCGAGCGGAAATGGGATAAAGTGACTATGGATTTTGTTTTGAGTTTACCCCTATCTTTGAGAAAGAAAGATGCGATCTGGGTTGTTGTTGACAGGTTAACAAAATTGGCTCATTTCATTTCGGTACGAATAGACTATTCGCTTGAAAAGTTAGCTGAGTTATATATCTCCGAGATTGTGAGATCACATGGAACACCTATTTCTATTGTTTAAGATAGAGATCCGAGGTTCACATTGAGGTTTTGGAAGAAACTGTAAGATACACTAGGTACAGAACTACATTTTAGTATTGCATTTCACCCGCAGACGGATGCTCAATCTGCGCGATTTATTTAGATACTCGAGGATATATTGAGATGTTGTATTCTTGAGTTTGAAGGTACGTTGGAAAAATATTTGTCGTTGATTGAATTCGCGTATAATAATAGTTATCAATCAAGTATTAAAATGGCACCATACGAAGCTTTATATGGTTGAAAGTGTCGAACACCATTGTACTAGACTGAACTTAGCGAGAATAAAATTCACAGGGTTGATCTGATTAGAGAGACTGAAGAAAAAGTGAAAGTGATCTGTGATAGTTTGAAAGCAGCACCAGATCGACAAAAATCTTATGCAGACTTGAAATGGAAAGATATTGAGTTTCAGATCAGGGATAGAGTGTTTTTGAAAGTTTCACCATGGAAGAAAATACTCAGATCCAGTGGAAAAGAAAGTTGAGTCCGAGATTCATCGGGCTGTATGAGATTATCGAGCGAGTTGGACCGATTGCTTACCGGCTAGCATTGTCGTCTGAGTTAGAAAAGATTCATAACGTGTTTCATGTATCGATGCTACGAAGATACAGATCTAATCACTCACATGTTATTTCTCCGACCGAAGTTGAGATTTAATTAGATTTATCATACAGTGAAGAATCGATCCGAATTCTAGCTCATGAGATCAAAGAGTTGAGAAATAAGAAAATTGCATTAGTGAAAGTATTGTGGCATCGACACGGGGTTGAAGAAGCTACGTGGGAACCCGAGGATGCTATAAGAAAGCAATACCCAAACCTATTTGCTGATAAGATTTTCGGGGACGAAATTCCCTAAGGGGGAGAGTTGTAATAGCCCGATTTTAGCTAAATCAGAACAGTGGTTTTAAAACCACAAATATGAGGTCGTAAAATTATTTTAATATTATTTTTGGTGCTTATAGCATGTGAATATGTATGTATGAAAATTTCTTGAGCTAATTTTATCGTTTAAGTGGTTAATTCGAGAAAATGACTTAATCGCGTAAAATGCAAAAGTAGCATGCTATAAGTTAAAAGTGCTTAATTTCCATGACTTATTAAATGGGAGGTCCATATGATGAAATTAGACCATTGATATTGGAGATGGACATAAATGGCCTTATATTAAGTGGTTTATATGTTTATTATTAAAGGTTAAAATAGGAAATTGATAATTAAGTTAATTATAATAAAACATAACAAATTGGTTCATCATTTTCTCATCTTTTTGAACCAAAAATAAAAGAAAAGGATAGGGTTTAAATGCTTAAACCATTCGGCATTTCTGTGGCTTAATTAAGGTATGTATTTTGCTCGGTTTTTGATGATTTTTACGTTTTTGTGATCGTTGCTTTGAGTACTAGCTAGCCCATGCCCTAATTTTTGAATTTGTTGATGATTTTGTGAAGTTCCATTGTTGATTTTATGAGATTTGTGTTGGTTGATGATGAATTATGGAAGTTAGATGATAGATTTTCATGTTTTTTTAAGTGATTTTTGATAAAAATGTCAATTAGGGATTAAATTGAGAAAAAGGTAAATTGAGGGGTTAAATTGTGAAATAAATGAAAAATATGGGCTGCTAGGTACCTATAGAGAATTCATCTAAGCATGGGTTATATTGAATTTTTTGAATTTTGTGTCCTTATGAAATAGGGACTAAATTGAATAAATGTGCAACTTTAGGGGCCAAAGTACAAAAATGCCCAAATATATGTTTGTAGACTAAATTGAATGTGTTGATGAATAAAAGAGCTAATTTTGAATGTATATAGATTAAGAACAAAAGAAATCGAATTTAGATCGGGGGAAATCTAAAGTTATCGAATAGTCGATCCAGTCCTTCTATTTCGACTACGAGGTAAGTTTATATGCAAATAAATGTATTTGAATTGAATTATATATGTTTTATTATCATTGAATTGCTATGAATGTTGAATGAGTAATTACAAGCAAGAATCGACAGAGTTGCGATATCCGAAAGTCTCCTACGAACCTTAGGAATAGTATAGGATACGAATGTCATGACATTAGGTTACCGAGATGTGATTACATGTAAGACCATGTCTGGGACATTGGCATTGTATTGAGATTACATGTAAGACCATGTCTGAGACATTGGCATCGTTAATCGATTTCCTATAAGACCCTGCTTGGGACAGTGGCATCGATATGTGATAGCATGTAAGACCATATCTGGGATATGGCATTGTACGAGCTTTATGTGATTCCGAGTATCCTTAACGATTTCAAATGGTTCAACGGGAAAAGTCAAGTGGAGTGTGACATTCCTAATTTGACCCTAGTCAGAAAGTGGTTTCGGGACCACAAAACCGAGACATAAAAATAATTTAATATTCATTTTGATGCCTATAATATGTGTTAATTCATGTGTGACATTTTTGATGTTTTAACTTAGAGTTATAAATGTGAATTTCACTAAAAAGGGCTTAGTAGTAAACTTTGAAAGTATGATGGGGAAATGTGTGATGACTAGTTGATTCAGGCATGCAAAATAGTGGAGTTGCATGTCAAATTTCCCCTTTTAATGTTAGTGGAAGGTAATGATGACTTTGTTTTGGCATTTTGTGCTTTGTATGTTAGTAAATAATGTTAATAATATATTTGTTTATATTAAAGAAAATGGTTTCATAAAATAGAAATAATAAAAGTTAATAAAATAAATGAATAAAATATGTTTGAGGTGAAAATAACAAGGCCATTTCTTCTTCTTCTTGCCGTGAGTTGAGAAAGAAAATAGAAACCTTTGAGCTTAGGGCATTCGGCAAAAGAAGGCTTCAAATAAGGTAAGGTTCATGTTATTTTCTTTGAAAATTTGTGAATTTTGGTTGGTTTTGAAGCTTGCAACAAGACCCATGTGAAATTTTTTGTGTTCATGAAGCATGTAGCAATCGGTCATGAGCTTAATGGGGTATATTTTGTATGTTTGATGATTTTGGGAGGATAATTGATTCTAGTTGAGTATGAACAAACTAAATGTGCTTGATGGCTCAAATGAGCTTGGAAAGTTGGCCAATGTTGTTTAAGTTCATGAATTAGGGCATGAATTAGGGCATAATTTCTTTCGGCAAACTAGGATAAATTGTAAAAAAAAAAATTTCTTAGCATTAATAGCATTTGCTTAATTGGTGAATTGAACTTTGAGTGGATAGGGTGAGCCCTTGTGACTATGTTGATTGTGAAAATCGGCAATGTGGGGGCTTATACAAAAATTAATGTGTATTGATAATAGTTGTATGAGAATTATTCAAATTAGCACCTAAGTGATAAATTGATTATGTAATTGGGTTGATTGTTGCATTCGACCATGAATTCAACTTGTCATTTGAATTGGTAGATAAATGCCGCATATTAAGTTGAGTAATTAAATTTAGTTTTAGCTTGATTTTGAATGAATATAAATTGAGATGTTCTTTATGTGTTTCCGAATTAGTTGTTGAATAAGATATTGGGCTACACTTAGTGAAAGTGTTGAATGGATATGATAATGTGAAGTGCAAAAAGGGTATGTGAGAGAGTGAATTATGTATTTTTTGCTTTCTTCAAATGAGGGAAAATCTTATATTCATATACATATGTTTCGGCTATAGGTGTGTTTGAAAAGTAGGTTCTTAAGTATTTGAGTTTGATTCCTTTGTAAGTTTTAAGTACTTAAATGGAATGAATATGAATTATGTATATGTATGCCTTATGTATGTACCATGTACACATAAGGACATTTGGCAGTATGATTAAATTCTTGTATAAGAAAGAATGATAAATTAAGTGACTCTTTGCTTGTGAATGTGAATTAGATATAGATTAAATAAGCATGAAATCGAGTCATGGCATGTTTTATTAATTAATACATATTGAAAATGATATGTGATTGCCAAATGTGATTGTCAAGTGAATAATATTAGTTAAGTACCTAAGCCAATCTATTGTTTCACTTAAGCTTAAGAGCAAAGAGGATCAAAGTCGGATAAAGGAAAAGAGAAAGTAAACGAATAGCCGTGGATATCTAGTCGTCGACCACTTCCGAGGTAAGTTTTAAGTGATTAAACGTTGAGTAAATTCAATCATAATAGAACATATTGAGTTGATTTAATAAGATATGATGGGCCATGATATGTTCTAAGCTCAAATGGTAAGTTCTTAAGTGTTTGAGCTTGGAAATTTAAGTGTAATTTGAAATAATCTGCTTAGGACAGCAGCAGTAACGTGACTTTAGAAAATCACCATAAATTTATGGACTTGAATTAGAGGCTGAATAAAACATGAAATTAAAGCTTAATGAGTCTAGTTTCTTATAAAAGAAACCGTGTAAGCAAAGGAATTTCCGATAATGAGATATTTAAAGTTGTGTGAGACAGTGCAGAATGACACTGTAATCCTCTGTTCTGTTTTTAGAAAATCATTATAAATTGTAAAAAAAATTTTAAAATACAAAATTTATATGCTAGATGCCTTAGTGAGTCTAGTTTCAAATGAAATAAACTAGAACATATTTTGAATTTTTTACAATGAGAAATTTTATTCGTAGTGAAGAGTGGTCAGAATAGTCAAACAGTGAAATAGGGGAAACTTTAAGAAAAATCTGGTATTAATTTGCCAAACCAAAAATTCTGAAAATTTTTTGGATAAAATATGTATGAGTTTATTTTCAGGGAAAATTAACGGAACTTCATTTGGAGTTTCGTAGCTCCATTTACGAATAATTTAATGACTGTTGCTCAGGAAAAACAGCTTGTGCTGAATTTGTGATTATGTTGTAAACCTTAATAAAACTATTTGAGTTGCTTATAAGCTATCGATTAAATATTGGTAATCAAAGTACCAAATCCGTATTAAAGTGAAGCTATAAGCCGTAAATGACTAGTATACCTAGTCAATTTTGTTATGATGAAATTGATGTACAAGATATGTATATGTGATAAGGCCGAATGGCCAATGTGATGAATGTGAAAGTGTATATATGTGACAAGGCCTAATGGCCGATGTGATGAATGTGAAAGTGTATATATGTGACAAGGCCGAATGGCCAATGTGATGAATGTGAAAGTGTATATATGTGACAAGGCCGAATGGCCAATGTGATGAATGTGAAAGTGTATATATGTGACAAGGCCGGATGGCCAATGTGATGAATGTGAAAGTGTATATATGTGACAAGGCCTAATGGCCGATGTGATGAATGTGAAAGTGTATATATGTGTTAAGGCCGAATGACCAATGTGATGAATGTGAAAGTGTATATATGAGATAAGGCCGAATGGCCATTGTGATGAATGTGAAAGTGTATATATGTGACAAGGCCTAATGGCCGATGTGATGAATGTGAAAGTGTATATATGTGATAAGGCCGAATGGCCAATGTGATGAATGTGAAAGTGTATATATGAGATAAGACCTAATGGCCGATGTGATGGATGTGAAGGTGTATATATGTGATAAGGCTAAATGGCCAATGTGATGGATGTGAAAGTATATAAATGTGATAAGTCCCGAAGGGCATTTGTGCCAGTACTATATCCGGGTTAAGATCCCGTAGGCTTTATGCGGGAATATTATTCTGAATTAATGTCTGTATGCTTCGTGCTCGTACTATATCCGGGTTTTGAAGACTCGAAGATTCAAGTAAAACTTTGATATTGAGTATCTGCAGTAAGTTACCATCAAATAAGTATTACGTATTTAAAGATGTTCAGGTACGTATTACTTACTCGTCGGTGGATTGATTTCAAAGTGAATTATTAGTATCAAAAAGGTATGTAAATGTGATCAATATTATAACTTCAAATATAAGAATGATCTAATTGGTAATGGTATGCTTGTATAATGAAGTATGGGATGAAATATTCTTATGTATTAGTGCATATTCTGCCCAAAGGCCTTATGATTTGAGTACGGGTTGGGTTCAACTAGATGTGCCAGTACAAGGTAAGGATTATATTCTGTAAACTTACGTATATGTAATAAGGAATATGTTTGGTTCTTTAGGTGCCTACAGAAATTTAGTACTTGTCATGTTGAAATACTTGAAAATATGGATGTGATTATGAACAAGTGGAAAGGATTATTGAAAGTTGTAAATTGGTGAAGAATGTGCTTACCATGTGAATCCATCTTCAGTTGATGAAGAATGTGCTTTGGAAATATTCGATCATCTAGATCACTATTGTACGAAAGTATATATATGTGAGAGTTAAGTGATGCGTTTATTGATATTATAGTTCGAGATGAAGCTCTAGATTAACTTCATCGAACAGTTGAAATGAATGATCAAAGATATTGAATGAAAACACTTTGCGACTTAAAGCTCAGGGCTAAAGAAAAGCGAATTAAATTATGTGAAATTTTGGTTAGGTATATTGGGTCAAATGAGATTTTATCTAGATTAAGTATATGTGAAAAACGTCATTAATTCAACAAAATTATCGTTTTGCTTAAAACTTACTAAGCTTACGAAAGCTTACTCTGTTCGTTCATGTTTTTGGTCTATAGGTTGTGGATTCTGACTACTAGCTCAGGGATCGTCAGCACTTCATCACACTATCTACCATTACGGTAGCCATGAGATTGGATTATCTTATGGCATGTATAGAATAGACTAGTAGCGAAAGAATAATTTGGTTATTGTATATAAGCCATGCGAAAATGACATCTTTTGAATGTTTACTTATAGAAGTTTACATATTATCCCTGGCTGTGTTTAGTGTTTATCCAAATGAATGATCTAAAAAAAAAAAGTTTTACCGTTCTGTCATGAGTTACAAGTCTGGTAATGCCCCTTACTTATTCCGGTGATGGTTACGGGATAGGGGTGTTACATGGAGAAAGAATATGTGAATGAGCTAAGTGACTCAGGTACGTATAAGATTCATACGAGTATTGAGAAGTGAAATAAATGATGAATTAGATTAAGATATTGAATATGTGTTCAATGAGAAAGGTTTGTGAACTTGTGTGTGATTAATTATGTTTAGCATATTTAAATTGAAATGCAAAAGTTCATATAATAGCTTTATTTTTATATGGCTTACTAAGCTTTTAAACCTTACTTTATGTGTTCTTTCCATGTTTTATAAATTATCGAAGCTAGCTCGGACATCAGGAATCATCGGGAACCATCATCACACTATCGACTACTTGTTTGTACTTTTGGAGCTTTGTATAGATGGTATATGGCAAGTATAGGCTAGTGTCATTTTGGTATGTTTTGAGTCATGATATTAGCCATGAGATTTGGCTTGTAAATGGTGATGTGTATGTCCATTTGAGTTGGCTTGATTTATATGTTGACAAGTCATATGCATGTGATGTATATAATGCCTTATATGATGGCTTATTTTGGTATGTTTGTCATAGTTGTTGATATAGCCAAATAGTTGTTATTTCGTTAATTAGTAGATGATGTGTTAATGCTTGAAATATTGTCATATTGTGGTTTTATTTTGAGATGGAGATATGGTGCAATTTGTGCCATGAAATAGATGATAATTTGATAAGTAAATGCATTTAGTAGTCATATGAGATTGATGATTTTGGTATATTGATTTTGTATGTTTTTGAATATGGAATCAAGTAGTTGATATGGTTGAATATAGATGACATGATATATTTATGAATTGGCATGTTTTGGCTGCCTATTTATGTGTTGAATTAGTACTAATTTTTGGTTACTTTGTGTGAATGAGAAAAGGGTGGCAAATTGGCTTTACAAATGGCCTATTTTTGTCCGCACGGGCAGAGACACGAGCATGTGTCTCAGCCATCTGCGACATACGGTTATGCAGTACGGCCGTGTGTCCCCTGGGTTACCCTTCAAATAAAAATCAGCATACCCTAAAATTTTGGCATGGCCTAGACACACGGGCATGTCTACTGGCCGTGTGTGGCATACGGGTTGGCACATGGGCGTGTGGTCGACCGTGTGACCCAAGTCAGTAACCTCCCCAGTTTTTCCACGACCATGGCACACGGGCATGTCCTCGGTCGTGTGGTATAAGTCAGTATGTATGCCCTGTTTTCACACGGCCTATGACACAGGCGTGTCTGGTGGCCGTGTGAGGCACACGGCCAGTTCACATGGGCTTGTGACACTTAAATCAAAGAAAATTTTCTAAGTCTCCCAAATTTTGCAAATGTTATCAGTTCAGTCCCGAACCACTTCTAAGCATGTTTTAAGGTCTCGTAGGACCTTATAAGGGACAATGTGATTGATATGAATGGATTTTGATTATGATTGTATATGTTATGTATGTGAACGATGTGTATTGATTTGTAATGCCTCGTAACCCTATTCTGGGACGGATACGGGTTAGGGGTGTTACATGGAAAGCTTGTGTAACACCCCAAACCCGACCTAGACGTTATGGCCAAATTCGGAGATTTCATAGAGAATGGGTTTAGAAAACGGAGTCGTTACGTAAAATCATCTCAGTTTATTAACTCATATACTTTATAACTATTTTCGAAAACGTTAATTAATTGGTTTATTTGCCAAAACTTATTTTACAATGGAAGTTTAACAAACCCATTTCATTTTAGAAATCCGATTCGTATTTTTAGAAAAACCTCTTTTTGTGTAAAAACCGTCATTTTCATAAAATATTTTACCATTGCATGCAGATTATCTACAATCCAAAAATCAACCGTTAGAAATCATAAAGTCCAGAGAGTCTCAGAAATTACAAACTCTTGAATGAAAACAAAATCATAAATAAAGCTATAAATTTTCAAGTTTAAACTGTTTACGGTCGAGTGGTCACCGCTGAGTCTCCGTTGCTCCGATCTGCATAAGTCTGTGGATTACCTAAATAGAATAAACAAATAGATGTGAGTTTTCATAAACTCAGTGTGTAACCCAAAAGAATTAAGCATGCAAACATACAGATGTTGTATCGGGCTTATGCCCTTTTCAGATACAGTAAACAAAATCAGATATATAGATCAGATATACAGAATCCTAGCCCCATCCTCTACACATCAACTCCGACCATCCCAACACACCATGTGTGGTTAAAAACACCCACTCATCCCTACACACCATATCTTGCCATTACAACACATGTTAGATAATGTGTAGCCAAGCTTCCGGAATATAGGCGATGATCGCCGAACAGAAAAATTCCTCATCATATACAAATGCCACCCCAAAATCATAAACGAAAACAGATATAGAACAACATACTAGACAAGCTCAACATGCTTATGTACAGTATCAGATATACAGATAGCAGAATAGACAATCATGCATAGTAATGTCCTACTTAGAGCATACTACCAGAATATTAAGTCACATAAAATTAGGGTTTGGTTAGCCCTTACCGACCCTAGGTAGGCCCATAGTCAATCGGAACAACCTTTGTAACCCTAGGGAAAAATTCAAAATTATGGGCCCACATACCCGTGTGGCTTGCCTGTGTGGGCCCACACGCCCGTGTGGATTGCCCGTGTGGCCCACACCCCCAACTTCGCCTAGTCGTGTGGCTCACATGGCCACACTCTGGCCACCACACGGCCATGTCTTGCACACGACCATGCTTTCGTCGACCACATGGCTGTGTCTTACACACGGCCACCCACACAGCCAGCCACCCGCTCATGTGGCGTCGACAATAGCCATTTTTGGCTTTTCTCGAAACTCAGTTTTTCATGTTTCAGGTACACACCTGGTATGTTTTTGCAACAAATGCAATCCCAAGACCACCAGAACCTATAATTGATCGATAAAATACTACATTAGCCGATTACATTGATACCAAATCAAACCACCACGAAATAGATAATCCTTAAAACCAAAAAAAACCTTACCTTCGAATGGACAACAGTGGTTCGTACCACTACAACACTGATTAGAAGCCTCAACATATTAATCCTCTCCTAAACACAAAAGAAACCCTATTACTCAACGATTCCTTAACCCATAATAGTTACCACACTTACCAGAATGCACAAAGAACACCGACGAACCAGAATAATCGAGACTAATTGACATGATTTCGACAGAATTTCAGAAACAAGGAAAAGAAAGAATTTTTTTCCCTACTCATAGAAAGAGATCGTCAAAAAAGATAAGGGATAATTGTGAAAAAAATAAAAATAAAAAATGAAATATTTTGATAATTCTCCACATTCCAACTCCTCACTATCTTCTCAATCACAACCACTAAAGAATTCTATCTCTATCCAAACAATCTCAGACAATCGGAGCAAAAATAAACTCCCTTGCTTACGCATCAATTTGAACATAGGACCTCCAACACAATAACCCCCTTACCACTTGAACCAATAGGCTCATTCTAATACTAATTAACAAAAAAATTTATGTAAGCCAACTTTAAAAGGGTAAGGCTTGGATCAAAAATAAGAAAATTTACCAACATGGGATTTGAACCAAAGACCTTTCACGCATACCCAGAACACTTAAGCACTGAAGCAGATACACAGTTGTGTTAGGTATTTACAGAAACAAAAGCAAATTATTCAGGGCGTTACAACTCTACCCCCTAAAAGAAATTTTGACCTCAAAATTTACCTGATCAGAACAGATAATGCTACTATTGACGCATCGAGTCCTTAGGTTCCCAAGTGGCTTCTTCAGTGTCATGATTCTGCCACAAAACCTTCACTAATGGAATGGGCTTCCTCCTCAAAGCCTTAACATCACGATCCAGAATCTAAGCTGGCTTCTCCTGGTCTAACCTCGATCTCCTCAACAGAGACAATGTGGGATGGGTCAGACCGATACCGCCTCAACATTAAGATGTGAAAAAACATCGTGAATACGGTCTAACTCTGGAGGTAGCTCCAACTGATAAGTGACCCGGTACCACACGCTTTAGAATCTGATACGGTCCAATAAACCTAGGGCTTAACTTTCCCTTATGACTAAATCTCAAAACTTTCTTCCATAGAGGAACCTTTAGAAAGATGAAGTCCCCCCTAAAGTACTTAATATCTCTCCTCTTTAGATCTGCATAAGACTTCGGTCTATCAGAAGCCGTATTCAGATGATCTCAAATCAGTCTGACCTTATCCTCAGTCTCAGAAACCAACCCAAAACCCAAAATATGATGCTTACCCAACTTAGTCAAACATAACGGAGTACGACACTTACGACCATACAAGGCATCGTAAGGTGCCATCTAAATGCCAGCCTAGAAACTGTTATTGTAGGCGAACTCAACTAGTGGCAAATAATCCTCCCAACTACCTCAGAAATTAACAACACAACTCCAAAGAATATCCTCTAGTATCTAAATCACCCTATCAGATTAACCATCGGTCTGAGGATGGAACGCAGTACTGAAGTCCAATCTCGAACCCAAAGCCTCATGCAATTTCTTTTAGAACCGAGAAGTGAAGTGAGGATCTCTATCAGAAATAATTGAAACAGGAACCCCATGCAGTCTAACTATCTTGGAGATATAAAGCTTCACTAACTTCTACAGAGAAAAGTCCATCTGAACCGAAATAAAATGAACGGACTTGGTTAACCGATCCACGATGACCCAAACATACATGATGACCCAAACAGAGTCTTTTTTAGTAGGTGTCAAGGGCAACCCGTTAACTAAATCCATCGTCATTCATTCCCATTTCCATAAGGGAATCTTAATGGGCTGTAGCAATCCTGAAGGCAATTGATGCTCAGCCTTAACTTGATGACACGTCAGACAATGAGCAACAAAATTCGTAACCTTACGCTTTAAACTCGGCCACCAGTACAACTCACGAAGATTGCGATACATCTTATTACCACCGAGATGCAAAGCATAAAGGCTACTATGCACCTCCCTCAGAATCGACTACCTCAAATCAAAATTATTCGGTATACAAATCTAACCTCAAAATCACAGAACACCATTATTATTCAGCCCAAAATCTGAAGTACTACCATTCTCAATTTGACGAAACCTGATTCCCAAATACTCATACCCCAACTTCTTAACTCGAATCTGATCAATCCAAGTTGGCTTAACTTGCAACTTAGCTAATAGAATCCCATCAACAAACAGACTAATTTTAGCAAACATCGCTCTCAAATTAGTCATCGCTCTACGACTTAGAGCATTGGCCACCACATTGGCCTTACCAGGATGATACTCTGTCGTGTAGTCATAATCTTTGAGTAGCTCAATCTATCGCCACTATCTAAGATTCAACTCCTTCTGGGTAAGGAGATACTTGAAGCTCTTGTGATTAGTGTAGATAATACATCTCTAACCATACAAATAGTGCATCCAGATTTTCAATGCAAAAACCACCGCAGCCAACTCGAGATCACGCGTCGAATAATTTTTTTCATGTGTCTTAAGCTGACAGGACTGATAAGCCACAAATTTACCATCTTGCATCAATGAACATCCCAAACCGACATGTGACGCATCATTGTACACCATAAACTCCTTACCAGATTCAAGCTGTATCAGAACAGGTGTAATAGCCCATTTGAGGGTCAAACCAGAATAATGGTTTTAGGACCACAAACCTAAAGTAGAAATGTTAATTTTATTATTTCTTTAAGGTTACAGCATGATTGAATGATTGTGTGAAAATTTTGTTAATAAATTTTATCGATAGAGTGTCCAATTTGACTAATAGGACTAAATTGCAATAAGTACAAAATATGTGTTCTAGAAGCTAGAGGTGTCTAATTGCTATGAAATTCTTAAATTTGAGGTCCTTAAATGGTAAATAGACCATTATATCATATGATGGACAAAAATGGAAATGGTTAGGTAAATTTTCAAAGTTTGGCATTAAGGGCATTTTGGTAAAATGGTAAATAAAGATAAATAAAACAAGTAAAAAGATGTCATCTTCTCCAATTTAGTCCCCTGATGCCGAATTTGAAGAGTCACCATAGCTAGGTTTTTGGCCAAGCTTTCAAGCTCGATTATAAGTCCGTTCTTGTCCCGATTTTAATGGTAGAAAATGTATGTTTGATGTTAGGTAAACAACATTTACCATGTAACACCCCACACCCATACCCTACGCCGGGATGGAATACGAGGCGTTACCTACCTTGAATACATGCATTCCTATGTTTCTGAATCATCAAGACCTGGTAAAATTTAAAACTTTGTCTAAATTTCTTCAATATGGCCTATGAGTCTCCAAACATTCATATAAAAACCAATCAAGACCAAATCGGGTCTTCCAACAAACTCTGAAAAATAACACTAGACACAGGGGCACACGCCCGTGTAGGAGGGCAACACGCCCGTGTAGGAGGACAACACGCCCGTGTGGAATTAATTTCAAATTCGAACCTACAGAGGTTTTCACAAGGCCTGGCACACGCCCGTGTCCATGGCCCGTATCCCTCACACGGCCATGACACACCTGTGTCTTAGCTCGTGTGCAAAAACTTGGATATTCTGTTTTTGATGTCAGCAATTCTTAAGGGTGACACTGCTAAGGCACACGCCTGTGTGCTAGGTCGTGTCCTTCACACGGCGAGACACATGGCCGTGTCTTTGCCCATGTGTTTACTACCATGCATACTGACATTGCAAATTTTACGTGCAGGCGACACACGGCCGAACATCACGCCCATGGGGCTGACCGTATGTCACACACAGCCTAGACACACACCCGTGTGTCTACCCGTGTGGGCAATATAGGGCTATCTACCAAGCCCTTTTGCCACCCTAAAACACAACATAACAACAACCATAATCAAGACCTATATACATTACATATGTTCAACCATGCGAACAATTTCACATTCATGAAAGCTTAACTTACATTCACATAATAACTTTCAATATTAGCCATCTTTCCATGGCCTTATACAAAATGAATCAAAAGCTAAAGTAAGCCAACACATTTGGCCAATTAACAATGACACAAAACTCAAAAGTTAGGGTCCTATACGTTTCATAATCAAAATAAAAGATCTAACTATACCAAGTGTTTCGGTTGATAGTGTGACTGGTTTCTCCGACGTAGAGATGATCCTCGAACTACTATGGCGACACTATAAGAAAATGGAAAGAAATAGGGTAACTATGAAGCTTAGTAAGTTGCATGAAACTAAATATAACGACATATTTACTATTCATCATCATGCTCATAACACTAAAATAGACATAAGCACAACTTACTCGTCACTATCCAACACAATTCACATAGCATATACTAGGCTCACATCTCATGCATTTCATTTAGGTACCTGTATCACTCATAGCATGGTTATACTTTTCTCGTTTAACTTAAATTGTAACTCTCACCGTTGAACCATTTGGAATGCTATCAGATATTTACTATGCCTCAAATATAGGGTATAATGCCTATGCCATGTCCCAAACATGGTCTTACACTGGCTCTCACGTTAAGTCGATGCAATGTCCCAGACATGGTCTTACACTGAATCCTATGTATTCGTGCCAATGCCATGTCCCAAACATGGTCTTATATTGACACATCATGTAGCCAATGCATGTCTCAGACATGTCTTACACTGGCTTACATCAAGAGGCCGATGCATGTCCCAAACATTTCTTACACTAGCTCTCGTCTCAATGCCGATGCCATGTCCCAGAAATGGTCTTACACTGGCTCTCATAATGTGGCTGATGCATGTCCCAGACATGTCTTACACTAGCACACAAACATTCTGAATGTCATGGCCTAAATATCCGATTTATTTTCTAAGGTTCAAAAGGGAGTCCTACTATCTCAATATTCATCATACACGATTATTTCCACAAACAAGAAATTCATGCTATCTCAATTCAAGCACATATAATAACAATGTAGTTGTATTATTTACATACAACTTACCTCAGATTGCAAAATGTAAACGACTAGTTCGACTTAGTCCATTTGCTTCACTTTTCCCCGATCTAGGCTTGGATTTTGTAATTCTTGATCTAGAATGATAAAAATTTGCGAATTTAATCATTTTATTAATCTAGATACTCAACAACATAAAATTGGGCAAAATGACCATTTTGCCCCTAGACTTTTGCAAAATGATCATTTTACCCCTAGGTCCAAAAATCGATTTTTTATCGAATTTCTTCATATTTTAAGCCTAGTTGATTACTTTTACACTAGAAGCAGTCCAAAATTCTTAATATTTCACACATTTATCACCTATTTTACAACTTATGCAAAATGGTCCTTTTTAGGGTTTTCATGAGAAATCTCTTCACAAAAGTTGTTTATTTCACAACCATGGTTCATTTTCTTCCATAAAATTTTAGAAAATAGTATGTTTGCTAACATGGAAAAACCCTAGACTTTCAACCATTTTTGCAAAATAGTCCCCTTGTTAGAAAGCCCATTCTACAAGGACCTCAAAAGTACAAAAATATTTAAGAAAAACCCTCAAATCACTTACTTGCCAAGGCTTTTAGTTGCTAAAAATTTTTCAAGCTTCCATGGCCACTTTCTTAGAGAAAAATCAATGGAGAAGAAAGAGAGAGATGAAGAAAAATGACAAATTTTACTATTTTTTTATTTTATTCAATTTCAGCACCTAATTTCACCAAAATTTTAACTTTTGACCACCTTTGTTGTAGCACCCCACACCCGTACCCCACGCCAGGACAGAATACGGGGCGTTACCCAAATTGAACGTACACATTCACACGTTTTCGAATCACTAAAATCTGGTCAAATTTAAAACTTGTCCATTTTAAAACAAAAAACTCTATAATAAAGGCCTACTAGGCTCTAAACGTTCATTTTAAACCATTCGAGAATGATTCGGGTCTTACTACAAACCTTGAAAAATGTTACTAGCCATAGGGGCACACGCCCGTGTGGGAGGGGCAACTCGCCCGTGTAACCAATTCAACATGGTCGTGCTGTTGGCTTGTGTGGCTCACACAGCCTAAGCAATACAAGGACAAGCCCGTGTCCTCTACCTATGTGGAATTAATTCTAATTTTGCACCTACAGGGGTTTTCACATGGCTTGGCACACGCCTGTGTCCCTACCCGTGTCCTTCACACGGCCATGACACGCCCGTGTGAAAAAACCTGGACATTCTATTTTTGACGTCAGCAATCCTTAAGGGCCACAGGGCCAAGGCACACGCTCGTGTACTAGGCTATGCCCTTCACACGACTGAGACACATGGCTGTCTCTCTGCCCGTGTGTTTACTATCATGCATACTGACTTACAAAATTTACGTACAGGGGACACAAGACCAGACAACACACCCATGGGGCTGGCTGTGTGTCATACACGGCCTAGACACACGCCCGTGTGCCTACCCGTGTGGACAAAACAAGGCTATTTACCAAGCCTTTTTGCCACCCTTACTTACATAACTTGCACAAAATCACTCTACACCAAGACATGGGCACATCACATAGCCAAAATAGTCACAATGGACAACATTTCATTTGTGCAATTTACTCATCCATGAAAATATCATCTTCTATTTATAAATGAAAGTGAGTATTAACCATTATCCATGGCCTTATACAAAATAAAGATATTTATCCCAAGCCAACACATTTAGCTAATTTCTCAATGACACAAAATATTAAAGTCTAAGCCCTATACATGCCATACTTAAAAACAAATAATTTGACTATACCGAGTGCTTGTAATGATAGCGTGATTGTAGCCTCCAACGTCTGATGGTCCTTGAGCTATTTGGTGACACTATAAGAAAATGGAAAAGGGAGGGAGTAACCATAAAGCTTAGTAAGTTGCATGCAATAAATATAACAACAACTTTACCATTTATCATCATGCTCATAGTACTAAAGTAGGCATAAGCACAACTTACTCATCAATAACTAATGCAATTCACATAGCATATATATATGGAGCTCACGTCTCATACAATTCAAATAGGAACCTGTACCATCCACAACCTGGTTATGCTTTTCTCGTTTAACTGAAATTGTAACTCTCACCGTTCAACCATTTGGTATGCTATCGGATATTCATTAAGCCTTAAACTTAAGGTGTAATGCCGATGCCCTGTCCCAGACATGGTCTTACACTAGCTCTCATCTCTTCGTACCGATGCCATGTCCGAGACATGGTCTTACACTAAAACATCTCGTAGCCGATGCATGTCCTTGACATGTCTTACGATGGCTTACGTTGCGAGGCTGATGCATGTCCCAGACATGTCTTACACTAGCTCTCATTTCAATGCCAATGCCATGTCCCAGACATGGTCTTACAATGGCTCTCATAATATAGCCAATGCATGTCCCAGACATGTCTTACACTAGCGCACAAATGACCCAAATGTCATCGCGTGAATATCCGATTTGTTCCTAAGGTTCTTATGGGAGTTCTACTATCTCAAAATTCACCATTTATAATCATTTCCACAAACAAGCAATTTATGCTATATTAATTCAAACACTTATAATAACAATGTAGTTGTATTATTTACATACAACTTACCTCGGCTACAAAATATGGTGTCAAGTCGGTCTAATCGATTTGCTTGGCTTTCCTCCTGTCTAAGTTTGGAGTTTGAATTTCTTGATCTATAATAACAAAAATTCACAAATTTAACCACTTTATCAATCTAGGCACTCAATAATCTCTACTTGGAAAAAATGACTATTTTGCCCCCTAGACTTTTGCAAAATGACCATTTTGCCCCTAGGTCTGAAAATTAATTTTTATCGAATTTCCTCCTATCAAAAGCCTAGTCGAACCCTTAATACTCTTATATCCTTCCAAAATTTCCACTATCTTACCCATTTATCAACAAATATTCAACTTATGCCAAATAGTCCCTATTAGGGTTTTCATGAGTAAACCCGTCACAAAAGTTGTTCATTACACATCTAATACTCATATTCTTCCCTAAAATTTCAGAAAACTACACATGATTTCATGGAAAAACCCTAAACTCTCCACCATTTTACAAAATAGTCCCCTTAATAGCTTCAAGGGGTCCAAAAATGTAAAAATCATCAACAAAAAGTATGTAAATCACTTACTCGGAAGAGAAACAAGTTGCTGAAATTTTTGAAGCTCAAAACCCTTAAAAATTGCTAAAAATTGGTCGTAGTGAAGAAGATGAGAATGTGATATCATCTTTTTCTTATTTTATTTCTATTTTAGTCAATTTAGCCACCAAACCCTCCAAAATTAGACTTTTTGACCAAATTGCTTCCTATAGCCGGTCGTGCACTATGTTAGGGTCTAATTTTATTTTAAATACCTCCAATTTAGGTTCTCTAGATATTTGGCACCTTTAGCTATTAAAATAGGACTTTTGCATTTTATGCGATTTAGTCCTTTTTCTAAATTAAGCCCTCAAACGCTAAAATTACTACACCAAAATTTTCATAAACCCTCATAATCATGCTATAATCCCAAAAAAATTAATAAAATAATTTTTCCAACTTTGAATTTGTGGTCCTGAAACCACTGTTCCGACTAGGCCCAAAATCGGGTTGTTACATTGTCTCCTATGGCCGGCCATGCTATTCTAAAGGGTGTAATTTCCCTTTAAATACCTCAAATTTAGGTTCTCTAGCCATTTGACACCTTTAGCTATCAAAGTAGGACTTTTTCACTTTATGCGATTTAGTCTTTTTTCGTAATTAAGCTCATAAACGCTAGAATTATTTCACCAAATTTTTCTTGCACTAATATAAACATGTTATAATATTTAAATAATAACAAAATACTTTCTCTGACCTCGGATTAGTGGTCTCAAAACCACTATTCTGACTAGTCCCAAAATCAAGCTGTTACATACCAAGCGGTTTTTGATGAAAATGTCAAATAAGGACCTATTTGTAAAAGTTGTAAAATGTGTGTACAAGTGTGAGTAAATGAAAAATGTGGGTTTTATGAGTAAAATTAATATTCAACTAGGCTTAGGTAATGAAGAAATCGAATGAAAGTCATTTTACGAGCCTAGGGACTAAAATGTATAAAGTTGAAAAGTTAAGGGTAAAAATGTAATTTTTTGCATAAGGTGTTTTTGGGATTAAAATGAATAATGTGATAGTTTAATGAGTTAAATTTGATATTATAGATCAAGAAAGATGAGGTTCTGAACCAGACCAGGGAAAGAACAAGGATGTGGTCTAAATCGAACAATTATCCATTTTGTATCGAGGTAAGTTCGTATGTTAAAAATAAGCTTTAATATGATTGTATTTTATTGCTTTAATGTTGCATGAATTGCATGTTTGATAAATATGGATGAGCTTAATTCTATGAACGAGTCCGAAGCAGAAATCCCGTTTGAACCTTAGGAATAGGGTAGGATACAAGTGACATGTCACTAGGATCATTATGTGTTATGTGATTGTGTGATCTGGGTGCTGGTCTTGTACGTCCTACCGGTGGCTGAGTATACTGGCATATGTTGTGAATACTTGATAACTTGTGTGAGCAGCACTGTGTAGCTATGTTTTGACTGACATCTTGTGTGAGCAGGCCCGTCAATAGCTCGAGAGTGAGCGATTATGTGATATGAGACTTAGGTAGCTTTGGCTACATATGTGACACTTAGTGTGCAAATTTTCCCGAGTTTCTGATATTATTAGTCCGAGTGGTTTACGGGTGTGTCAAATATGAGAATATGTGTAAATTCATTTCCAGATGGCTCTGGTATGTACATAAAGCTCATGTTTATTAAATGTTGGTGAATATGAGGTAAGTTTTGTGATGGAATAGATTATGATCATGAAATTATAGTAGGTTTACAGAAATTATATTATATTATTTGAATGTTATGTGCATGGTAAGGATTGCTTATTTCTTTCATACGAGATTACTAAGCTATATAGCTTAATCTGTTTATTTTCCATGTTTTTATAGTGTCGCGAAGCTAACTCAAAATTGGAGATCGTCAGAGATTCGGATCACACTATCAAACTCTCATTTTGGGTATTAATGGTCTTAGCATTTTGAATGTATGACATGTATAGGTACTTGGCCATTTTGTTATATGTGTCATTTGATTTAACCAAAATGTATTGGCTCATATTTGTTTAAGTTGATTTGGTATTTAGCCATGTAATTGGCTTATTTTGGCTAAAATGGTTGTAAGCCCATTTATTTATGTATATGTGCCACTGTCTTTGGTGTTATGGTCATGGCACACTTGATGTTTGGTGGAGTCTGATTTTTATTGTGAATGTGAAATGTTTGGAATAGTGCTTTATTGGTGAAGTGATAATCTTATGCACAAATAGGTGTTATGAAAGTAGTTTAATGATACCTTGTATATGTGAAATTATCATGGTTAATTTGGGACATGATAAACGTTGTGAGTATGATAGTGGGTGGTATTGTATTGATCTGATTTAGCCATGATTGTAGATGTTTGGTTGCCTAAGTATGCCATTTTTTATGCCTTTGAATTGGTGAAAGTGCATGTGTATATAAGGTTGGCAAATGGCTTGGTAGATAACCTTTATTTTGTCCACACGGGTAGACACACGGGTGTGTGTCTAGGCCGTGTGTGACACACAGTCTACCCCATGGACGTGTGATCCGATCGTGTGACCCCTGCACCTTAATTTTGAGAAATAGAATGCTCAGAATTGAGCACATGGGTAGAGACATGGATGTGTGTCTCATTCGTGTGGACGGCTCGGCCTCGAACACAGACGTGTGCGCTGGCTATGTGAAGTTTGCACCTATTTTATGAAAATTAATTTTCCACACGGCGTAGCACATGGGCGTGCGACCACAATTTGTTCATGGGTTACAAGTCAGTGAGTTACACGGGGTAGGACACGGGCGTGTGTAGCGACACGGCCTGCCCACACGGGCGTGTGACCCCTGTTTAGGAAAATTTTTTTTCTAAGTTTTGTAAAAATTTCTTAAGTGCTCGGTTTAGTCCCACACCAATTCCAAAGCATGTTTCGGGCCTCGTAGGCTCGTGCTAGGGACTTTATGATTGAATGTGAATGGTTTTAATTTGGACACAAATTTATGACTCAAAATTGTATAATTGTTTGTGTGGTAAGCCCGGTAATGCCTCATACCCTGTTCCGGCGTCGAATACGGGTAAAGGGTGTTACAACAAGAGCCTGAGTCAGAATAGAGTTGAGCTTCTCGAAGCTCGATTATTGCGTATCATTCCAAACAAAATGAACACCCTTATGTAGAAGCTTAGTCAAACGAGCTGCAGTTAAAGAAAAGCCCTCGACAAACCTCCGATAATAACTCGCCAGACCCAGAAAACTGTGAATCTCCAATACATTCTTGGGCTGTTTCCAATCAAGCATAGCCTCAATCTTCTTAAGATCAGCACGAATCCCCTCAAAAGAAACCACGTGCCTAAAAAAAGTTACCTTACACAACCAAAACTCACACTTGCTCAACATAGCGTAGAGCTATTTTTCGGAGAATCTGAAGCACTACTCTATGATGCTCATCATGCTCATCCTCAATCTTAGAGTAAACCAGAATATCGTCTATGAAGACCATAACGAATTGATCCAGATATGACTGAAAGACTCGGTTTAATAGTTCCATGAATGCCACCAGAGCATTCATCTGACCAAAAGGCATAATGAGGAACTCGTAGTGTCCATAACGAGTCATAAATGCAGTCTTATGAACATCAGCTTCCTTAACTCTCAACTGATAATACCCGGAACGAAGATCAATCTTTGAAAATACTGAAGCCCTATGAAATTGATCAAACAAATCATCAATCCTTGGAAGTGGATACTTATTCTTTACAGTCAGCTTATTCAGTTGTTGATAATCGATTCACATCCTCATGGTGCCATTCTTTTTCTTCACAAACAGAACTGGTGCTCTTCATGGAGACACACTAGGGAGGATGAAACCATGATCCAAAAGCTCTTGAAGTTGAGCCTTAAGCTCTGTAAGCTCCTTTGGTGCCAGTCGATAGGAAGCGATGGACACCAAAGCTGTACCCGGTAGAAGCTCAATTCCAAACTCAACTTCTCGATTAGGAGGTAAATCCGGTAACTCGTCAGGAAAGACATCCAAAAAATCCCTCATTGTTTTGATATCCCTGACAAAAGAGACCCTAGAAGTAGAACCACTAACATAAGCCAAATACGCCTCACACCCTTTCTGAACCAGTTTCTCAGCCACAAGTACGGAGATCACATTGGACAGATAATCTCGGCGCTCACCTATCACAACCACTTTTCTATCATCCTCAGTCTTCAGTCCTCAGAACAACCCTCTTAGATGCACAGTCCAAGCTAACACAGTGCTCAACCAATCAGTCCATACCTAAAATTAAGTTGAACTCCCCAAATGGAAGCTCCATCAGATTCACCAAAAGACAGCCCCTTGCACCTCTAACAGAACATCCCTATAAAACTTATTAACCAGAACAAACTGCTCCAACTGACTCAATACAGTGATCTCACTAGAAGTGCTCTTGACAGAAATTCCCATGTTTTCAAATACAGAACTAGCTACATAGGAGTGTGCAGAACCTATGTCTATCAAAGCAGTATAAGGTATATCAAATAATAAGAATGTACTGGTGATAACATCTGGAGCATTTCTATCCTCTTGGCATCGAGCAACATAAACTAGTGCAGGCTGCCTCACATCAGCCTGACTAGCTCCTTTGCTCAATGGTCTCTGCCCCCGACCCATACCATTACCACCCCTAGCCGGTCCACGGCCCTAGGTGGCTGCTGTACTGCCTTCTGAGGCTGTGCAGAACTTGGTCCTAAAGCTTGTATCTAATATAGCTACTGTGGACACTATCAAATTTGATGCTCCAAAGATCCACACCTCAGACAAGCCCCAATCCTCCTCTAACACTTGCCCGGATGGTGCCTACCACAGTCTCTACAAGGATGAATCCTAGAAAGAGCAACAGGAGCCCCCACTCTAGCCGGCTCATTAGGTTTGGCCTTTTCGTTAGGCCTCTGAACAGAAGTAGAAGGCTCCGAATCCCTCTTATTCTTACTCTTCTCTCGATCCTTATTCTAGCACTCAACATGCTTAACATCCTCGGTGATCTTTGCCTTTTCGACTAGAACCACAAACTCCAACTCCCTTTATGGAGCAATCAATACCCTTATGTTATCCCTCAAGCCATCCTTAAACCGAGCGCATCTCTCATACTTAGACGCCACCATGCCTCAAGCATAGCGGCGCAGCCTTAGAAACTTAGAGTTATACTCAGCAACTGATCTATCACCTTGCGTGAGATTCATGAGCTCACGCCTACAAGCATCCACATAGCTCGCTCCTACGTACTTACTATGAAAGGGGGTCTTGAAGAAATCTTAGTTCAGACGATCAGGCTAAGTACCCTCCTCAACCTTCAACCACCACTAATATGCCTCGTCGCGAAGTAAGGGAATTGTATCCTTAAGTTTCTGCTCGGGAGTACAGTCTAAATCATTCATAATCCTTTCAATAGCCCTCAACCAATACTCGTCCACTATACGGGTGACTCCAGTGACACCCCTAAATAGCTTAGCTCCATTAGACTAGAGTCGTTCAGTTACCGACCCACAGCCCCTAGATCCAGAATGAGGTCCAACGACCCTCTCCAATATCCTTAGCATGTCATCCCCAGTCGAACAGCTTTGAGACCCAGTCTCAGTAGCAGGCGAAACTAGCATCTCACTCATATCTAAATTTGGCATACTGCCCAAAGAAGAAAACTAAGATCGAGCCCGCCTATGGCTTCTACCATAGCTACGAGTACCACATCTGCTAGTTTCACGTGCCCTCATTGTAAATTTCAAATTTATCTACATTATAGAGTTTTATGCATCAGTTCCTGTATTTATTAACAGATATTTTATACATAAATTATCAAAAGTTCAGAGATGTTTTCAATAGTTTCAGTCTCTAACTCTCTCGGTACAGTTTCAGAAAGTACTAACTACAGTGTTTTCAGAACAGTTCTATCTAAGTACAAATATACTTACAGGATCGGCGTCGGAGACTCGGTGTACCACATACTTTCTCAATTTATTCAAATCATTTAAAAAAAGTAATTCTTTTTGAAACTCAATTTTGGAACCCAAAATTCACAGCCTAAGTTTTGTAACCAGGTTCTGATACCACAAAATGTAGCACCCCAAACCCGACCTAGATGTTACGGCCGAATCCAGAGATGTCATAGAGAATGGGTTTAGAAAATAGAGTCGTTACGTAAAATCATCTCAGTTTATTAACTCATATACTTTATATCCATTTTCAAAAATGTTAATTAATTGGTTTATTTGCCAAAACTTATTTTACAGAAGAAGTTTAACAAGCCCGTTTCATTTTAGAAATTCAATTTGTAATTTTAGAAAAACATCTTTTTGTGTAAAAACCATTGTTTTCATAAAATTTTTACCATTGCATGTGGATTATCAACAATCCAAAAATTAACAGTTAGAAATCATAAAGTCCAGAGAGTCCCAAAAATTAAAAACTCTCGAATGAAAACCAAATCATAAATAAAGCCATAAATTGCCAAGTTTAAATTATTTATGGTTGAGTGGTCACTGCTGAGTGTCTGTTGCTACGATCCACCTAAGTCTATGGATTATCTGAATAAAAAAAACAAATAGATGTGAGTTTTCATAAACTCAGTGTGTAACCCAACAGAATTAAGCATGCAAACATACAAATACAGGATTGGGCTCATGCCCTTTTCAGATATAGTAAGCAGAATCAGATATACAGATCAAATATACAGAATCCTACTCCCATCCTCTACACACCAACTCCGACCATCTCAACACACTATGTGGGGTCAAAAACACCCACTCATCCCTACACACCATATCATGCCATTACAACACATGTCAGACAATGTGCATCCAAGATGCGAGAATATAAGAGATGATATATAGAAATAGATACAAAATAACATATTAGACATGCTTAACATGCTTATGTACAGATATCAGATATATAGGTAGTAGGATAGACAGTCATGCATAGTAATGTCTTACTCAGAGCATACTACCAAAATATCAAGTCACATAAAATTAGGGTTTTGTTAGCCCTTACAGACCCTACGGCAAGCCCGAAGTTGATCAAAATGACCCATGCGACCTTAGGGGAAATTCCAAAATTATGGGTCCACATGCCCGTGTGGGCCCACACGCCTAACTTAGCCTAGCCCGTGTGGCTCACACGGCCACACTCCAGCCACCACACGACTGTGTCTTGTGCTTGGCCATGCCTTTGTCAACTACTCGGCCGTGTCTCGCACAGGCCACCCATATGGCTGGCCACATGTCCGTGTCACATCGACAGTGGCAATTTTTAGCTTTTGCTGGAACTTAGGTTTTTATGTTTCAGGTACACACCTGATACGATTTCACATCAAATGCAATCCCAAGACCACCAAAACCTATAATTGATCGATAAAACACTGCATTAGCCAATTACACCGATACCAAATCAAACCACCACGAAATAGACAATCCTTAAAACCATAAAAAACCCTTACCGTCAAATGGACAATGGTGATTCATACCACCACAGTACCAATTGGAAGCCCTGACCTCTTAATCCTCTTATAAACACCAAACAAATCCCATTACTCAACGATTCCTTAACCTAAAATAGTTACCACACTTACCTGAATGCACAAAGAACACCGACGAACTAGAATAATCAAGACTAATTGACAATATTTTGAAAGAATTCTAGAAAAGAGGAAAGGAGAATTTTTTTCTCTAATCACAGAAAGAGAATGTCACAAAATATAAGGGAGAATTTTGAAAAAAAATGAAATATTTTGATAACTTCCCATATCCTAACTCCCCACTATCTTCTCAATCACAACCACTACAGAATTTTATCTCTCTCCAAACAGTCTCAGACAATCAGAGCAAAAACAAACTCCCTTGCTTACGCAGAGATTCGAACACAGGACCTCTAACACAACAACCCCCTTACCACTCGAACCAGTAGGCTCATTCTGATATGAATTAACAGGCAATTTTATGCAAGCCCACTTCACAGAGATAAGGCTTGCATAAAAAATAACAAAATTTGCCAACACGGGGCTTGAACCCAAGACCTCTCACACACACCTAGAACACTTAACAACTGAAGCAGATACACAGTTGTGTCAAGTATTTACAGAAACAAAAACAAATTATTCAGGGCAATACAGTTTGACTTTTAAGGGTTGCTTCAAAATGTAAATAAGAAAGGAAGACTTGGTAAGGACCAACAACCAACTGATAAACAGTAATTCATACATGTTTCTATCCCATGCTTAGCACATTTTATGGATGATTTTTCCTTAAAATTGGTGAATTCAATGCTCCTAATGCCTTAACTTCATGTTTTATACTTAGGTGAGCATAGGAGAGTGAAAGGAACAAGAAATGGGCCCAAAATGGAGAAAATGGGCCAACATATGAAATCAACACGGCCTGGACTTCCTCACACGGGCAGACCACACGGCTCTGTCCCTTTGGCAAGGTCAAAGGATGATTTACACGGATAGATCACATGCCCGTGCCCATTTAATAGCCTTGACCACGGCCTTAAGCAATCGCACACGGGCTTATCACAGGGGCGTGTCCCTGCCGAGCCGAAGTTTAGTCCAATTCGGAAAAGGCCAATTTTGAGGGCTCTTAGGCATTCCAAAGCCTATTTAAACACCTAAAAAGGCACTTAGACGGGGGACGCAGAAGAGAAAGCAAGGAATTGCTCAAGGAAAGCCGATCGATCCATCTCAGAAGCCGGATTCACCATCAAGACTGAAGATCTCCCTTCAAATTTCCTCAGGAGTTTTGGGTTTTCTTATGTTTTGTTATTTTTATCTTTTGAGATGTTTTCTTTAATTCGTATGAACTAAAACCCCTAATACCTAAGGGGGATGAAACCTAAGACGGATCTTGTTATTATTATCTGAATTGTATGATAAATATTTGACTTGTTCTTAATTATGTGTTCTTAATTCTTATTTTAATATTCCAAGATATTGATTCAAGTTAAGCTCTTATTTAGAGGAGGAATAGACCCTGTATAAGAGTAATTTCTCATAATTAAGCGGAGTTGGTTGCGCGCCTAGAGATAGGGTGACAAGATTTTGCCAGATTAGGGTGAAACCTAATAAGGGGATCTATAGATCGAGTTAATGCAACCCTAGGGCATTAATTAGAAAGAGATTTCAATTATTCAAACGAGGGTTAGACGTTGTTAGTCTCAAGAGAGATAATAATATAACTTAGGGATCTCTACGGAACAAGTTGAATGAATAAATCGTCCGATTCAAAGTCAAATAACAAGTGAAGTCTAGGTGGATTTTCTTTAGGTATTGTCTCAATCAATCGAGTTTTCCAAAAAGTATTTTCCCCAAATTTCTTTTCTGTGATTTCTTAGTTTAGTTAATTAGTTAGATAAACAAAACCCTTTTATTTTTTAGGCTAGATAATAAAAAGAAAGTTGATACTAGTACTTTTAGTTCCTTTGGGTTCGATAATCCAGTCTTGCTAAAGCTATACTACTGTTCGATAGGTACACTGTCCTTTATCATGATCATAGTTAGTTTCAAAAATGATTCATTATAAATATTTAAAACTTGTCACGAATATCACGTATTAAGTTTTTGGTGCCATTTCCGAGGAACTAAAATATTAGGAACACTCGATTTTTATTACTTTAGCCATTTACTTTTACTGCAATTTAAATTTTATTCTAATTTTTATTACTAATTCTTCTTTTTCCCTTTTTTCTGGCAGGTTCTTATAGTTTATGACTAGAAGAAACTTGTCAGGACCATTACGTTTTTGACAGTGAGATCGATCGCACAGTTCGTAAAAACCAAATAGAAATAAGGTGAAGCTTAAGATACACAAAGAACGAGCAAGAGGACGATATTCAAACCACAACCAAGGAGATGGCTGAAAATCAGGAAAACTCGATACTCCTGTGATTGCTGTTAATCTAGTAAATCAGAATCCTACTCCGCGCACTATGTATGATTATGCTAAACCTTCTCTAACAGGAACTGAATCGAGCATAGTTAGACCTGATATTGCTGCAAATAATTTTGAACTGAAACCTAACACAATTCAAATGATACAATAGTTTGTTCAGTTTGATGGTTTACAGAACGAGGATCCCAATGCTCACTTGGCAAATTTCCTAGAATTTTGCGATACCTTTAAAATTAATGGCATTTCTGATGACGCCATTTGCCTTCGGTTATTCCCTTTTTCATTGAGAAACAAAGCTAAACAGTGGTTGAATTCGTTACCACGGGGGTCAATCACTACTTGGGAACAAATGACTGAAAAGTTCTTATTAAAATATTTTTCGCCAGCTAAAACGACTAAATTATGTAATGATATCTCTTCTTTTGTACAGATGGATTTAGAGACACTCTACGATGCATGAGAGAGATACAAAGACCTTTTCCGAAGATGCCCTCACCATGGGTTACCACTCTGGCTACAAGTTCAAACCTTTCATAATGGCCTGAATCCTTCGACTCGACAAATGGTTGACGCAGCTACTGGCGAAACCATCAATAATAAAACACCTAAAGATGCTTATGAGTTTATAAAGGAGATGTCATTGAATAACTATCAGTGGCAAGTCATGAGGATAAAGCCAATGAAAACAGCCGGTGACATCTACGTCATACAAGTAAAGAGATCTATTCATTGATAAGAAAAAGAAAAAACGTGAGCGGTGATTGGATTGATGAGAAAATAGAATCCTGGGTCGCGAACAGTGATTCGATTGATGGTAAAGAAAGTTTATAACGTCAATTTGGTCACCATGCTCTCTAATCAGATAGAACTCTTGAATAAGAAAATTGATGGTTTTCTTAGTTCTTCACAGGTTCACCTAGTAATGCTGTGTGAAGCAAGTGGAGGTGGATCGAACAGTTTAGAATACCCACCTTATGGCCACAACATGGAGAACGAGCAGTTAAATTACATGGGTAATAATCCTTGATCTCAAAACAATCCTTATAGCAATACTTACAATGCAGGTTGGAGGAATCACCAAAATTTTTCATGGGGAGGCCAAGGAAATCAGAAACCACCACCCCCTCTAGGCTTTCAGCAATCACCAACCTGTAGGAGAAAAAACCGAACCTTGAAGAGATGCTAACCAAATTCACCTCGGTGTTAGAAACTCATTTTCAGAATACCGAGATGGCACACAAAAATCAACAAGCATCAATCCAGGGGCTCAAAAATCAGATTGGACAGCTCGCCAAGTTGATTTCCGAACGACCACAAGGTAGTCTGCCAAGCAACACTGAATCTAACCCAAGGGAGCAACTCAACACAATTGCCATTCATGATGAGGAAGGGTTAGTGGCAAAACCAAGGCCAGAATTGGTGGTAAGCGAAGGTAAGAATGAGGTAGGCCAAAACGAACAAAAATCGATAAGTACAGAATATAAACCTCATGTGCCATACCTCAATGCTACAAGGAAAGACCGCTCAGACAAACAATTTGGTAAATTCCTTAAAATTTTAAAGAAACTACATATTAACCTACCGTTTATTGAAGCACTTTCGCAGATGCCGAACGCAGTCAAATTTTTAAAGGAGCTTCTAGCAAATAAACGAAAGTTAGATGAAAGGTCGCATGTGGAGCTAAACATGGTTTGCTCAGCCATTCTTCAGAATAAGCTACCCAACAAACTAAAAGATCTAGGGAGTTTTACGATTCCTTGTTTAATTGGTAGTTTAGATGTTAATAATGCGTTGGCTGATCTAGGGGCTAGTATCAATGTTATGCCTTACAAATTGTTTAAGCAATTAGGTCTAGGGAAACCCAAACAAACTAGGATGAGCATTTAATTAGCAGATAAAATTGTCAGATTTCCTAGGGGTATCATTGAAGACATACTCGTTAAATTGACAATTTTATATTCCCAGTCGATTTGGTTGTTTTAGACATAAAAGAGGACAGTAATGTTCCTTTAATTTTGGGAAGGCCCTTTTTAGCAACTGCTAGAACAATTATTGACGTTGGCACAGGTGAACTCACACTTCATGTAGGAGACGAAACAATCAACCTTCAAGCTCGCAACCCGAACAACACATCGAAAATTGAAGGTTATTGTACAAATTGTTCTACTAAGACTGAGCATACAGTGCAACCTATTTTACAGGAAATAAGTTTGAAGGACACACATCAGCTATGTTCAATCCACAACAAAGAATCTACTCATGAAGAACGAAGGTTACGGATCGAGGAGATAGATGAGTGGCTAAACATTTAAATCGAGAAAACACGATAAACCAAACCTATGCCAGAACGAGCTCAATGCCTCACCAAATCAAATTCAAGTTGGAGACAAAGTACTACTACATGCAGCAGATCCTCGAATCACCACTTCTGAACCGAATGAAGAAGCCCCTCTTACGGTACTAGCATTTTTATTATGGATAAAATTTATAGTACTCGGTCGAGGTAAATCACCCCAAATTTGGCACGTTCAAGGTAAATAGTACTCATCTTAAACCTTATGTTGATAAAATTTATAGCAGGGATGAGGAGTGTAAACTCCTCGATCCACTATGATCATACACCAGAGAGGTAAGTCGAGCTTAGACTATAAATAAGTGCTTCTCGGGAGGCAACCCGAGCACTAACAATATTACTTTCCTTAAATTTTAGTTTTTAAAACCTAACAGACTAATCAAATCATTGAATACAGGCTTTTCAAAACCACACGGCCAGGCACACGGGCGTGCTGTAGGCCGTGCACATGCCACGGGATGCAACACGGCTGTGCGATACGGCCGTGTGAAAATAGGGGAAAAACTTCTTCCCCACCACGTGATGGGATAAGTAGCCACGGCCGTGCGACATGGCCGTGGGCGAAACTGCCAATATAACACTGTGCCACACACCCGTGTTTTGAAACCGTGGGTAAACCTGTCAATTTAACATGGGCGTGCGCCTGCATACACGGGTGTGGGAGAAGAGAACGAAGATTGACACGGCCGTGCAACATGGCCGTGTACACCAATGCGCTTAATTTCGAAAATTACAAAATGCATGGGTTGAGCTTAGAGCACACGGGCATGCCCCACAGCCGTGTGCCCCAATTTCTCTATAAACACGTATTATTTATTTTATTTTATTTTTATTCTTATATTTTGAAATTATTTTTTTAAGTTCTTTTAATACTATTTTATCCTAAATTTTTACAATTTTTATTCTTCGGCTATTTCATTACGAGTAATTATGCTTCAGTATAACTCTTAAAGAGTTCCTGATTTTATCACAGTTAGAAAGAGCTCCAAAGCTCATCCTCGTATAGGAACCAAAAACTCCACCGGGAAAGGTTCTCCCCGACTGCCATGTCCTGCTCGACCACAACCATAGCTACCACCAGATATAATATTCTTTTGGCACAAGACTTATGGACTAATGAACCTCTAACACCACCGGAGTATCCTATTCCACTCTCACTCCGATTATTCTCCGAAACTCCAGTTCTGGAATTCATTCATCATTCAGTAAGTTTCACTTCTCTCCCTATCTTATGATTATAAATCTATCTTTTTCAATATATCTACCTTTGTACATTGAGGGCAATGTACATCTTAAGTGTGGGGGGTCTTTTATATCAGAAAAATCCCTAAATTTTGTTTTATTCTCATGCGATCTTCTCATATCATTATTAGAATGAATTCCAATTACTCTATAATGTTTATTGATATATTTTGAATTAAAACATAGGCATTTATGCATTGAGTGTTTAAACTTTAAGACATTAGGGAATCAAGCATGATAAGTTGATTTTTAAAGAATTAAAAACTTTTAGGTTGTTTTTCCCAAGTTTAGGTATTATCTTGAGTTGAAATTCACAGGTTTAAACATCACAAAGCCATAATTTTTGTGAGATTTTGAGCCTTTAGAGCATCTATCATTTCTTTCATGCTCACTTTTATTGTTGCTTTGAGTGCGTCAGTATTGAATTGTTATTCTAGAACTTGCTTGATTATGCATGTCAAGACCACACCATTTGAGTTGATATGTCAAAATGATAAAGGCACTTAGGTTTAACCCACTTACTCCACAAAAGCCTACCTTCATAATTAAACCTTAGTGAACCCCTTTGAGCCTAACAAACCATTAATTGATTTACCTTCAATATTAACCCATAAACCATTATTGTTGAAATCCCCTAATTTGATCCCTTTTTTTGTCGAGATTTGATTTGAACTAATTGCTTAGCTATGTTTTGCTCTTCTATGTAGCTGACTTGTTCTTAACAAAAAAATTCATACTTACATATTAGTAGTAATTCGGTATTGTTGAGTCGCAGTATCTAAATTCCATCTTCTAAGAAGAAGCTCACTTGAACTCAATTGATGTTTAATTACTTTTTCTAGTTAAGTAATTTTTCAATTCCATCTCGATTCTAACATTTTCTTTCAGCTTGTGACCACACCCCCTAACCAAAGCCACGTTACAACCCTTTAAAGACCTTTTGATTGATATTCATCTCAATATATAGTGGTGGAGATTTGATTTTCATGCAAGCATATGGTAATGACTTTTCATTATTGACTATTGAGTGCTTCATGTATTATCCTTAAACACTTCGAGTGATTTGAGTGAATCTATAGTGAGGATGTAAAAATTTGTAATATTTTGAGTTGAAGGTAATTACTTAGATGAGGGGAGACACCTATGCTTTCATGATAAAATACTCAACTTGGAATGTTTTAAACTTTGATGTTCTTTCAGTCAAATTCTCAATGTATGATTACTTATGGATTATTTTGAGATATTATTAATAGGAATTATAAGTTAAGAAGAATTTATTTTGATTGTGAGTTGAGGGTTTTGCTTGAAGACAAGCAAATGCTTAAGTGTGGGGGTATTTGATAAACCGTAATTCATACATATTTCTATCATATGCTTAACACATTTTATGGATGATTTTCCTTAAAATTAGTGAATTCTATGCTCCTAATACCTTAATTTCATGTTCTATACTTAGGTGAGCATAGAAGAGTGAAAGGAACGAGAAACGGGCCAAAAACGAAGAAAATGGGACAACATACGAAATCAACACGGCTTGAACTTCCTCACATGGGTAGACCACATGGTTGTGTCCCTTTGGCAAGGTTAAAGCATGATTTACACTGGTAGATCACACGCCCCTGCCCATTTAGCAGCCTTGAACCACGGCCTTAAGCAATCGCACACGGACGTGTCCCTACCGAGCCCAAGGTTTGTCCAATTCGAAAAAGGCCAATTTTAAGGGCTCTTAGGCATTCCAAAGCCTATTTAAACACCTGAGGAGGCACTTAGATGGGGGACACAGAGGAGAAACCAAGAAATTTCTCAAGGAAAGCCGATTGATCCATCTCAGAAGCCGGATTCACCATCAAGACTGAAGATCTCCCTTTAAATTCCCTCAGGAGTTTTGGGTTTTCTTATGTTTTGTAATTTTTATCTTTTGAGATGTTTTCTTTCATTAGTATGAACTAAAACCCCTAAATACCTAAGGGGGATGAAACCTAAGATGGATCTTGTTATTATTATCTGAATTGTATGATAAGCATTTGACTTGTTCTTAATTATGTGTTCTTAAGTTGGTTGCGTGCCTAGAGATAGGGTGACAAGGATTTGCCGGATTAGGGTGAAACCTAATAAGGGGATCCATAGATCGAGTTACTACAACCCTAGGGCGTTAATTAGAAAGCGATTTCAATTATTCAAACTAGGGTTAGATGTTGATAGTCTCTAGAGAGATAATAATATAACTTAGGGATCTCTACGGAACAAGTTGAATGAATAAATCGTCTGATTCAGAGTCAAATAACAAGTGAAGTCTAGGTGGATTTTTCCTTAAGTATTGTTTCAATCAATCGAGTTTTCCAAAAAGTATTTTCCCCAAAATTTTTCTGTGATTTCTTAGTTTAGTTAATTAGTTAGATAAACAAAACCCTTTTTATTTTTTAGGCTAGATAATAAAAAGAAATTTGATACTAGTACTTTTAGTTCCTTTGGGTTTGATAATCCGGTCTTGCTAAAGCTATACTATTGTTTGATAGGTACACTTTCCTTTATCGTGATAATAGTTAGTTTCAAGAACGATTCATTATAAATATTTAAAACCTGTCACGAGTATCACGTATCACCAACCAATAGAGACGACGAGTCATGAGAAGTGGCTAACAGATAGAATACAGAGGAAAATCTAGTGGAAAATTCCTTATATGCTAGAATTGATTCCTTTAGTAAAAAATCTAGATAAACGAGATCGAAAAGAGGGTTTTAATAATTTAAAAATAGCCTGATCGTGACTTTTAATAATAGTATTGCAATATTTAGAAATCATACTCTTGTTTGTAATGGATGGATGTCTAATAATTTCTATTTTATCAAAACAAAGATATACACACTGCTTGAAATTTAACTGTAAAAGAAAAAGACTTAATACTTCTTAATCTAATGAGACATACCTTTGACTTTTGAGACTTGATCATATTAACCAAGAAAGAATCACTAGACTTGTGAAAGATGACACCTTAAGTTCACTTAATGAAGTTAATCTTCTAAAATGTGAATCTAGCTTGGAAGGTAAGATGACTGAGCTATTGGAAATAATTCGATTCAAAAATAGTTTCTTGCATAGAAAAAAATAAAAATTTTGAAAATCAAGTGAGTTTGTGATATTAATAGAAATAACCTTTTTCCCAAAATAGTATCTATGCTTTGAGTGAGACGGATCCTAGATGTGCCTGACTTTCAACCAAACAACCTTCTTCGCTATTCTTGTACCATGAGCTGCCTTGAGTTTAGGCTCAAACTATTTCGAATCAAACACAAAATAAGAATTAATATTTTTACTTTCAGTAGGAAACTAAATATCTCTCTCTCTCTCGCTCTCTCTCGTTTAGAAACCAGTAGAATTGTTATTTTAGAAACTAGTAGAATTGTTATTCTCAGAAAATAAAATTTATAATTAGAAATAAATTCTGACTTATTTTCGGGTAGAATAACAATATCTCAAAGTTGTATATTTTTAGCCCTACCAGAAGAAGTGAAACCCTAATTGAATTAGTATAAGAAAATAATTTTATTTAATATAAAATAATCCCATAGTTGAATTAAGAGAGAGGGGTGACTGACCCTAGTTATTTTACTAGGGTTGCCACCCCTTATACTTGTCATGAAGGGGTTTTGGGTCTCTCTTGTATCAGGTCTAATTATATGTGCTTCTTAAACTTTTAACCCAAGACTCTACAATTTAATCTGACCCAATACATTTTTTTTCTATTTCTCAAAATAAATATTTTATTAAATAATTTTCTCAACCAAATTCTAATTCCTTTTAAATCATAACAACTTTACCGTAAAAGAATCTATGAGAAATAATTTCTACATTTAACGAAATCACAATGACCAATTAATTTAATTACATTTTCAAACTTCAATTAATTAAACAATTGTCACACCTGGTTTCCATTTATACCAAAATTTGAAAGTTAATCGAATATAATAGTATGTTGGCAAGCTCTACTAGGAAACTTTGAAATACTTTTGGCTAATTAATAATTAATTGAATTTCAATTTTGGTTTAGTTAGGATAGAACTGGTTGGTCCCTCAGTGGAATACAATATGATTGTGGATGGATGACTTATTTGAGGCTTTGGTGGTCGTGCGTAAGAGGTTATTTATGTGGAAAGCCTTAACTAGTTGGGGAAATTCTTTTCAATTTTGACTACAATTTTTATTCTTCTAATCTACACCATCTTCTTTGGTTGCTCTAAAGAAGAGTTAGTTAAGGAGAGTGCTGCATGGGGTAGTGATATTGAGATTTGAAGTTTAGAAGTAAAGAATTTTAGAAATTGGTAAGCTTTCTTATCTGTATGTACTCGTGGATTAGAGGAAGAGAGAGTGATATAGTAAGGATTCCTGATAAGATTCTATATAATGGCTTATAGGTTTTAAAGTTTGAATGCATTCGATTTACTTAATATTTGGTTGTTATGCTTAGCTGCCTAGACGATGAAGGCTTTGGCATTTGGAAAAGTGAAGCTGGCGAGGAAGAATAAGTTCAAGTGAGTTTTTGTACCCTACCTATCAGTGGCTGTTGATAAGGTACTGGTTGTATGATCTGCATTTGTGTTTATTCTAAGTTTGTTTGAATTTTTTGTCACATATGAAAATAGTGAATGAATATGTTGTGATTGCATAGTACTGTATAAGTATGTATACACTTGCAAATATGTTTATAGTAATAAGTACAATACCTTGTGCGAAACGTATGTTGATAAAATGTAGTGTTTAGAGGGAGTTACTTTGATGGGATAGATAAAGATAGGAAATATTGGCGTATTGAAGGAATGGCTAGATTGTTATGGGATACAGGGGAGTTGGGTAGTATCGTGGAATGGTTTTCGATTGGTCCTTTAGGGTGATGCTGTGTAAATAGTATATAGGTCCTTCGGGGTGACACCATGTGTATGATATTTAGGTCCTTGGGGGCAACACCTCGAAAGGGGTTAGTGATTCTTCAAAATCAAAAGTCCATGGTTAGCCATGGCAGGATCTGGTGGTGAATAGGTATACAATATAGTAAAAATGGAGTCTGCTAGAATGGTAAATAAGGAAGTTTGTTAAGGTACAAAAAAGGGAAATCACTATATGACTCGCGTGGCGAGTAGCTTGATAGAATGAGTGTGGCACATTTGAGAACATGAGTAAACGTTGTAATAAGAGGAACTACCAAAATACAAGGGTAAGTAGAACCAATGGAAGTGTCTTAACATGGGTATATACAAGAGGAAAGGAGCAATTCCTTCAAAGTATTGGTAAATAGATATCTTGTAACACCCTAACCCATCTTCATTGTCTGATTAGGGTTATAGAGTATTACTGAACAAATGAAAACATTTAAACTTTCAATATAATTTAATCATGTCATAAAGCATTCATATACATGCATATTATCCTTAAATCGAGCCCTTGAGGCCCTAAAAATATCTTAAAAACAAATTGGGACAAACTAAAAACAATTTAAAAAGTTTAGGAAAAAGATGAAAAATTTGCAAAATAGGGGTCACACAGTTGAGACATGTGCCCATGTCTCAGGCCGTGTAACCTTCGAACTAAGGACACACGGCCTTGTCTTAGGCCGTGACCTCACCCATGTAACTCTCTGAGTAAGGTCACAAAACTGTGTCGCATGTCCGTGTGCCAGGCCGTGTAACTCTCTGAGTTTCCCCACACGCCTGTATGCCAAGCTATTTGTTAGGTCGTGTAACTCACTGACTTGAACCATTTGAAAATTTCAGATGGCATGTAACAACCCATTTTTTTAAGTGAAATCAGAACAGTAGTTTTGGGACCACAAATTCGATCCAAAAATAAAATTTATTTTTATTTTTATTACATGGTCCGTAATATGTTAGAAATGTCATGTGAAAATTTTGATAAGAAAATTTTATCGATTATGTGCTTAACTACGAGAAGGACTAAATTTTATCCATAAAATGTAAAAGTTGAATTCTACTAGCTATAAAGATTAAATAGCTATACAATTCCAAATTAGAGGTCCTTATATGGTAATTAGACCATTAAAGAAAAGTATGTAGATATTTTGGTGACTCATTCATGGAAATTTAGAAAATGGGCAAGGACTAAATTGGAATTTGAAAATATTTAATTAATTAAAAAGATGATAAAAGATATCATCTTAATTTTTTTATGTCATCTTCAACCTAAAATACATGAAAACCCTAGGAGAGATAGAAGAAACTTTCATGGCTTAATTGGGTAAGTTTCCTTGTCCCGTTTTTAGTAATTTTGATATTTTTGAAACCGTGATAACTTAATCTATCAATTTGATGGATTGATTTGAAGAGTTATCAAAGTATGGAAATTGGTTCATGGATAAGTACGCTGAAAATTCAAAATTTATGGTAGAAAATGAAAGGTTGTTGATTTAAACAACTTTTACAAAGTGATTTTTGATGAAAACATGATTTAGGGACTAAAATGTGAAGTTATGAAATTTGATGAAAAATTCTAAATTTTTATGAATACATGTGCTACAAATTTTGTGATGGTATTTTGGTTAGGCTTAGAATAGGGATTAAATCGCACAAATTTCAATTTCCGAACCTAGGGACAAAATTGGAATTTATGGAAAAGTTAGGGGCAAAATGGTAATTTTTCTAAGACGTAAATTCAGTCCAAATAAATGAGAAATGTGTGGGATTGATGATTAAAGTTATTTATATAGATCCAGACAACACAAATTCAAGGTTAGATCGAGGAAAAGAAAATGTTTCGGATGAGTAGATGTTATACGCGAACCAATATCAAGGTAAGTTTGTGTAACTTAATCGAGCATGTAAATAAGTTAACTTGAATGTTATGATTGTATGCAATATGAAGTATATTTATGCGAATGTTATAAATGTGTGAAATGATTAAATGTTTGGAAACGTTAGAAAAAGTGTAAAGTCTCGTTTGAATATTAAATTTCGATCGATAATTATGCTTTTCCGAAATGAATGAGGTCCTGTATTTGTTGCTGATGGGATTTAGCTCAGGCGTGTAATCCTATTGACCTCGTTCTGGAAAGGATTTAGCCTAGACGGGTAATCCTGATGTAATCCCTCTCGAGTATATGTTACAATTAGGATTTAGCATGGACTGGTAATCCTAATTGAGCTCTTATGAGCATATGTTACATAAAGGATTTAGCCTAGACTGGTAATCCTGTAGTACGAAATGTGGTTCGAGAGTGCGTTCTTCGATTAAGTGCCCTAATGGGTACCTCTGAATTGACAGGTTATTGAATTGTACACCTTGAGTGTACTACTCGAGTATCGATTGGAATTTCAATGATTCAACGAACAAAACTCTTAGCATGATAAGATAATTATGGGATGAAACGAGTAATGTCTTGAAGGGAAATTGTATAATGAGCTCATCTATGTTCACTTGATGTATATGAAAATATTGTGACTAACATGTTTGATTGAGTGCATTTGTTTAGGCAATTTTTCCAAGTTGATGGAAAACATGACTTTGTATGCTTAGATTTAATAAACGGGATTGGTAAGTTTACTTTTCATTATACGAACTTACTAAGCATGAAATGCTTACTCTGTTTTATTTTCCCCTATTTTATAGTGCTTGGAATCTCGCGAAGGTTGGAGATCATTGGAGCATCATCACACTATCCATTAGCTTATTTTGGATATATATAGTAAAATCATTTTGGTATAATGGCATGTATAAGCTAACTTGGCCATAGATGGCTTGATTATGTGGTTTGTAATCTAGCCTTTGGAATGGCTAGTAATGGTTGTTTTGATTTACTTGTATTGTCATACTATGGTAGCTAGATGCATGTTATATGGTTGTTCAAATTATGCCTATCATATGAAATATACCAAGGTAAGATTATAAACATGCATGCATGTAATGAGATGCCTTGTTGAATGATAGAGTTTGCTTAATTTGAATGTTTAAATTGGTTGGCATTTGGATGTGAGTTTAAGTGTAGGTCATTGGTGTGATTTTGGGTGAGAAATAAAGCTAGAAATGGCTTTATTTTTTCCACACTGGTAGACACACGGGCATGTGTCTAGACCGTGTGTGACTCACAGCCTGGTACATGGGCGTATGGTTAGGTCGTGTGTCTCCTGCACCTTAAATTTGAGAAAATATAATGCTCAGAATTGAGCACACATGCAGAGACACGGGCGTGTGTCTTAACCGTATGTTCTACACGGCCTAGAACACGGGCGTGTGTCTTGGCCGTGTGAAACCTGCACTTAATTTTGAATGAATTTAATTAACCACTTGGTCTAGCACATAGGCGTGTGGCATGTCCATGTGCACAAGTTAGAGAGTTACACGGGGTCAAACACAGCCTGCAGCATGGGCATATTCCAGGGTCACATGGGCGTGTCCCTTGGAGCACACGGGCGTGTGAGCCGTGTACCTCCGAAAACTTTTGGAAATTTCGTTTAAAATTCTTAGAGGTTACGATTAGGTCCCGACTTGATACTAATTCTTATATTGGGTCTCAATGGTCCATTTAAGGGATGATATGAATAATCTTGGTTAATGAATAGTAATTTACGTGAATTTTTTGAAAATTTTCTAAAAGTTCTGGTAATGCTCTGTAACCCTGTTTCAGTGACAGATACGGGTTAAGGGGTGTTATATTTAGTGGTATCAGAGCTACGGTTTAGTCGATTCTTAGATTTAACGTAGCAAACACGAGTTTAGCTATACATGTCATTATATAATTCGTGATAGTGTGATGTCTCTTGATCATTTTAAATGTGTTTTTCATATAGTAATGTCATCCAACCAAGCTAGAGCTAAATCTGAGAAAGTTGAGAGCAATGCTTTAGCTTTAGTTCAAAGAGTTACATCTGTATCTGGTAGTGAAAGGCTCATAAATGAGGACTGAAGTGAGGAGGCAAAACAGACCTTCTTTCAATTGATGAATGAATGGTTTACTGAGTATTTAAGAACAAACCCCGCTGTACAACGACCTCCCCCACTTACTCCTCAATCGGTTCCTGAGGTACCACAGGGTGCTGAACCCGTTAGAACAGGTAAGCCTCTGGTAGATAAAATTAATAAGCATGGGGTAGAAGAATTTAGAGCTATCGCAAATGATAATCCAGAAAGGGTTGAATTTTGGTTGGAAATACCATCCGAGATTTTGATGAATTATCTTGTACACCTGCTGAATGTCTGAAATGTGCAGCATCTGTACTGAAAGATACAACTTATCATTGGTTGTATACCATAACTTCAGTTATACCGAGAAAGAACATTACATGGGAAATTTTCCAGGCTGAATTCAGAAAGAAATATATTAGTCAGAGATTTATGGATCAGAAAAAGAAAGAATTTTTAGAACTCAAATAGGGAGACATAACTGTATCTAAGTATGAACGAGAATTTGTTTGGTTGAGCAAATATGCCAGAGAATGGGTTCTAATCGAGGCTGATATGTATAAATGCTTTGAAGAGGGTTTAAATGAAGAATCAAGTTATTGATCAGGATTCTCGAAATAAGGGAATTTGTAGTGTTAGCCATCGAGCACACAAAGCTGAGGAATTGAGTAAAGAAAAGAAACAAGCTGAAAGAGAGGCTCGGGTTTCTAGGAAAAGGATTATGAGTAAGTCACAATCATCTGCTTCTAAGAAAATAAAAAAGTATTATGATCGTGTTACTACCTCTACGGGGTATTCTGGAAAAGAGCGAGGCTTTCAACGCTCTAACCCGAGGTCTTCATCATCATCTATAACCAGTGTGGATAGTGTCGGTAATCCCAAACCAAAGTACAAACATTGCAACAAATTTTATTTTGGGGAATGTCGTTTTAGAAGTGGAGCTTGTTATCGATTGGTTCACTTGACTATTTTCTCAGAGATTGTCCAGAAAGAGTTGAAAAAGAAATAGAACCAACTCCAAAGCCGAGTAATCCTGTTTCGAGGGGCAGACCACCCCATCACCCCAACAATGTTAGTGGTAGTCGAGGTAACTACCAGGGATACAACAGTTAAATCTGAGGCATGAGCACCTGCAAGAACATATGCCATTCGTGCTAGAGAAGATGTTTCTACAGCAGATATCATTACTAGTACATTTTCTCTACTTGATACTGATATTACTGCTTTGATTGATCTTGATTCCACACATTCAGACATATGTACAAACTTAGTGTCTGTTAAAAATTTACCTGTTGAAGGATTTATGGTTAAAGTTTCAAACCCCCTAGGCCAGTGTGTTATGGTGGATAAAGTCTGTAAAAACTGTCCATTGATGGTAAAAGGTTATTGCTTCTCGGCTGACTTGGTGTTATTGCCATTTGATGAATTTGATGTGATTTTGGAAATGGATTGGTTAACCCAATATGATGTAGTGGTAAATTGTAAACAAAAATATATTGTATTGAAATGTCAGAGTGGTGAATTACTTCATGTTGAATCTGATAAAATGGATGGATTACCTAATATGATTTCAGCAGTATCAGCACAAAAATATGTCAGAAAGGGTTATGGTGCTTATCTCGCATACGTGTTGGATACTAAAGATCTGAGTCAAATATTCAGTTAGTGCCAGTTGTATGTGAATTTCTTGATGTATTCCCAGAAGAATTTCTTGGATTACCACCAGATAGAGAAGTGGAATTCTCTATAGATCTTGTTCCTGGTACAACATCGATATCCATAGCACCTTATAGAATGGCTTCTACTGAATTGAAAGAGTTGAAGGTACAGTTGCAAGAATTGATTAACAGAGGTTTTGCTCGACCTAGTTTCTCACCTTGGGGTGCGCTGGTTCTATTTGTAAAGAAGAAAGATGGATCGTTGAGGCTGTGCATTGATTACAGATAGCTCAATGAAGTTACAATAAAGAACAAGTATCCATTGCCTCGTATTGATGAATTGTTTAACCAGTTAAAATATGCCAATGTATTTTCAAAGATTGATCTCCTTTCTGGTAACTATAAACTACGGGTAAAAGATTCAGATGTGCCAAAGACAGCTTTTAGAACCAGGTATGGACACAGAGTTTCTTTTGATGCCATTCAATTTGACAAATGCACTTGCAATGTTTATGGATCTGATGAACAAAATTTTCAGCCCATATTTAGACAAGTTTGTGGTGGTATTTATAGATGATATTTTAGTTTACTCCCGAGATGAAAATGAACATGCGGAGCATTTGAGAATAGTGTTACAAACTTTGTGAGAGAAACAATTGTATGCCAAATTTAGTAAATGTGAATTTTGGCTACGGGAGGTTAGTTTTCTTAGGCATATAGTATCCGCTGAAGGTGTTAGGGTAGACCTGAATAAAATTTTAGCCATTTTTAACTGGAAGACACCAAAGAATGTGTCTGAAGTCCAAAGTCCGAAGTTTTCTGGGATTAGCTGGTTATTATCAGAGGTTTGTAAAAGGTTTTTCAATGATAGCTTCTCCAATGACCCGTCTATTGCAAAAAGATGTGAAATTTGAGTGGACTGATAAATGCTAGAGTTTTGACAAATTAAAAGCTTTATTAACAGAAGCTCCAGTGTTAGTTCAGCCAGAATCGAGTAAGGAATTTATAGTTTACAGTGATGCGTCATTAAATGGTTTAGGTTGTGGTTTGATGCAAGAAAGTAAAGTAGTAGACTATGCTTCAAGACAGCTAAAACCATATGAAAGAAACTACCTGACACATGATCTTGAATTGGCAGCCATAGAGTTTGCATTGAAAATTTGGCGGCACCACTTGTTTGGTGAAAAATGTCACATATTCACTGGTCATAAAAGTTTGAAGTACTTTATGTGACAGAAAGATTTGAATTTGAGACAACGCAGGTGGCTTGAGTTATTGAAAGATTATGATTTGGTTATTGATTATCATCCGGGAAAAGCCAATGTGGTTGTTGATGCTTTGAGCAGAAAATCCTTGTTTTCCTTGCGAGCTATGAATACTCGATTGTCATTATCTGACAGTGGTTCAATTATAGCTGAGTTAAAAGCTAGACCGACATTTTTGCAACAGATCTCTGAAGCTCAGAAATGATAGTAAGTTGCAAGAAAAATAGATACAAAGTGAATCGAATCCTGTCTCAGAATTTTAGATTGGGACCGATGATTGTTTGTTATTCAGAGGCAGAGTATGTGTACCGAAAGGTTCAAAACTAGTACAGAGGATTTTGAATGAAGCTCATAATGGTAACATGTCTATCCATCCTCTTAGTAATAAAATGTAAAATGATTTGAAAAAGATGTACTGATGGCCAGGAATGAAATGGGATATTTCTAAGTTTGTATCTAAATGTTTTATGTCAGCAAGTAAAAGCTAAACATCAGTTGCCTTTTGGACTATTACAGCCAGTTACAATACCAGAATGGAAATGGGAAAGAATTACCATGGACTTTGTATTAGGATTACCTCTGTCTCCAAAGAAGAAAAATGCTATTTAGGTGATTGTCGATCGGTTGACAAATTCTTCACATTTTATTCTGGTATGTATGGATTATTCTTTGGACAGATTGGTTATATGTCTGAGATTTTCAGATTGCATGGTGTGCCTGTCTCCATTATTTCAGATAGAGACCCTCGGTTTACATTTCGATTCTAGAGCAAATTACAAGAAGCTCTGGGCACTTAGTTACACTTTAGCACCGCATTTTGGAAGATATGCTTCAGTGTTGTATACTTGAGTTTGAAGGTAGCTGGGAAAAGTATTTACCATTAGTTGAATTTGCTTACAATAAAAATTATCAGTCCAGTATCAGAATGGCACTGTATGAAGCTTTGTATGGTCACAAATGTAGAACTCCATTGTATTGGACAGAACTCAATGAGAAAAAGTTACATGGAGTTGACTTAGTCCGTGAAACGAGGAAAAAGTGAAAGTAATTCAGGATAGTTTGAAAGCAGCCTCTGGTCATCAAAAGTCCTATGTTAATCTGAAATGAAAAGAAATAGAATTTCAAGTCGGTAACAAAGTATTCTTGAAAGTATAGCCTTCGAAGAAGGTTCTCCTGTTTGATCGTAAAGGAAAAATGAGTCCACAGTTCATTGGACCATATGAGATTACAAAAAGAATTGGACTAGTTGCATATCGATTAGCTTTACCACTAGAACTTGATCAGATTCATAATGTTTTTCATGTGTCTATGCTATGGAGGTATCGATCCGATCCTTCACATGTTATTTCTCTAACAGAGATAGAGATTCAGCCTGATATGACATATAGTGAAGAATTGATCAAAATCTTAGCGCGGGAAACAAAAGAATTAAGAAATAAAAAGATAGCATTAGTAAAAGTTCTTTAACAATGACACCGCATAGAAGAGGCTACCTGAGAACCGGAGGATACTATGAGGAAGCAATACCCAAATCTTTTTACTGGTAAGATTTTTGAGGACAAAAATCCTTATTTTTTTCAGTGAAATTAGAACAGTAGTTTTGGGATCACAAATGCTATCCAAAAATAAAACTTATTTTTACTTTTATTACGAGGTCCGTAATATGTTAGAAATGTCATTTGAAATTTTCGATAATAAAATTTTATCGATTATGTGCTTAACTACGAGAAGGACTAAATCGCATAAAATGTAAAAGTTGAATTCTTATAGCTATAACGATTAAATAGCTATGGAATTAAAAATTAGAGGTCCTTATATGGCAATTATACCATTAAAGAAAAGTATGTAGATATTTTGGTGACCCATCCATGAAAATTTAGAAAATGGGCAATGACTAAATTGGAATTTGAAAATATTTAATTAATTAAAAAGATGATAAAAGATATCATCTTAATTTTTTTATGTCATCTTCAACCTAAAATACATGGAAAACCTAGGAGAGAGAGAAGAAACTTTCATCGCTTAATTGGGTAAGTTTCCTTGACCTATTTTTAGTAATTTTGATATTTTTGAAACTGGGATAGCTTAATCTATCTATTTGAGGGATCAATTTGAAGAGTTATAAAAGTATGAATATTGGGTCATGGATGAGCATGCTGAAAATTCAAAATTTATGGTATAAAATGAAAGGTTGTTGATAGATAAACAATTTTTACAAAGTGATTTTTTGATGAAAACATGATTTAGGGACTAAAATGTAAAGTAGTGAAATTTGATGAAAAATTCTGAATTTTTATGAATACATGTGCTGCAAATTTTGTGATGGGATTTTGGTTAGGCTAGGAATAGGGATTAAATTGCACAAATTTCATTTTCTGAGCCTAGGGACAAAATTGAAATTTATGGAAAAGTTAGGGGCAAAATGGTAATTTTGCCTAAGACGTAAATTGAGTCCAAATAAATACGAAATGTGTGGAATTGATGATTAATGTTATTTATATAGATTTGGACAACACAAATTCGAGGTTAGATCGAGGAAAAGAAAAAGTTTCGGATGAGTAGATGTTATACGCGAACCGGTGTCGAGGTAAGTTTGTGTAACTTAATCGAGCATGTAAATGTGTTAACTTGAATGTTATGATTGTATGCAATATGAATTATACTTATGCGAATATTATAAATGTGTGAAATGATTACATGTTCAGAAATGTTAGAAAAAGAGTAAAGTCTCATTTGAATATTAAATTTCGATGGATAAATGTGCTTTCCCGAAATGAATGAGGCCCTGCATTTGTTGCTGACGAGATTTAGCTCGGACAAGTAATCCTATTGAACTTGTTATGGAAAGGATTTAGCTCGGACAGGTAATTCTGATGTAATCCCTCTCGAGCATATGTTACAATTAGGATTTATCCTAGACTGTTAATCCTAATTGAGCTCTTATGAGCACACGTTACATAAAGGATTTAGCCTAGAATGATAAAACTGTAGTTCGAAATGTGGCTCGAGAGTGTGTTCTTCGATTAGGTGCCCTAATGGGTACCTCTGAATAAGAATTGACGGGTTATTAAATTGTACACCTTGAGTGTACTACTCGAGCATCCATCAAAATTTTAATGATTCAACATTCAAAACTCTTGGCATGATAAGATAAATATGGGATGAAACGAGTAATGTCTTGAAGGGAAATTGTATAATGAGCTCATCTATGTTCACTTGATGTATATGAAAATATTGTGACTAACATATTTGATTGACTGCATGTGTTTAGGCAATTTTGCCAAGTTGATGGAAAACATGACTTTGTATGCTTAGATTTAGTAAACGAGATTGGTAAGTTTACTTTTCGTTATACGAACTTACTAAGCATGAAATGCTTAATCTGTTTTATTTTCCCCTATTTTATAGTGCTCGAAATCTTGCGAAGGATGGAGATCATTGGAGCATCATCACAATATCCATTAGCTTATTTTGGGTATATATAGTAAAATCATTTTGGTATAATGGCATGTATAGGCTAACATGGCCATAGATGTCTTGAAGACGTGGTTTGTAATCTAGCCATTGGAATGGCTAGTAATGATTGTTTTGATATACTTGTATTGTCATACTATGGTAGCTAGATACATGTTAAATGGTTGTTCAAATTATGCCTATCATATGAAATATACCAAGGTAAGATTATAAACATGTATGCATGTAATGAGATGCCTTGTTGAATGATAGAGTTTGCTTAATTTGAATGTTTGAATTGATTGGTATTTGGATGTGAGTTTAAGTGCAGGTCATTGGTGTGATTTTGGGTGAGAAATGAAGCTAGAAATGGCTTTATTTTTTCCACACGGGTAGACACACGAGTGTGTGTCTAGACCGTGTGTGAGACATAGCCTGGTACATGGGTGTGTGGTTAGGCTGTATCATCCGCACTGCTGAAACAAATGTCCATGTCTTTACCCGTATACTCAATTCTGAGTATTTTGTTTTGCAACAATTAAGGTGTAGGGGATACACGGCCGGAACAGACGCCCATAGGGCAAGCCGTGTGTCACACACAGCCTAGACACACACCCATGTGTCCACCCGTGTGGAAAAAAAAACAACGCTATTTACCAAGCCATTTTGTTACCCTCTAATGTACACACCTACATAACAAAACATAGCACCAATCCAAGAAATTACATTCAGCCAAATCAGCCACAATCAAGACATCCACACATCATTCACATGCTACCATTTATCACCTACTTATCAACTTAAACCATGCAAATTTCCACATCCATGAAAACATCATCATATGCATATATACTTAAACCAATATTTGCCAATTTCAATGGCCATTTACAAAATGAATTATCAACCAACATAAGCCAACACATTTGGCCAAATCAATTATGACACATAACAAAATGACCAAGTCCCTATACATGCCATAACTCAAAATGTCGAATTCATGTTGATAGTGTGATGGGGCCTCTAACAATCCCCGAATCTGAGCTAGCTTGGTGACACTATTAGACAAGGGAAAAGAAAAGGGAGTAAGCTATAAAGCTTAGTAAGTTCCAATGCAAATAATAAGCATCATAGACACTTATTTAACATACAATTAACATGAGGTAAATTAACATAAATGTTATTATAAATCCCGTATTCAAACTTACTCAATCATAACCTTACCGAGGGTTCATCACATAACGAGTTCATTATGTATGATTTTTACGTACATACCTGAGTCATCTCGAATTGGATTTACACACAATTCATCTTTGACATACTCATTAAATTACCTGTTGAACCACTTGGAATACTAAAGGATACTCGGGAGTTCCGTACACACAGTACCATACCAATGCCATATCCTAGATATAGTCTTACATGTAATCTCATATTGATGCCAATAGCTCAGCTATGGTCTTATACGAAGTCTCATATCGATGCCATATCCCAGATATGGTCTTACACATAGTCTCATTAACCCTAATGTCAAACACAATGGTAGCTAATTCCAAATCATGCATTGAATAATTCTTCTCATGTGGTTTCAACTGTCTCGAGGCATAAGCTATCACTTTGCCCTCTTGCATCAACACACATCCTAATCCATTTAGTGATGCATCACTATAAATCAAAAACTCTTTTCCTGGTTCAGGTTGCACTAAAATCGGTGCTTCAGTCAATAATGCTTTTAACTTCTCGAAACTTTGTTGACAATTTTCAGACCATTCAAACTTAACATCTTTTTGCAACAGCTTGGTCATAGGAGTAGCAATCATTGAAAATCCTTTGACAAAATGTCAGTAATAACCGACTAAACCCAAAAACCTTCTAACTTTAGATACATTTCTCGACGGTTTCCAATAAACAATTGCTGAAATCTTACTTGGATCAACCCGAATACCATCACCTGAAACAATATGTCCTAAAAATTCAACTTCTCAGAGCCAAAACTCACTTTTACTGAATTTAGAAATCAACTGATTATCTCTTAAAGTCTGCAATATAGTTCTCAAGTGCTCGGCATGCTCGGAATTGTCTCAAGAATAAATTAGGATATCATTGATAAACACAACCAAAAATTCATCTAAATATGGTTGAAAGATTCTACTCATCAAGTCCATAAAAACAATAGGTGCATTAGTTAGTCCGAAAGGCATAACAAGAAATTCATAGTGCCCATACCTTGTCTTGAAAGTGGTTTTCAGCACATCCGCCTCTTTAACTCTCAACTGATAGTAGCCAGATCTCAAATCAATTTTTGAGAATACCGTTGCTTTTCTCAACTGATTAAACAAATCATCAATCCTCAATAAAGGATACTTGTTCTTTATAGTCACCTTGTTGAGCTATCGGTAGTCGATACAAAGCCTCATGGATCCGTCTTTCTTCTTTACAAATAACACTAGAGCACCACAGGGGGTCTCGCAAAACCCTTATTCATCAACTCTAGCAACTGAGCTTTTGATTCTTTCAATTTAGTTGGAGCCATTCTGTACGGAGCAATAGATCTCGGTGAGGCCCTAGTACTAAATCAATACCAAACTCAACTTCTCTAATCGGTGGTAACCCAGGTAACTCTTCTGGGAACACATCCAGATATTCACAAATAATCGACACTGATTCAATTTTCAATTCAGATTCTTTTGCATCCAACATCATAAGCAAGGTAACCTTCACAGCCTTTTCTTACATATCTTTGGGCAGTCATCGAAGAGATTACAACAGGTAGCTCACCTGACTCATCTGAATCAATTCGAAGAGTTTCACCATTTTCACATTTCAGTTCAATAATCTTTCTTTTACAGTTCACTATGGCATCATGCAGTGTCAACCAATCTATATCCAAAATAACATCGAATTCATCAAATGGCAACAACATTAAATTAGCTGGAAAATAGTGACCTCGAATCATCAAGGGACAATTCTTGCAAACTCTATCAACTAACACATGTTTACCTAAAGGGTTTGACACTCTAATCACAAACTCGGTAAACTCAATAGACAAGCTCTTACTAGCTACCAATTTTACACAAACATAACAATGAGTCGGTCCAGGATCGATCAATACAACTACATTAGTATTATAGAGAGAAAAAGTACTAGTGATATTATTGGGAGATGTCATTTCTTCGCGAGCATAGATGGCATAAGCTCTAGCATGCACTTGAGCTTTAGATCCCATAGTTGAATCCTTCGTCACACTTTTACTACTAGTTCTATTTTAGGTATTCCTTGGTGGCCTACCCCTATTAGTATATTACTCAACCTTGCAATCTGAAATTTTTCCACAATGCTGGCATTCGGGTTTGTTAGGCCTTACATTACCCACACTTTCCATCGAAGTAGCTTGAGCTTTAGAACTAGAGTATTGCTTCCCACGATCTTTATGTGAATACCCAACTAATACATTTGTACGGGAATACATTTCTTTAGATTTCTTTGACTGAGATGGAAATAACTTACTCATAAGTCTTTTCCTTGAATCTATAGCTTCAAGATTAGCTTTCCTCTTCTCTTTATTCAACTCTTCAGCTTCACAAGCTCGCTCGACCAATACCACAAATTCTTTCAGTTCTAAGATCCCAACCAACATACGAATATCCTCATTCAATCCATCCTCAAATCTCTTACACATGATAGCCTCAGTGGATACACACTTCCGAGTATATTTACTAAGTCTGACAAATTATCGCTCATACTTTGTCACTGACATTCGGCTCTATTTCAGCTCAAGAAATTCCTTACGTTTTTTATCGATGAATCGTTGACTAATATATTTCTTTTGGAACTCCTTTTGAAAGAATTCCCAGGTAATCCTCTCTCTTGGAACCACAGATACTAGTGTATTCCACCAATGATATGTAGAATCTCTCAGAAGTGAGATGGCACACTTTATACACTCATCTGGTGTGCAAGACAGCTCATCAAATACCCTGATGGAGTTATTGAACTAAAACTCAGCTCTTTCGGGATTATCATCCACATTAGCTCTGAAATCTTTAGCCTCGTGCTTTCAGATCTTATCAACCAGGGGCTTGTTCGTTCTTACAAATTCCATACCTTGTGGAGGTACGGGAAACGATCTAGGAATAGGTGGGGGTGGATGAGGTTGGGCATTCAAATTTGTTCGAACAAACTCCGTATACCACTCGTTCATCATATGGAGAAAGGCTTCCCTAGCCCATTCTCCCTGACTAACCGTTTGAGGTCTACTATCTGACTGTGCTGCCCCTTGAGCGAGTGCCGGCACATTACTTTCAACGTCATCAGCCTCAGCTCGATTGGGATCCATTTACTATACGAAAACATAATTTAAAATTGCCAAGAGTCATCACACTATCATAGTTCATTTATGGCATATATAGCTAGACTCTTACACATGCTACATTAGTCCAAAAATTGACTAAGCCGTAGCTCTGATACCATTAAATATAATACCTTTTACCCGTATTCGATGTTGGAATAGGGTACGAGGCATTATCGGACTTATACACAAGCAATCATAAAAAATTGAGACGTAAATTTCCATCCAAATTTAAAACTTTTCACATATATTCATATCATCCCTAAAACGAGCCCACGAGGCCTAAAACACACATTGGAAGTGGTTTGGGACTAAACCAAGAATTTAGAAAATTTCACAACACTTAGAAAATTTTTCATGTTTTAAAATCCATACGCCTGTGTGGGCAGGCTGTGTCGACAGGCAGTGTGGTCAACACCCATGTCCCTAACTTGTGTAACTCTCTATTTGTCACCCAAGAACAAATTGAAGTCACGCGGCCAAGTCACACACCCGCGTGCTAGGCCGTGTGGTTGACTTAAAAATTATGATTTTTTATAAAATAGGTGCAGACTTCACATACCCAGGGCATAGGCTTGTGCTTGAGGCCGTGTCATCCACATGGCTGAGAATGTAATGCTCGGGTTTGTGCAAGTGTACACAGTCGTCTCCACAAGGATTGTATTTGTGCTAAGTCAATTAATTTGTAAAATTATATTAACAATTTGATAAGTAAAAACAATATAATTGAGAAGTGATGGTTAAAATATATTAAACTAAATGCAATGATCCCTGATGTGATTATTCCTAACATGCAACTATATGAATGAAATAGATTTTAGCAAAATTAACACAATAAACAACAATTATAACATAAATAAGCTAAGACAATTACTTTAATTAAACTCAAATTATTATCAACATGCTTATCAATATTCGTAAAAACATTCCATGGAAACTCGATCTTTCATGAGTTTGGAAACCACAATAGGTCCTTTCGGAATCTTTACTTAGTAAATATACATTTTAGTGATCCTTATTTACTAAGGGTTTCTTAGTATTCATGCGAGGTAACAGGGACGTGTTAGGTTTGGAACAGTTTAATCACACAAATCTAAAAACTATGCAGATAATAGAGCCTGGTTAGGGTTGTTATGTAACTTGCAATTTAATTGGGTTAGGATCTAAATTGAGTATTCACATTTCAATTATGTGTCCATTAGCCGTCGTCTGGTTAGGATCACCCAGCTAATTCAGGTGCATTTCAATCACATATGAAAGAAATACAAACTTGATTTTAATTGAAAACATGATCGATTAAGGCACAAACATTATAAGCATGAATCAAATAAATAATATTTAGTCAAAATAATCATCCTAGCTTAAATAAAATTAAGCTATCATTGTTGTAAACAAGAACAGTAAACACATAGCAAACATTCTTGAATTAAGTTAAAAAAAAGGAAGATTAAACCCAAATCAAAGTGGCTGTCACCCAAGACACTAATTGACGAGGGCTCCTTCGTTCCTTCGCTTCACTCCTTTTCTGATGGCTCTCTAAGGTGGTCGACCAAGGGCTCTTTAAGAGGCTAATTTGCTGAAAATCTTTATGCAAAGATGTAATAGTCCGGTTTAGACCCTAGTCAGAATAGTAGTTTCGGGACAACAAATATGAGTCAGAGAAATGATTAAATATTATTTTCCATGCTTATGATGTGTGAGTTAGCATGTGTGAAAGTTTCATCTGAAAATTTAATCGTTTGTGTGCTTAATTTGGTAAAAAGGACCTAATCGCATAAAAGGTAAAAATTGCTCGTTACTTAATAAAAGTGCCTATTTGATTTGACTTTCTAAAGCAAGGGTCCTTATGTTGTTATTTGTCCATTGAAAATGTTAATGGACTAAAACAACCATCCATTAAATGGTTTTATAATTGTTTAAAAAAGGGAAAAAATAGGAAATTGGTTACTAAAGTCATAATAATTAAAAGAAAAGCTATCAAATTCATTTTATTTCTTGGTTCATCAACCGAATATTAGAAAAAAGAAGAAGAAAATTTGGTTCTAGGGTTTTGACACTTTGATTGGTGATTAAGGTATGAATTTTGTTCGATTTTTGATAATTTTTACGTTTTTGTAATCGTTGCTTTGTATACTATCAAACCCATGCCTCAATTTTTAATTTTGATGATGATTTTGAAATGTGCCATTGATGAAATTATGAGTTTTATGAAGTTAGTTGTTGATAAATGAAAGTTTGATGTTGGGTTTACATGTTTTGCCTTTCTATTTTTGATAATTTTGAATAAAATGGACTAAATTGTGAAATTTGTAAATGAGGGACTAAAATGTGAAATAAATGAAATATGTGGACTTGTATGAGAGCTATGAAAATTTGGCTAAGCTTGTGCACAAGCAAACTTTGTGTATTTTTGATTTTGTGAATTAGGGACTAAAGTGTTGAAATGTGAAAATGTAAGTGTAACACCCATCGCCCATATCCGACGCCAGGACATGGTTCGAGGTGTTACCTGACTTAACTCAATCAACTATACAAAATCGGGTAGTGAAATTTTGATGAATTTTAAAACTTTTACTTTCATAAGCAATTAGTTCCTTGAATGGGCTTACGAGGCCCAAAACATACTTTCGAGATGATTTAAACTTAACTGAGAATTTAAGAAAAACTTGGTAAAATTCATGCTTTAGGGTTCCACACGCCCGTGTGACTCAGGACAGGCCCATGTCCATGTGCGACACTGACTTTAGGGCACGGCTATGACACACGCCCGTGTGGCCTACCCGTGGGCAATACTGACTTATAGACACGGATATGGCACACACCCGTGTGGCCTAATCGTGGACAATACTAATTTAAAAGTTTAAGTGCAGGGGGACACACGACCATAACACACACCCATGGGGGTGAGCCGTGTGTCACACACGGTCTAAACACACGCCCGTGTGGACAAACTAGGCTATCGTCCAAGCCATTTTGTTACCCAATTTGCACAACCTACACAAGATCATTTCAATATGCTAATTTCATCCCAAAAGACATCAATTCATCCATAGAAGGAACATCATATACATTTGCCAAAATGAATAATAGCCATTATTTAAGCTTAATTCAAAATGAAGGGCTTTTATCTTAAGCCAATATACATAAACAATTCTCAATAATACAACTCCCTAGTCTAGACCTATACATGCCATAATAAAAAATGTAAATCCAACTATACCGAGTATTACGGCTGATAGTGTGATCGATATATCTGACTTCAAGGGATCCTCGAGCAAAATGGCAGTACTGAAAGAAAAGGGAAGGAAAGAGAGTAAGCATAAAGCTTAGTAAGTTGCATATAATTATATATACAACAACAACTTCACCATTTATCAATTATGCTCATAGCTCAAAGGTAAGTATAAACTGGAATTACTCATTACCTTCAACTCAAATCATATTTTCTAAAAGAGCTCATTACTCATGCCTACCAAATAGGTACCTGTAACACTTACAACATTATCATACTTTTCTTATTAAATCTCTTTCTTAACTTTTAAAGTTGAACCTTTTGGAATACTACCAGATATTCTATAAGCCTCAAACATGGGTTAAGTTGCTGCTGCCATGTCCCAGACATGGTCTTACTCTGGCTATCTCCATCAAGGCTGATGCCATGTCCCAGACATGGTCTTACACTAGCTCTCATGTATACGTGCTAATGCATGTCCTAGACATGACTTACACTAGCACAAAACTTAGCCGATGCATGTCCCAAACACGACTTACACTGGCTAACATCATCGAGGCCGATGCATGTCCCAGACATGTCTTACACTGGCACTCACCTCTACACTGATGCCATGTCCCAGACGTGGTCTTACACGGGCTATCATGATGTGGCTGATGCATGTCCCAGACACATCTTACACTAGCCCTCGTCTCAATGCCGATGCCATGTCCCAGACATGGTCTTATACTCGCTCTCACATAACCTAATGTCATGGCATGAATATCCAGTTTGTTTCCTGGGGTTCTTACTGGATTTTTCGACTTTCTCAATCATAAATACATATACTTAGTTCAAATTTTGGAAACTCATGCTATATCAAATCAATAAAAATCGAATACATGCATTAATAATATAGTTGTATTATTTACATACAACTTACCTCAGTTTACAAAAAGTACTTGACTAGTCGGCTTAATCGGATTGCTTGGCTTTGCCCCGATCTAGGTTTAGACTTAGTAAATCTTGATCTATAATAACAATATACACCCATTTAGTCACTAATTACAACTAGGTAATCATAAATTTACGTCTTTGGTAAAATGACCATTTTGCCCCTACACTTCGACAAAATGACCATTTTACCCCTATGCTTGAAAGTCAAATTTTATCGAATTTCTTTGTATCTCAGGCCTAACTGAACAATTTTTACTCTTATAACAACTTCAAATTCTCACTATTTCACATATTTATCAACCAATTTACAACTTATGCAACGTAGTCTCTTTTAGGTGTTTTCCATGAAAACTCCTTCACCAAAGTTGTTCATGACGCAACTAGGACTCATTTACTTCCATAAAAACTTAGAAAATATCAAAAATTATTTCATGCAACACCTTAAACTCTCAATCATTTTGCAAAATAGACCCCTCATTTGAAAGCCCATGAAACAAGCATACTAAAAATGTAAAAATCACCAAGAAAATCATCAAGATCACTTAGATTATGAGAGGAATAAGTTGCTGCAAGTTTTCAGCTTTCAAAACTCCATTTTTTCTGATAATTTTGGTGAAGAAAGAAGATGGAGAAGAAGGAAATGATAGCTAGGCTTTTAGGCATTATTTTATCACCAAATCATGACATCATCTACCTAATACTTTGACTATTTATTTAAAATCCATCACATGGCCGGCCAACACAATATTAAAAAGGGTGTAATTTCCCTTTAAAATCCCTCAATTTTTATTCTCGATCTATTTAACACATTTGGGTACTAAAACGTAACTTTTGCCTTTTTTGAGATTTAGTCCTTTTTCTCAATCAGGCTTGAAAACATTAAAGTTAACTCACCAAAATTTTCATGCACTAATATAATCATATTATAACCTCAAAAAAATAATAAAAATAATTTTATATAATCATATTATAACCTCAAAAAAATAATAAAAATAATTTTTCTATCTTCAGATTTGTGGTCTCGAGACCACTGTTCTGACTAGGCCCTAAATCGGGCTATTACGGTAAGGGCTAGTTTGCAATATGCCTTAATTGTGTGTATATGGATTGGTTTGAATGCTTTAGTGAATAAAAGGGTTAATTTTGAATACATATAGATCAAGAAAAGAGGAATTCAGATTTAGACCAAAGGAAGTCGAAGGTTATTGAGTAAACAATCCGAGTCGAAAACTCTGAGTACGAGGTAAGTTTGTACGTAAAACATGATGTTATAAGTATGTTTTCATGCTTTTTTTATACATAGATTGTATATACATTTATTTTGGATGAATACGATGATAAATCAATGGTATTTGGCACTAAGTGTGCAATTTAAACTAGCTTCAGCTATATGAGGAACTAAGTGTGCGATACCGAGATAGTTTCGGTTAATTGAGAAAGCACTAAGTGTGCAAAATTATTATAGCTTTGACTAATCTTTAAAGCACTAAGTGTGTGGATGTTTAAAGTATTGGTAATCTTCGGAAAGTCTTAAAATATCCGAAAAAGAGGTGAGGATGAAAATGAATGAATACGGGAATGTTCAGGTAAGTATAATATATATGTGGTAGATGGTATTATGCATATAAAGTTTATTGAATTGGTGTAAGCATATGGATGATGTTGGCATGAAATTGATAGATGAGTTAAGAATTTGTAAGTACTTATGTGTTGATGTTTCATATTTTATATATTGTTGATGATTTTGGTATGAACTTACTAAGCTTTTGAAAGCTTACATTATGTGTGTGTTTGCATTGTTTTATAGATGTTGAAGCTACTGTGAGCTCGGGGATCATCAAGGATCATCACCACACTAGCAAACCTCATTTTGGTACTTGAAAATGTATATATTAAAGTATGGCATGTATAGGCTAGAAGTTGTGGGATTATGTTTTGTGTTGTACATATTTAGCCATGTGATATGGTTTGCTATGGTTGTGGATATGTCATGGTTCTGGTATAAGATATGTGGTGCAATATGATATATTTGATATGTTTTAGTTGGACAAAAGAAATGGTAAATGTTGGTAAGTTTTGGCAAGTTTTAGCATGAAATTGAATGATGTATAGAAAGAAATGTTTTAACAAGCTTTTGACTTATGTTTTGATATAGATTAGTAAGGCTTATGAGTATGTATTTGATTGGAATTGATATGTCATGAGTGGCTTATGCTTTGGTTTGGAATTTAGCTAAATTGGTTGTGCACATATGCTAATTTCTTTGCTTGTAGGTTGACCCAAATTGGGGTGGCAAATTGGCTATTCAAATGGCCTATTTTTGTCCACATAGGCAGAGACACGGGCGTGTGTCTCAGCCATGTGCGACACATGGTCACGTTACACGGCCGTGTGTCCCTTGGGGTACCCTACGAATTAAAGGTTGTATACCCTCCAGTTTTGACACGGCTTAGACACACGGACGTGTCTATTGATCGTGTGTGGCACACGGGCGTGTCTTGTGGCCGTGTGGACAAGTTAGTATGTATGCCTTGTTTCGCAACGGCTTAGACACACGGGCGTGTCAAATGCCGTGTGAGGCACACGGCCTGTTCACATAGGTGTGTGACCTTTTAAAAGTTAAAAATTATTATAAGTTCTGAAAAGTTCACATGTTATTGATTTAGTCCTAGATGCATGAGTTAGATCTTGTATTCTCGGTTTAAGTTCGCAATGAACATGAATGAATGGTATTTTATTAAATTGAGATGATATTTGATATTTGGTTGTTTTGACCTAAGTTACGAGTCTGGTAGTGCCTCTTAACCTATCCTGGCAAAGGATATGGGTTAGGGGTGTTACAAAAGATGATGATAGGCGTGAGGGCTAAGAGAGTTTAGAGAGGAGAGAATGATGAATGAGTGAGAGATGATTGAGGGATGAGGGGTGATTAGAAAAGTGAGAAATTGGGTCTTATTTATAGATGAGGCAAGGGAGCTAGTTTGCTAAAAATAGGAGTGTCCATCTTTTGCAAATTCATCCAAGGGTGGCCGACAATGATTTGTGGAAATGTGGCTGATTTTTGCTTGATTTAAGTGCCACAACATCATCAGGATCAAGACTCGGTCAATTGCAAATCTTTGGGTAAATCTCTGATTTCTTCAACTCTTCAAGAACCTTGTGTAATTAAAACAAAATTTGTTTTATTAACACCCACATACAGCTGAATTTTGGTTGACTTGGTCTTCCATTTGGATGGTTTTGTAATCAACATAAAGCTTGTAACAGTCTGATTTTGGGGCTAGTCAGAATAGTGGTCTTAGGACCACAAATCTGAAGTCAAATTTTTTTATTATTATTATTTTGGAGTCATATCATGTTATTAGTAGTGTATGAAAATTTTGGTGAGTTAATTTTAGCAATTTCAGGCTTAATTGTGAAAAAGGACTAAATCGCATAAAGTGAAAAAGTCCTATTTTGATAGCTAAGTGTGTTAAATAGCTAGAGAACCAAAATTAGGGGTCTTTAAAGGCACCCTTGGATAGGTGATGGCCGGCCATAGGAGACAAAAGATGGAGAAAGTCAAAATTAGGTAGAAATTTGGTAAACTATTTGACCAAAATGAAATAAAATAAAGAAAAAAAGGTGTCATCTTTCTCTCACCTTCTTCACCACCGAAAATACCAGCAAAAATAGGAGTTTAAAAGCTTGAAAAATTGTAGGTACTCTTTACCTTCACAAGTAAGTGATTTTGATAGTTTTTCTTGATGATTTTTGTATTTTTGGACCCCTTGTAGCATGAGCTTTCAAATGAGGGGACTATTTTGCGAAATGGTTGAAATTTTAAGGTTTTTTCATGATATTAAACATGATTTTTTCTAAAGTTTTATGGAAGAATATGAGTTATGGTTGTGTAATAAACAAGTGTTGTAAAGTAGTTTTCAAAGAAACCATAACTAGGGACCATTTTGCATAAGTTGAAAATTAGATGATAGATGTGAGAAATAATGGAAATTTTGGGTTGCTATACGAGTAAAAAGGGTTTGGCTAGGCTTAATATATGATGAAAGTCAATAAAAAAATTGATTTCCGGACCTAGGGGTAAAATGGTCATTTTACAAAAGTATAGGGAAAAATGGTCATTTTGCCCAATTATAAATTGTTGAGTACCTAGATCATTAAAATGATTAAATTTGTGAATTTTTATCAAATGATTAAATTTGTGAATTTTTATCATTATAGATCAAGAATTGCAAAATTCGGGCCTAGACCGGGGAAAAGTAAAGCAAGTGGACGAAGCCGAATGAGTAGCCTACATTTTGTATACTGATGTAAGTTGTATGTAATTAATACAATTACATTGTTATTATATGTATTTGAATTGATATAGCATAAATTGCTTGTTCGTGGAAATGATCACGTATGATGAATCTTAGGATAGTAGAACTTCCCGATGAACCTTAGGAACAAATTGGATATTCATGCCATGACATTCGGGTTAATTGTGTGGTAGTGGAATACATGTGTGGGACATGCATTGGCCACATTATGAGAGCCAATGTAAGACAATGACTAGGACATGGCATTGACATTGAAACGAGAGCTAGTGTAAGACATGTCTGGGACATGCATCGGCCTCGAGATGTAAGCCAGTGTAAGACATGTCTAGGACATGCATCAGCTACAAGATGTGTCAGTGTAAGACCATGTCTGGGACATGGCATTGGCATTATACCCTATGTTTGAGGCTTAATGAATATCTCATAGCATTCTTAATGGTACAATGGCGAGAGTTACAGGTTAAGTTAAACAAGAAAAGTATAACCATGTTGTGAGTGGTACAGGTACTCATTTGAAATGTATGAGACGTGAGCTACATATATGCTATGTGAAATGTATTGGCTAGTGATGAGTAAGTTGTGCCTATGCCTACTTAAGTATTATGAGTATGATGATGAATGGTAAAGTTGTTGTTATGTTTATTGCATGCAACTTACGAAGCTTTATGCTTACCCTAATCCTTTCCATTTTCTTATAGGGCCGCCTAGATTGCTCAAGGACCAACGGACGTTGGTGCCAACAATCACACTATTAGCTAAAGCACTCGGTATAGTTGATTACTTATTTTGAGTATGGCATGTATGGGGCTTAAGCTTTAATGTTTTGTTTCATTAGGAATTGGCCAAATGTGTTGGCTTGGGTTAAAACCCTTTATTTTGTATAAAGCCTTGAATGAGGGCTAATATTCATTTTGTTATATATACACAAAAGATGTTATTTTCATGGATGAGTATATTGCATATGTGGAAAGTTGTCCATTATGGTTGTTTTAGTTATGTGGATCATTCTTGTATTGGTGTTGATTGATTTTATGTACGTTATGTGAGTAAGGGTGACAAAGAGGATTGGTAGATAGCCTTATTCTTGCCCACACGGATAGACACGGGCGTGTGTCTAGGCCATGTGTGACACACGGTATGCCCCACGGGCATGTGATCCGGCCATGTGTCCCCTACACGTAAAAATTGCAAGTCAGTATGCATGATAGTAAACACACGGGCAAAGACACGGCCGTGTGTCTCAGTCGTGTGAAAGACACGGCCTAGCACATGGGCGTGTGCCTTAGCCGTGTGACCCTTAAGAATTGCTGAAGTCAGAAATAGAATGTCCAGGTTTTTACACACGGACTAAGACATGGGCGTGTCATGGCTGTGTAAGGGACACGAGCCATGGACACTGGTGTGTGCCAAGCCGTGTGAAAACCCCTATAGGTTCAAAATTGAAACTAATTCCACACGGTTAAGGGACACGGGTGTGTCCCTGTGTGCTTAGGCAGTGTGAGTCACACGGGCCAATAGTACGACCATGTCGAATTGGTCAGACGGGCATTTTGCCCCTCCCATACGAGCGTGTGCCCCTACGTCTAGTGTTATTTTTTAGAGTTCGTTGAAGGACCCAAATTGGTCCTAATTGGTTTTTAAATAAACGTTTGGAGTCTCATAGGCCATATTGAAGAAGTTTAGACAAAATTTTAAATTTGACTAGGTCTTGATGATTCAGAAACGTAGGAATGCATATGTTCAAGGTAGGTAACACTTCATATAATATCTCAACATAGGGTACAGGTGTGGAGTGTTACATTTAGTGGTATTAGAGCATGGTTTAGTCGGTTCTAGGACTAACTTGGCTTGAGTACTAGTCTAGCTATACATGCCATAACTGTATATTGATAGTGTGACGACTCCTGACGAGATAAATTATGTTTTATTCATATAGTAAATGGATCCTAACGTAGCTACGACAGATGATATGGAGAGCAATGCGCCGGCTCCCGCTGAAGGGACCGCGCCAGTAGATAGCGAGCCCGTGATGATGAGTCAAGGCGGAGGAGTTGGAGAAGCTTACCTCCACATAATGGATGCCTGGTACTCGGAGTTTATTCGGGTGAATCCTAATGCTCCACCTCCCCCACCTCCTCCAATTCCTCAGTGTAATAGTCTGATTTAGACCCTAGTCGGAACAGTGGTTTCGAGACCATGTAACCAATTTTGAAAAAATATTTTAATATTATTTTCTATGTCTATGATATGTGAATTTTTATCTGTGAAGTTTTTGTGATTTAATTTGTCTGTTTCTGTGCTTAATTATGAAAAAGGATTTAACTGCATAAAAGGTGAAATTAGCATGCTACATGTTTAATGTATGTATTTGAAATGGCTTTGGACTAATAGGTCCTTATGTGGTTATTTGACGATGTAATGTATTAAATGACTTTGTTGGACATTAGTAAATGGTTTATTAATGTTTAAATGCAAGGGTATTTTAGTAAAAGGTTTAATATATGTTGTTTAATAAAAACAAAACATAAATGGCCATGCAAAATTTACCTCTTGGCCGATTATGAAGGAGAAAAAGAAAGCCATTGAAGCATTTTTAGATTCGGCACTTGCATGCTTAAATTGTAAATTCATTCAAGTTCGGTTTTTGATAATTTCTATGTTTCTGTAATTGTTGCTTTGTGTTCTTAAAAACCCATGTCTGGATTTCTGTTTCTGTTGAAGATTATGAAATGTGCCATTGATGAATATATGAGCTTTGTAATGTTTTTATATGGATTATGAAAGATATATGTGAGATTATCATGCTTTGTTGTTAATTTTTTTATGAAATAGAGCTATTTGGGCTAATTTGTGAAAATGAGGTTTTGACGGACTAAATTGTGAATTAAATATGTTATTTGGGCTTGTATAGAAGCTATGTATATTTGGCCAAGCTATAGTCTTGGTGAATTTTGCATATTTGTGATTTTGTAAAAAATGGACTAAATTGTCAAAGTGTGAAAATGTAAGGGCTAAAATGCAAAGTTCCCTAAATATGTGTTCATGGATTATTTTGAATGAAATGAATGATTGGATGGTAGAATTTGAATTGTATTAGATCAAGAACAAAGAAAATCAGACTTAGATCGAGGGGAGTCCAAAATAGTCGAATAGTCGACTCGTTTCCGTCCGAAATTCGTACGAGGTAAGTCAAATTACAATTACCTGTTAAATTGACTAAATTCTGTGCATACAAAATGTAATCTGTATTGGACAACCTTGAGAGCCTGATGAATAAATTTCGAGTAAACTCTGATAATATGCTAGTATCTGAAAAGCTCTATATGTTTCTAAAAGAACGTTGACATTGATCTGAGATATTGTGTAAGACCGTGTCTGGGACACAGGCCTCGATTTCAGATTTATGTGTAAGACCATGTCTGGGACATAGGCATCGTATCTGATTTTGTGTAAGACCCTATCTGGGACAGAGGCATCGATAATGAATTACATGTAAGACCACATCCGAGAAGTCAGCATTGTACCCGTTTATGAGTATTTGTATCATTTCTGGACCGTTTGATGATAGAGTACGAGATATGGGAATGAATATATGAAATGTATAATCTATACAGGTATGTTGGTATCATACTAAATTTTTGAAAATGAAAGAATCTGTTTCTGTGAAATAATGAATGCGAAGTATGTATGAAATAATGGAAATGAAGCATGACATGTATACAAGCAAATGAGCATGGTTAGGCTCATGAACTATTCTGTGAAATGGTTATGAATTCTTGCTATTCATTTGTACTTTATATAATTTAATAGTTAAACCAATTGTATTTGGCTTACTAAGCTATTTGTAGCTTACTCGGTGTGATTTCTATCTGTTTTACAGTTATCATAGATACTGAAGGCTCGGAGATAGTCGAGGAATTGTCACCATACTATCAAACTCATTTTGGTACTTTTGAAAGTGTAAATATTTTTAAGTATGTCATGTATAGGCTAGAATGTCTATGTATTTAAGCTTTGATATGTATATATGTTGTGCAATGAGAGTTGGCTAGCAAATGGTATGTTTGTGCTTAGTTTTAGTAAATGGTTTGTGATGCAAAATTGTGTATGCTTTTAATGGTTATATGGCCTTGTGATAAGCTGTAATTTATACATGTTTTTATCCCATGCTTAGCATATTTATGGATGGTTTCTCCTTAGATTTGGTGAATTCAATGCTTCTAATTCTTTAATCTCATGTTTTATACTTAGGTGAGCATAGGAGAGTAAAAAGAGCGAGAAATAGGCCGAAAACAAAGAAAATGGACCCACATGGGAAATCAACACGGCCTACGCTTCCTCACACGGGTATGTCCCACGGTCGTGTCCCTTTAGTAGGATCGAAGCATGACTTACACGGGTAGACTACATGCCCATGCCTATTCAATAGTCTTGACCATGGGCTGGAGTAATTGCATATGGGCGTGTCCCTACAGGGCCCAAGTATAACCCTATTCGAAAAAGGAGATGGGAGAGTAAGAGGATGATACTTCAACCACAACCGAGGAGATGGATGAAAACCAAGAAAATTCGCTACCTCCTGCGATTGCTGCTAATCAGAACCCTGCTCCATGCACTATATATGATTATGCTAAACCTTCTTTAACAGGAATTGAATCGAGCATAGTTAGGCCTGTTGTTTCTGCAAATACTTTTAAACTGAAACCTAACACAATTCAAATGATACAGCAATTTGTTCAGTTTGATAGTTTGCAGGATGAAGATCCCAACGCTCACTTGACAAACTTTTTGGAACTATGTGATACATTTAAAATTAATGGTGTTTCTGATGACGCCATCACCTTCGGTTATTCCCTTTTTTGTTGAGGAATAAAGCTAAGCAGTGGTTGAATTCGTTACCACAAGGGTCAATCACTACTTGGGAACAATTACAGAAAAGTTTTTATTAAAATATTTTCCGCCGGCTAAAATGGCTAAATTACGTAATGGTATCTCTTCTTTTGTGCAGATGAATTTAGAAACACTCTACGATGCATGGGAGAGATACAAGGACCTCTTGAGAAGATGTCCTCACTATGGGTTACCACTCTGGCTACAAGTTCAAACATTTCATAATGGCCTAAATACTTCGACTCGACAAATGGTTGACGCAGTCGCTAGTGGGACCTGAAGATGCTTATGAATTTATAGAAGAGATGTCACTGAATAATTATCAGTGGCAAGTCATGAGGAAAAAGCCAACAAAAGTAGCTGGCGTTTATAACATCGATTCGGTCACGATACTCTCTAATCAGGTAGAACTCTTGAATAAGAAAATTGATGGTTTTCTTAGTTCTTCACAGGTTTACCCAGTAATGCAGTGCGAGGCAAATGGAGGTGAATCAAGCAATTCAGAATACCCACCTTATGGCCACAACATGGAGAACGAGTACTTAAATTACATATGTAATAATCCTCGATCTCAAAATAATCCTTATAGTAATACTTACAATGCAGGTTGGAGGAACCACCCAAATTTCTCATTGGAAGGCCAAGGGAACCAGCGACCACCACGACCTTCAGGCTTCCAACAACCACCTTACCGACAAGAGAAAAAGTAGAACCTTGAGGAGATGCTAACAAAATTCATCTCGGTGTCAAAAACTCATTTTCAGAATACCGAGACAGCACTTAAAAATCAACAAGTGTCGATCCAAGGGCTCAAAACTCAGATAGGTCAGCTCGCTAAATTGATATCTGAATGACCACAAGTTAGCCTGCCAAGTAACACTAAATCTAACCCAAGGGATCAAATCAATGCAATTACCATTCAAGATGAGGAAGGGTTAGTTGCACCTGAACCAGAATAGAGGCAAGAAACTATAGTAAGTAAAGGTAAGGGTGAGGTGGACCACAATGACTAGAAACCAATAAGTAAAGAGTATAAACCTCGTGTTCCATACCCAAACGCGACAAGGAAAGACCGCACAGAAGAACAATTCAGTAAATTCCTTAAATTATTAAAGAAGTTACATATTAACTTACCGTTTATTGAAGCTCTTTCGCAGATGCCAAGCGCAGTCTAATTCTTAAATGAGCTGTTAACAAATAAGAGGAAGTTGGATGAGGTGTCACATGTAGAACTAAATGCGGTTTGCTCAGCCATACTACAAAATAAGCTGACTAACGAATTAAAAGATCCAGGGAGTTTTACGATTCCCTGTTTAATTGGTAGCGTAGACATAAATAATGCCTTGGCTGATTTAGGGGCTAGTATCACTGTCATGCCTTACAAAATGTTTTAACAACTAGGTCTTGAGAAACCCAAACAAACAAGGATGAACATTCAATTGGCTGATAAAACCATTAGATTTTCTAGGGTATCATTGAAGATGTTCTTGTTAAGATCGATAAATTTATATACCCAGTAGACTTTGTTGCTCTAGACATGGAAGAGGATAGTAACGCACCTTTGATTTTAGGATGACCCTTTTTAGCGACTACTAGAACCATTATTAATGTTGGTACAGGTGAACTCACACTTCGTGTGGGAGACGAAACAATCACCCTTCAAGCTCGTAATTCGAGCAACACATCAAAAATTGAAGGTGGTTGTATAAATCATTCTACTAGTACTGATCATGTGATGAAACCCTCTGTGTAAGAAACAGTTTTGAAGAACGCATATGAGCCATGTTCAAACAACAAAAAAAGACCTATCCATGAAGACGAAGGCTAAAAATCGAGGAACTAGATGAATGGCGGACATAGAAACTGAGAAAACCTGAAAAACTGAAACCGAGCCAGGATGAGCTCAATGACGCACCAAATCAACTTAAGGTTGGAGACAAAGTACTACTAGATGCAGAAGACCCTCGCATTGCCACTTCTGAACCTAATGAAGAAATTCCTCTCACGGTACTCAATACTTTTCCCATATGGTACAGTCGAGGTAATTCATCCCAAATTCGGCACTTTTAAGGTAAACAATACTCATCTTAAACCTTATATTGAAGAATTTGATAGCAGGGATGAGGAGTGTAAACTCCTCGAGCCACCATAATCACACACCAGAGAGGTAAGTCAAACATAGACTATAAATAAGCGCTTCTTGGGAGGCAACCCGAGCACTAACAGTAATGATTTATTTAAATTCTAGTTTTTCACATTTAACCTACTACCTGAGTCCTGAAACACAGGGTTTTCCCATCCACACGGCTAGGCACACGGGCATGCCTACGGCCGTGTGAAAACAGGGCAAAAGTTTTTCTCCAACACGGGATGCGATAAGTTGCCACGGCCATGCGACATGGTCATGGGTGAAACTGCCAAAACAACACGGGCGTGAGACGTACGCCTGTGCCTTGAAACCATGGTTGAAACTGAGAATTTAACACGGGCGTACGACATGCTTGTGTCATTCACCCATGGTCGACACTGTTAAAAAGAACACAGGCGTGGGCTATCATACATGTGCGTGGGGAAGTGAACGAAGCAAGACACGGCTGTGTGACACAGCCGTGTGCACCCATACGCCCAAGGAACATGGGTGTGGGGTGAATGTCAGACGCGCCTAATTTTAAAATTTACGAAACACAGGGAAAAAATTAGGGCACACGGGCGTGCCGCACGGCCGTGTGCCCCAACATCTATATAAACCCCTTACTATTCATCATCTCCCTCCCCAAAAATCCCTAACCCTAGCCACTGTATCTCCACGCCCTGCCTACCACGCCCGTGTGCTGCCTAAAACACTATTTTCGACGACTCAAGTTTTTCCCTTTTGCGTTTGTTTACTCTTTTCTCTCAATTCTCTTTATATATTTTACCTATTTCATGTTTTCTCTGGTCCATTTGACTATTTTAAGTGAATATTAATAGTAGAATAATAGAAATACTCATGCTTGTCATTAAAGAATATTTCCATTTTTTCATACTACATTCATCCATTTTTCTTGTTTCCATGGATTTTATGTTTACCCACATACATTCATGCATTAGATTTTCCCGTCGTATTATTCTCATAGCCCTATTTTAATGACTTGATATAATTGCTTTAGTTGTTTTAGTTTTGTTCTCTTTATTTAGTACGCGAGTCTCATGAAATATTCCTATTTAGTTTTGTTTTTCCATTCTATTTTTGGGACATATTGGTTGAAATTTGTCTTTTCAATGCAGCTACAATGTCATCCTCACGTGGTAAGAAGACCGCTATACCCGCCTCGAAGAAAAGAAAAGGAGCAGTGTCATCCTCGGGTCCTACCGCAGAGATTAGACACCCGTTCCTCTAGGTTCCCTTGGGACCCTATGAGGAATTATATCAGATATTATGGGCCTAACCCCTAGGTGTGGGCCACTGCATTGACTGGGCCGCATTGGAATAGATTCATTTGGCTGACGCGGTCTGAGCCCTCCTGATGACTGACCTGTGGGGGCTCTTCTTTGAGATCGTCAAGTCAATGTATCTCGAGTTCATATTAGAATTCTACTCGACACTCCATCTTCAGACTGTCATGACCAACTTTGACAATCCTGGAATAGTCCAGTTCCGCCATGGTGGTCTAGTGTGCCAGTTGAGCTTACTCGAGTTCGGGATTGCACTAAGGCTATACAAAGAGGAGTTCATGGACGAAAATGACCTCGACACCCTCTACCGCCACATCCACTACTCTCCCTCAAAGTGCTAGAGGGACCTCGTCCCTGCCTTGGCCACCTACGATTCTAGCCACTCCAAGGCATCAGCTCTCCCTCCATCCTTGAGGTACCTCCACGCCCTCTTAGCACACATTCTGATGAGAAGACGAGAGAGCACTGGCGTCGTCACCACCCATGACACCTATTTCTTATGAAGCATGGCGAACGGGCATGTCCTCGACCTCGCCTACTTCATCACCCTTGCCATCCGCCATTAGACAGAGCGACATCAGAGTGGGGCCATCTCTATCGGGCCTTATGTGACTCGACTGGCTCGGCACTTCGGGCTCCTAAACACAGCAGCACAATCATCCTCCCTCACTCTCATCGACTAGATGTCTCCACAGGGTATCTCGAGCATGCTAAGTATGAGGATGATCGAGAAACGACGTGGCACCTACCCTCATCAGTACCATCTCATCCAGTCCACCGAGGAGGAGGACCCAGAGGACATTACTAATGATGTCCCTCCATGTCATAAGGACCCACCGTCTCAGCCACCACCCATCCATCGTCCAGTTCATGCGGCGACTTCATACTCTAACATCTCTAAGCGCCTTACTCGATTTAAGCAGCAGTGTTTTCAGCATTTTGATCACATTGCTGCTACACTTCATCATATTTTTCAGCACCCTCACATCTCATCGCCACCACCACCTCGCGAACCATCCGGTGATGACTATGTTTAAAAACTTTTTATTTATTATTTTTATTGTCACTTTTATCTTTATTTATCTTATTTAAGTACTTTTTATTTAATTTTCCTTTATTATTATTTTAATTTTAGTTTTTATATTTTTATTGAATAATTTATAGTTTCAGCTACTTCATTACGAGTAATTATGCTTCCTTATATTTCGTAAAAAGTTCCTGAATCTATCACAGTTATAAAGAGCTCCAAAGCTCATCATCACGTAGGAACTAAAAACTCCATTGGCAAAGGTTCTCCACGACTGCCATGTCCTACTCGACCACGACCATAGCTACCACCAGATATAATATTCTTTTGGCGCAGGACTTATGGACTACTGAACCTCTACCACCACCGGAGTATCCTCCTTCACTCTCATCATTACTTTAGCTGATTATTCTCCATAACTCTAAATCAAGGAGTTCATTCATCATTCAGGAAGTTTCACTTCTCTCCCTATCTTATGATTATTTATCTATCTTTGTACATTGAGGGAAATGTACATCTTAAGTGTGAGGGGTCTTTCATATCATCATTAGAAATCCATAAATTTTGTCTTATTCTCACGTGAATCACTCATGTCACTATTAGAATGAATTTTAATTAATTTATGATTTTTATTGATATGTCTTGAATTAAAACATAGGCATTTATGCATTGACTGTTTAAACTTTAAGACATTAGGGAATCAAGCATAATAAGTTGATTTTTGAAGAATTATAAACTTTTAGGTTGTTTCTCTAAGTTTGGGTATTATCGTGAGTTGAAATTCACAAGTTTAAACATCAAAAAGCCATAATTATTATGAGATCTTGAGCCTTTAGAGCATCTTTTATTTCTTTCATGCTCACTTTTATTATGAGTGCATCAGTATTGATTTGTTATTCTAGAACTTGCTTGATTATGCATGTCAAGATCACATCATTTGATTTGATATGTCAAGATGATAAAGGCAATTAGGTTTAACCCACTCACTCCACAAAAGTTTACATTCATAATTAACCCTTAGTAAACCCCTTTGAGCCTAACAAACCATTAATTGATTTACCCCCAATATTAACCCATAACCCATTATTGTTGAAATCGCCTAATTTGATCCCTATTTTTGTCGAGATTTGATTTTAACTAATTGCTTAGCTATGTTTTGTTCTTCTATGTATTTGACTTGTTCTTAAAAAAAATACTTCAAAACATATTAGTAACTCGTCATTTCTGAGCTCGAGTGTTAATTCCATATTCTGAGAAGAAGCTCACTTGTATTCAACTGATGACTAGTTATTTTCTAGCTAGGTAATTGTTTAATTTAATCTCGATTCTAATCTTTCCCTTCAGCTTGTGACCACACCCCCTAACCAAAGCCACGTTACAATCCTCTAAAGACCTTTTTTATTGATGTATCAGCTTAATATATAGTGGTGGATATTTGATTTTCAAGCAAGCCTATGGTAATAACTTTTCATATTGACTAATGAGTGCTTTAATTGATGTCCTTAAACACCTTGAGTGATTTGAGTGAATCTTTAGTGAGGATGTTAAACTCTATGATATTTTGATAAAAGGTAATCACTCAGATAATGGGAGACACCTATGTTTTCGTGATAAAATACTCAACTTGGAATGTTTGAAACTTTGATGTACTTTTAGTTGAATTTTCAATGTATGAATACTTGTGGATTATTTTGAGATATTATTAATAGGGATTATAAATCAAGAAGAATTTATTTTGATTGTGAGTTGAGGATTTTGCTTGAGGACAAGTAAATGCTTAAGTGTGGGGGTATTTGATAAACCGTAATTCATACATGTTTTTATCCCATTCTTAGCACATTTATGGATGGTTTTTCCTTAGATTAGGTGACTTCGATGCTCCTAATTCTTTAATCTCATGTTTTATACTTAGGCAAGCATAGGAGAGTAAAAAGAGAGAGAAACGGGCCGAAAAAAGAGAAAATAGACCCACATAGGAAATTAACACGGCTTGGGCTTCCTCACACGGGTGTGTCCCACGGCCGTGTCCCTTTGGCAGGATCGAAGCATGACTTACACGGGTAGAATACATGCCTATGCCTATTCAACAGCCTTGACCATAGCCTGGAGTAATCGCACACGGACGTGTCCCTGCCGAGCCCAAGTATAACCCTATTCGAAAAAGGCCAATTTTGAGGGCTCTTAGGCATCCTAAAGCTTATTTAAACACCTGAGGAGGCAGTTATTTTGAGGGCTCTTAGGCATTCTAATGCCTATTTAAACACCTGAGGAGGCACTTAGGAAGGGAACACAGAGTAGGAAGCAGGGAATTACTCAAGGAAAGCCGATTGATCCATATCAGAAGCCAGATTCATCATCAAGACTGAAGATCTCTCTTCAAGTTCCTTCTGGAGTTTTGGGTTTTCTTAAGTTTTGTTATCTTTATGCTTTTGAGATGTTTTGTTCTATAATTATGAACTAAACCCCCTAAATACCTAAGGGGAATGAAACCTAAGACAGATCTTGTTATTATTATCTGAATTGTATGATAAATATTTGACTTGTTCTTAATTATGTGTTCTTAATTCTTGTTTTAATATTCCAGGATATTGATTCAAGTTAATGCTCTTATTCAGAGGAGGAATAGACCCTGTCTAAAAGTAAAATTTTCATAATTAAGCGAAGTTGATTGCACACCTAGAGATAGGGTGATAAGATTTTACCGGATTAGGGTGAAACCTAATAAGGGGATCCATAAATCGAGTTAATGTAACACTAGGTGTTAATTAGAAAGAGATTTCAGTTAATCAACCTAGGGTTAGACGTTATTACTCTCTCGAGAGATAATAATTTAATTTAGGGATTTCTACGGATCAAGTCAAATGAATAAATCATCTGATTCAGAGTCAAATAACAAGTGAAGTCTAGGTGGATTTTTCCTTGGGTATTGTCTTAATCAATCGAATTTTCCCAAAAGCTTTTCCCCAATTTCTCTCTATGCACTCTTAGTTTAGTAATTAGTTTAGATAACCAAATCCCTTAATTTTTAGGCTAGATAATAAAAAGAAGGTAATTACTAGTACTCTTGTTTCCTTTGGGTTCGAAAATCCGGTCTTGCTAAAGCTATATTACTGTTTGATAGGTACACTTGCCTTCATCATGATAATAGTTAGTTTCAAGAACAATTAATTATAAAAATTTAAAACCTGTCGCGAATATCACGTATCACCTTGTATGTGGTGGTCATTTTGAAATGTTTAAGCATGTTTTGAGTATGGAATTGGCTGAAAATTGTAGTATAAATGTTGTTTAATATTGCTTGTAGTAATGACCCAAAAAAGGGTGGTAAGTTGGCTTAAACCAAGCCTGCATTGTGTCACACGGTCAGTGAACACGGGCATGCCTTGTGGCCGTGTATTCAAAGTAGTAACCTCTTAAGACCACACGGTTAAGACACATGGGCATATCATATGGTCGTGGGCTTAAGTTAGTAGCTAGCTAAGTATCACACGACAATGACACACGACCGTGTCTGTTGGTCATGTGTAAAAGTCAGTATATATACTCTGTTATGGCATGACTGGATTACATGGGCGTGTCTAGTACCAGTGTAAGGCACACGGCCTGGTCACACAGGCGTGTGAACTCAGCAGAATTGAAAAATTTTTCTAAGTTCTGAAAATTATGATTGTGTTCGATTTAGTCCCGACCTTATCTAAATGTATGTCTTAGGTCTTGGAGACCTCCATAAGGGATGAATTGTTGATTTGATTATGCATTAATATTATGTGATATCTATGATTTTGTATTGATCTGTAATGTTCTGTCTATCTGGTAATGCCCCTTACCTATTCCGACGACGGTTACGGGATAGGGGTGTTACACTCAGTATGCCCTTGTAGCTCCAGAAGGAGTAGATGTGGTTAGGATAGAGAGACCCCAGTAGATAAGATACGAAAGCAAAGGGCCGAAGAATTTAGGATCAAGATTGATGATGACCCGGAGAGAGCAAAATTTTCGTTAGAAAATACCATTAGGGTATTTGATGAGTTATCTTGCACGCCTGAGGAGTACATAAAGTGCACAGCGTCACTCTTATAAGACTCGGCCTACCAATGGTGGAATACTCTCGTATCCGTTGTACTGAGAGAGAGGATAACATAGGAATTCTTCCAGGAAGAGTTCTGAAAGATGTATATTAGTCAAAGGTTTATAGATCAGAAGAGGAAGGAATTTCTAGAATTGAAATAGAGCCGAAAGACCGTAACAGAGTATGAGCGTGAATTCATGAGGCTCAGAAAATACACTAGGGAGTGCGTGTCTACCGAAGCTATCATGTGTAAGAGATTTGAGGGCGGATTGAATGAAGATATCTGATTGTTAGCTGGCATTTTAGAATTGAGGGAATTTGTGGTACTAGTAGAGAGAGCATGTAAGGCCGAGAGGTTGGCAAAAGAGAAGAGAAAAGCTGACATTGAGTCCCGAGACTCAAGAAAAAGACAGATGGGGAAATCACTGTAGACCTCATCTAAAAGATCGAGAGAGTTCCCTACCCGATCGAACGCATCAATGGGATTCTCGAATAAGAGCAAGAATAAGCAGCATACAACATTTAAAGCCCAAACCACTTCTGTTGCAAGTGTTGGTAGTGCTCGGTCAAACAGGCCAGAGTGCTCACAATGTGGTAGACGTCATTTTGGCGAATGCCAAGAGAATAAAAGAGGTTACCTCAAATGCAGATCTTTGGACCACTTCATCCGAGACTACTCTGAACTAGATCAGAAGGAGAAAAAGCAAGATGTGAGGGCGAGTAGTGCTCCTAGGAGGAGTGGACCACAGAAGAACCTGGGCAGTGGCGGTAGTAGTAGAAGTAACCCTAAAGATCTAGCTGTGAGGTCCGAGGGACAAGCGCCTGCAAGAACTTATGCCATTCGCGATCGTGAAGAGGCTTCTTCACCAGATGTTATCATGGGGACTTTTTCTCTTTATGGTATTCCTATTATTGCCTTGATTGATCTAGGGTCTACTTATTCCTATGTGTGCATGAAATTAGTACCCAATATGAATATGTTTGTTGAGTCTACCAAATTTGTGATAAAAGTGTCAAACCCGCTAGGTAAACATGTGTTAATTGACCAAGTATGTAGAAATTGTCCCTTGACAATTAAGGGTCATAGTTTTCTAGCTAATCTCATGTTGTTTCCATTTGATGAGTTCGATGTAATCCTTGGAATGGATTGGTTAACTTCTCATAGTGTTGTAGTAGACTGTGGGAGAAAATCCATTGAGTTGAAATGTGAAGTTGGGAATGTTATTCGGGTTGAACCAGAGGAACTAGATGACTCACCTGTAGTAATATCGTCTTTGACTGTTGAGAAATATTTGAGGAAAGGATATGAGGCTTATCTCGCTTTTGTGTTGAATACTCAAGTGTTTGAATCGAAGATTGAATTGGTACCGGTGGTTTGTGAGTTTATAGATGTGTTTCTGAAAGAATTGCCCAGACTACCTCCAACTAGAGAAATGGAGTTTGGCATTGAGTTGATTCCTGGTATGACACCTATCTCGATTGCTCCGTATAGAATGGCTCCAAAGGAGTTAAAGGAGTTGAAGGTTCAGTTACAAAGTTAACGGATAAAGGTTTTGTAAGACCAAGTTATTCACCGTGGGGTGCTTCGGTACTTTTTGTGAAAAAGAAAAACGGGTCAATGAGATTGTGTATAGACTACCGACAACTCAACAAGGTAACTGTGAAGAACAAGTACCCCTTGTCAAGGATCGATGATTTGTTCGATCAGTTGAAGGGGGCCACTGTGTTTTCTAAGATTGATTTAAGGTCTGGCTATTATCAACTGACGGTTAAAGTGCAAGATGTACCGAAAAACTAATGCCTCGTTGGTGTTTATGGATTTGATGAACCGCATTTTTCGGCCTTATTTGGATAAGTTCGTAGTGGTCTTTATAGACGATATACTGATTTACTCGCGCGATGAGGGTGAACATGCGGAACATCTAAGGACGGTTTTACAAACCTTGAGAGATAAACAATTATATGCCAAGTTTAGTAAGAGTTAATTTTGGCTTAAAGAAGTTGGATTCCTAGGACACATCATGTCGGGAGATGGAATCAGAGTTGACCCAAGCAAGATCTCGGCTATTGTTGAGTGGAAACCACCGAGGAATGTGACAGAGGTTTGAAGCTTTTCAGGTTTGGCCGGATACTATAGATGGTTTGTAAATGGATTCTCTATGATAGCTACTCCGATGACAAGGCTACTGCAAAAAGATGTCAAGTTCGAATGGACTAAAAATTGCCAACAGAGTTTCGAGAAATTAAAGGCCTTGTTAACCGAGGCTCCAGTTCTGGTGCAACTAGAATCCAGGAAAGATTTCGTGGTATATAGCAACACCTCCTTAAATGGATTGGGGTACATACTCATGCAAGAAGGCAAAGTGACAGCATATGCCTCGAGACAGCTAAAGCCACACGAGAAGAATTACCCGACACACGATTTAGAGTTGGCCACCATTGTGTTCGCCCTGAAAATTTGTAGACACCATTTGAATGGTGAGCAATGCCGAGTATTTACCAATCACAAAAGTCTCAAGTATTTGATGACTCAAAAGGAGTTGAATCTACGACCATAAAGGTGGCTAGAACTAATAAAGGATTATGAGTTGATGATTGACTATCACCCAGGAAAGGCAAATGCAGTTGCCGACGCTTTGAGTAGAAAGTCATTGTTCACCTTAAGAGACATGAATACTCAATTGACTGTGTCTAATGATGGTTCGGTTCTAGCAGAGTTGAGAATTAGATTGATGTTTCTACAAGAGATCCGTGGAGCTCAGAATGGTGATAAGGAGTTGCAAGCTAAGATGACTCAATGTGAGATGGGAAATGAATTCGGATTTCGTATTGACACCGATGGATGTATAATGTTCAAAGATAGAGTTTGAGTACCCAAAGACAATAAGCTTATACAGAAGATTCTATGAGAGGCACATAGTGGTTACTTGTCCATCCACCCGGCTAGTGTAAAAATGTACAATTACCTAAAGAAAATGTACCGGTGGTCAGGAATGAAAAGAGACATTTCCGAATTCGTTTCCAAGTGTCTTGTATGTCAGCAAGTGAAGGCTAAAAAATAACCTTCGGGACTACTTCATCCTATCACGGTTCCCGAGTGGAAGCGGGATCAGATTACTATGGATTTCGTGACAGGTCAGCCATTAACCCCGAAGAAAAAGGATGCTATTTGGGTTGTTGTGGATAGGCTAACAAAGTCAGCGCATTTTATACCAGTGTGTACCGACTACTCCCTTGAGTGATTGGCTAACTTGTACGTTTCTGAGATTGTGAGATTGCACGGGGTACCCTTGTCGATTATTCGGATAAGGACCCAAGATTTACCTTGAGGTTTTGGAAAAAGTTACAATAGGTGTTGGGAACAAAGTTGAGTTTTAGCACGACATTTCACCTGCAAACCGACGATCAGTCAGAAAGAGTGATTTAGATTTTAGAAGATATGTTGTGGTGTTGTGTTCTCGAATTTCAAGGTAGTTGGGATAGGTACTTACCATTGGTTGAATTCACCTAGAACAATAGCTATCAGTCAAGTTTAAAGATGGCGCCATATGAGGCTTTATATGGGCGGAAGTGTCGAACGTATTTATATTGGATTGAACTCAGAGAGAGTCAGATTCACCGAGTCAATTTAGTCAGAGAGACTGAAGAGAAAGTTAAATTGACTCACGACTGTTTGAAGATAGCCTTGGATAGGCAGAAATCCTATGCGGATTTAAAACGGAAAGAGATCGAATTTCTAGTCGGTGATCAAGTGTTTTTGAAAGTATCTCCGTGGAGGAAAGTTCTCAGATTTGGTAGAAGAGGCAAGTTGAGTCCTCGTTTCATAAGACCTTATGAAGTTACCGAGAGAATAGGACCAGTTGCCTATCGAATGGCTTTGCCACCAAAATTGGAAAAGATTCACGGCGTGTTTCATGTGTCCATGCTATGCCGATATAGATCAGACCTTTCTCATGTGATTGCGCCAACAGAGGTTGAGATTCATCCGGACATGACTTATGGCAAAGATCTGGTCACGATTTTGGCTCGAGAAGTCAAGCAGTTGAGAAATAAGAGTATAGCACTCGTGAAAGTTTTTTGGCATAGACATGGGGTCGAGGAAGCGACATGAGAACCTGAAGAGACTATGAGAGATCAATACCCAAACTTATTCACTGGTAAGATTTTTGGGGACAAAAATCCCTAAGGGGGGAGAATTGTAACAGCCCGATTTTGGGGCTAGTTGGAATAGCAGTCATGGGACCATAAATCTGAAGTCATAAAAATTATTTTATTATTATTTTTGAGTCATAGCATGTTATTAGTAGTGTATGAAAATTTTGGTGAGTTCATTTTAGCGATTTCATGTTTAATTGTGAAAAATGACTAAATCGCATAAAGTGCAAAAGTCCTAATTTGATAGCTAATGGTGTAAAATAGCTAGAGAACCAAAATTGGGGGGCTATTTAAAGGGAAAATAGACCCTTGGATAGGTTTTGGCTGACCATAGGAGACAAAAGATGGAGAAAGTCAAAATTAGGTAGAAATTTGGTAAACTATTTGACCAAAATGAAATAAAATAAAGAAGAAAAGGTGTCATCTTTTTCTCGCCTTCTTCACCACCAAAAATACTAGCAAAAATAGGGGGTAGAAGCTTGAAAAATTGCAGCCACTCTTTACCTTCACAAGTAAGTGATTTTAATAGTTTTTCTTGATGATTTTTGTATTTTTGGACCCCTTGTAGCATGACTTTCAAATGAGGGGACTATTTTGCTAAATGGTTGAAAGTTTAGGGTTTTTCCATGATAGCAAACATGTTGTTTTCTGAAATTTTATGGAGGAATATGAGTTATGGTTGTGTAATAAACAAGTTTTGTGAAGTAGTTTTCAAGGAAACTATAACTAGGGACCATTTTGCATAAGTTGAAAATTAGATGATAGATGTGAGGAATAATGGAAATTTTGGGTTGCTATAAGAGTAAAAAGGGTTTATCTAGGCTTAATATATGAATAAATTTGATAAAAAAATCAATTTTTGAACCTAGGGGTAAAATGGTTATTTTGCAAATGTATTGGGGCAAAATGGTCATTTTGGCCAATTATAAATTTTTGGGTACCTATATCATTAAAATGATTAAATTTGTGAATTTTTATCATTATAGATCAAGAATTGCAAAATTCAGGCCTAGACTAGGGAAAAATAAAGCAAGTGGACTAAGCCGAACGAGTAGCCTACATTTTGTATACCGATGTAAGTTGTATGTAATTAATACAATTACATTGTTATTATATGTATTTTAATTGATATAGCATAAATTGCTTGTTTGTAGAAATGATCATGTATGATGAATCTTGGGATAGTAGAACTTTCGGGTGAACCTTAGAAACAAATCGGATATTCATGCCATGACATTTGGGTTAATTGTGTGCTAGTGTAAGACATGTCTGGGACATGCATCGGCCACATTACGAGAGCCAGTGTAAGACCATGTCTGGGACATGGCATCGACATTGAAATGAGAGCTAGTGTAAGACATGTCAGGGACATGCATCAGCCTCGAGATATAAGCCAGTGAAGACATCTCTGTGACATGCATCGGCTACAAGATGTGTCAGTGTAAGACCATGTCTGGGACATGGAATCAGAATTATACCCTATGTTTGAGGCTTAATGAATATCCAATAGCATTCCGAATGGTTCAACAATGAGAGTTACAGTTTAAGTTAAACAAGAAAAGTACAACCATGTTGTGAGTGGTACAGGTACTCATTTGAAATGTATGAGACGTGAGATAAATATATGCTATGTGAAATGTATTGGCTAGTGATGAGTAAGTTGTGCTTATGCCTACTTAAGTATTATGAGTATGATGATGAATGGTAAAGTTGTTGTTATGTTTATTGCATGCAACTTACTAAGCTTTATACTTACCATATTCCTTTCTATTTTCTTATAGTGCCGCCTAGATAGCTCGAGGACCAACGGACGTCGGAGCCAACAATCACACTATATGCCAAAGCACTCGGTATAGTTAGATTACTTGTTTTGAGTATGGCATGTATAAGGCTTAGGCTTTAATGTTTTTTATCACTGGGAATTGACCAAATGTGTTGGCTTGGCTTAAAACTCTTAATTTTGTATAAAGCCTTGAATGAGGGCTAATATTCATTTTGTTATATATACATAAAAGATGTTATTTTCATGGATGAGTATATTGCATATGTATAATGTTGTCCATTGTGGCTGTTTTAGTTATGTGGATCATTCGTGTTTTGGTTTTGATTGATTTTGTGTAAGTTATGTGAGTAAGGGTGATAAAGAGGCTTGGTATATAGCCTTATTCTTGCCCGCACGGGTAAACACACGGGCGTGTGTCTAGGCCGTGTGTGACACAGGTATGCCCTACGGGCATGTGATCTAGCCGTGTGTCCCCTGCACGTAAAAATTGCAAGTCATTATGCATGATAGTAAATAAACAGGCAGAGACATGGCCTTGTGTCTCAGCCATGTGAAGGACACAGCTTAGCACACGGGTGTGTGCCTTGGTCGTGTGACCCATAAGAATTGCTGATGTCAGAAACAAAATGTCTAGGTTTTTGCACACGGGCTAAGACACGGGCATGTCATGGCTGTGTGAGGGACATAGGACATGGACACGGGCGTGTGCCAGGCCGTGTAAAAACCCTATAGGTTCGAAATTGAAACTAATTCCACACAGGTAGAGGACACGGGCGTGTCCTTGTGTGCTTAGGCCGTGTGAGTCACATGGGCCAATAGCACGACCATGTCGAATTGGTCACATGGGCGTGTTGCCCCTCCCACACGGGCATGTGCCTCTGTGTCTAGTGTTATTTTTCAGAGTTTATTGAAGGACCCGAATTGGCCTCGATCGGTTTTTAAATGAACGTTTGGAGTCTCGTTGGCCATATTGAAGAAGTTTAGACAAAATTTTAAATTTGACCAGGTCTTGATGATTTAGAAAAGTAGGAATGCATATGTTCAAGGTAGGTAACACCTTATATTCCGTCCCGGCGTAGGGTACGGGTGTAGGGTGTTACAAAGCTCTCAGACCTGTCCAGCAATAGTAGATAATTTAAAGGACCAAAGAATGTAATTTAACCACTTCTAATTAATCAATTTACTTAATTAATTAAAACCCAATTTATTAATGAAACATATTAAAATAAATTATTAAATATAGCTTTATATTTTATTATTTAATTTAATCATGCATGGCTCACTTTATAGCTTGAAAGTATAATATGCTCAAATTATTATAAAAGAAGCCATTTTCTGCATGAAAACTATATAACAAAGCATAAAATCACATTTTAATAATTTCTATGTCCCAATTTCATATTTTCATATATTTCATTAATTTATTAAACAATTACTTGGTTTCAACAACAAATTTAATTAAAAAGGTGATGAATTATATAGGAAAAATTCTATATATTTTTTAGTTTACACACCCTCAAACTTAAATCATTACTCGTCCCGAGTAATGTTCATGCACAGCACAAGGTTTGCTAAAGCAAAATTGCTAAAAGTGTAAGCACCATCAATCCTTGCCCCATAATCATGTATTAATAAATTCATGCTCATAGATCTTCTTTGTTAACAAGTAAATTATACACAAACATTTTGAAAATTTTATACTAAGTTTCAAGATATGCCAACATGAATCATAGTATGTATATATGTCACAACCATAGATAATATTCTTCATTCAACATAATTTCTCCTCAATCAAGCAAAACAATCATAAGGCTTATTTATGATCTTCATATGTTGAACTTAGAACTCCCTCTTCACTAATGTAGGCGACATAATCATCAAATCAATAGGTCTTTTATAAAGTTGTAATGGGGCTCGGTTAAAGGTAGGGATTTTAAGAGATGGGACATTTCGGTTTCAAAATCTTAACCTTTAACTTTGTCTTGGATTTCTCAAAATTCAACCTTTTTCTTTAAGTGATCCTTTGGAACTCATGCTCATACATTTTTTCATTGTGGAAACTGAGCAAACTTTTCTTTGCTCTTTTTTTTTTAAGCATGAACATGTACATCCCTTGAAATTTTCCTCAAATGTCATTTGCCAAGACAACTTTAGTTAAGACGGGTGCACAAAATTAAGATAACTTCAAAAGATGGAGATATGGCTTTTAATGTAGGTTCATTGCAATAAACAAGCCTTTTAAGCTCAAAATTATAGTTTCAAGGGTGTAATATCATAAGGTCGGCTTCAAAAGGCTCAAACGATCCAAAGAAATATTGCCTATATTAGATTTTTATGTCTCTTAGGATTTCGCCTCAAGAAAGTTACTAAGTCAATTCTAAAAATATAAAACTTCATGCATGTCTAATCTCAAAAGAAACTAAGTTTTCATGGCAAACATTACCTAAGACTAACATCATACAATCATTCCATTCTTCATGATAATATACAATCACTCACATAAAATCATCATTCATGCTTGCATACAAGCTATCTCATTAACAATGAATTTCTCTAAACATTCATTTATTAAAACATACTGATTAAATAAATGATTGAAACATACTTGAAATTTTTAAAAATTTTGAGCAATTATTTGCCTTACCCCTATTTAAAAAGAAGTAAGGTCTTCATTGCAAGAACAAAGTAATAAATGAAAACTAAACTCCATTTAAGGTTAAAAAGAAAGAGAGGTGAGTCATTAAGACTGCTTAAATACCAACTCTTTCCTCACAATCCAATCCTAGACATGTTCATTCCCATTACAACATCACTTAGACTTTTTCTTTTTAAAGAAGCCTTTATTCATGCTTACTATGTTTTATTTTTTAGAAATTAAATCCTAGTTACTAAAGAAACAAATTCGTAAAGACCTAAAATGAATGAATAAAAAGACAAGAATTCCCTCTTTTATTTTTCTAACTTATTCCCCTTGTCTTCTTTAGCTCCTTCTCCGTTTGTATAATCAGTATCTTTTGTCCATGTCTCAAAGATAGCATCTGGGAACTCAGGAACAAAAATGTTATAGATATTCTTAAAAGTATTTTGAATCGAATCATCTCTAATTTTTGCATATTTCCAGTAAGTTTGTTGTTGATTGTGCATGAACTTGCACATATCATCAACATTGACAACTTTGATTTCCTTGAAGTGCTTGTAAAAGTTGGCATGGGAGTTGTATATTCAGGTTTAACACTTAGCTTGACAGGTTCTTCTTCTGGCTCAACCCTTGGTTCAGGGTTTTTAGATCCTTCAACTGGTTTAGGATTGTTTGGTTCCTTATCAGATTTTTCTTCTTTAGTGGTTGTAACTAATTTAGTTTCAGTTTCATTTGTTGACTCCTCAGTATCTGGCTCAATTGGTTCTTCTTGCTCACTTTGATTCAGCTCATGCACCTTCTCTGCTAACTTTCCAAGATCATGACTTGTAATGTACCCTTAGACATATTACCCCTTCAAATTCGCTTGTATTTTAACTCAGGCCCTTAAGAAAAGTGAAGTGATTAATAATGGGAAATAAGCACTTACTGACTTCTTTTTAGCACAGTAATAAATCTCCTTGAGAATAATTTTCCCAACATTAATGGAGTTTTCTGTCAAGATTGCATATAACAAGAGCATTCATTCCATCGAGATGGTGAAACTATGTGAGATAGGCATAAACCTGTAGCGAACAAAATAAAACCATAGCTTTGCTACTGGTTTTAGGTATTCCCCTCGGCAAGAATGGCTCCCATACTTTCTTATAATTCATTGGGATCCCAGAGTTTTCACAACATCAAGTACTTGTTGAAGAAAATCCTAATTTATGTTGTTCATCATAGGGTAGTACTCATCTTCTTCAACATCAGGTAAGTTAAACAAATCATTGATGGACTTAGAAGTAAGAGGTACCTTTTTATTCTGAACGATGACCTCAGCAGCATCTTGTGTGGTCAAACTTGCATAAAACTCTCGAATTAATTCATCATCGGGAAGTGAACGGGCATCACAAAATCGTTCCCAATTGAGAGCATTGATTGTCTTTCTAATTGGCACAGGGACAACCATCAAATCATTACTCTTCAAGTTAAAAACTTTTTCCGAAATCATAGGTTGATTCTTGAAAATTGAATCAAATCTCTCTTTCACTTCTTTATTGATCCCAATCGGGTTTTCAGGAGTAGTCTTTGAAGATCTGGTTCTTTTGTGAGCCATGGTATCTTTTCCCAAAAATTCAGAAAAGTTTCTACACAAAGGAAAAAGAAAGAAATTGGCAAGGTGGTTAAGACTTGCTAGGCAAAAATCATGTGACGGCAATGATGGTACTTTGGCAATCTTCTTGCTGTGGCAATAGGTGATTTCGGCAAAAAGGGAAGAAAACTAGGGTTCTTTTTAGGATTTGGGGTTGACGGAATAAGAGAAAAGTTTAAGGATTTTTGGGGTTTAAGCAAATAGCTTTGAGGGATATGAAAAATAGTAGAATGAAGAGGGGTTTATATAGGGAAAAATTAGGGAAACATGTAGCAAAACTTAGCTACAATAGGGTTACTTAGGCAGCAAAGAATGAAAATGGTGGCAATAGGTGTGGAGTTTTCCCTCTTTTGCTGTCTTGGGCCTCAAATTCAGACTATATCTTACTAAAAAAAACTAATTAGTACTTGGGCCAAATTTGACCCCCTTTATTAACATAAAAATTTAAAATTTAAACAAAACAAATGAAACTAAAAAAAAATTTAAATCTTAATTAGAAAATTTCTTCTCAATAAATTACATTAAATTAATTCCCAAGAAAGGTTGGAGGGGTTACAGTGGTTCCGCTTAAGTTCTAATCTCCTTAGACAAAATTAATTAAATGTACTAAATTAAGAAAATAAATCCTAATTATTTATTTACAAAACAAGTTTATGAAAAATCAAGGGTCTGTTAATTTGAACAAGGATTCAACTCGCTCAACGTTACCATCCCAATAATGTTTGAGATGTTGACCATTGACTTTAAATGTACCTCTGTAATTGTCGTATAATTCAACAGCTCCATAAGGATAAACTCGATAGATGGTATAAGGTCCTTTCCATCGGGATTTCATCTTCCCAAGAAATAACTTTAGCCTTGTATTAAATAACAAAACCTTCTAACCTTCTTTAAACTCACGAGGTCGTATACGACTATCATGCCATCTTTTTTATCTTTCTTTACATATTTTGGAATTCTCATAGGAAAACAACCTCAACTATTCCAACTCATCCAGTTGTAACATCCTTCTCTCACTAGCTTGCTTAAGATTAAAGTTTAACTTCTTAAAAGCCCAGTGAGCTCTATTCTCCAACTCAAATCGCAAATGACATGCCTTCCCAAAAACCAATTGATAAGGAGTCATTCCTAACGGAGTCTTAAGTGTTGTTCAATAGGCCCATAATGCATCATCGAGCCTTCGAGACCAATCTTTTCTACTGAGGTGTACTACCTTTTCAAGGATACCTTTGATTTAACGGTTCACTCTTTCAACTTGCCCATTAGACTGGGGGTGATAAGTAGTAGCAATCTTGTGCTTCACATCATATTTTTCAAGAAACCACTCAAGCCACTTGTTCACAAAATGAGAACCTTCATCACTAATAATAGCTCTTGGTGTCCCAAATCGTGTAAACACATGCTTATGTAAGAATCGCATGACTACCTTAGCATCATTTGTAGGGTACACTTTAGCTACAACCTACTTGGATACATAGTTCACAGTAACTAAGATGTATTTGTTCCCATACGAAGAAGGAAATGGGCCTAAAAATCAATGCCTCATATGTCGAATAATTCAATCTCCAAAATATTTGTTAAGGGCATTTCATTTCTCCTTGATATGTTTCCACTCCTTTGGCATCTATCACATTTCTTCACATAGGCATAAGCATCTTTAAATAGTGTAGGCTAAAAGAAACCTGCTTGCAAAACCTTAGCTGCAGTACATGCACCACCAAAATGTCCCCCACTTGGAGATGAATGGCAATGATATAAGACCTCAGCAATCTCACTTTTAGCTACACACTTTCGAATTATATTATCTGCAAACTCTTTAAACAAGTAAGGGTCTTCCCAGAAATAAGACCGACTATCATGAAGAAATTTCTTCCTTTGTTAGTATGTCATTTCTTGAGGAATTATTCCACATGCAAGATAATTGGAAAAATCAACAAACGAAGGTGTTTCACGAATTTGATTCACCTCAAATAAGTGTTCATCTGGGAAATTCTCATTGATAGGCACATGTGATCGAGTTACCTCATCTTGCTCCAACCTCGACAAATGATTAGCTACTTGATTTTTGTAACACCCCTCGCCCGTATCCCTCGCCGGAACAGGGTTCGAGGTGTTACCCGACTTAAACTCAGTCAATCACACAAAAACCGTGCCAAAAAATTTCAATCAATTTAAATCTTTTCTTTTCACATGCAATCTGTCCCATATAGGGGCTTACGAGGCCCACTTCATCAAATAAAGCCTTGTACATGCAAACTCCATCATACCGATCTTTTCTTGTCAGATGATAAATCATAATCCAATAATATTTCTCTCTTAGAAGATAATAAAAATTTTGATTCAATTTGGATAGAAATTCTATCTCACAACCACTTCTATAATACTACTGATTTCTTTTATTCCATATACTTGCATAATCTATTACAACTTAGGTAAACAAACATTTCACAATCGGAGTTCAAATAAAGATCTTTTACGTATCCTTTAACCAATCTATATACTTATTCCATACCAGAACAATAATAACGCTGATAAGGGGGTGAGGTCGTTAAGCCTCGAAATGAACTTTCATATTTGTATACACAGATAACTTTGTCACTCATCATCATAATATTACGCACATTGATTCAAACATTTCAGATTTCCAACTCGTTACAGATACATTTTCACATATCTCAGTAATACACGCAACTTTATTTCATGTGAATATTAGCAAAACATAAGTGAATTTATCATAATTCAAACTTTCATTTCTCTTACTCAAATTACCAATAATGTCTTATCAATTTTCCACATTTAGTCTTTATCACATGTCAATATTTATCAAATTGGCAAACGTCTTACGGTTTTGAGTACATCGCTTACTTGATGCCATAGTCCAACTATGGTCTTATACTAGCTCTGCTCTGCCCGTGCTAATGCCTATTCCCGATATGTCTTACACTAGCACTCACTAGGTTGTGCCGATGCCTATCCCAGATAGGTCTTACGCTTAGCACAAGTCGAGCCGATGCCACGTCCCTGACGGGTCTTACACTACCTCATCTGTCTCATGTATTGCCATGGTCCAACCATGGTCTTTTTCGTCAATTCATTAGTGAACAATTGTACTCATTCCCTGCGTTCCACCCAATTTGATCTTTCCTTACCATTTACTTTATACAATCTTATACATATCTTTACACTGATGCACACATATCATAAACTTCTTTTCATACCTTTCAATTCCGTCATATCACAAATATATTACAATCAGTTCAATAGCATTTTCGGATCAATTAATAATAGCTCGGTTGGAACACATCATTACCTGAGCAAAACAATTTATAAGAGCCGGGAGATATCACACTATCACACTTTACTTACGGCATGTATAGCTAGACTCTTATACGTACTATGTTAGTCCGAGAACTGACTAAACCATAGCTCTGATACCACTAAATGTAACACCCCTCGCCCGTATCCCTCGCCGAAACAGGGTTCGAGGTGTTACCCAACTTAAACTCAGTTAATCACACAAAACCCGTGCCAAAAAATTTCAATCAATTTAAATCTTTTCTTTTCACATGCAATCTGTCCCATATATGGGCTTACGAGGCCCAAAACATCACTAGCCAACATAGGCCAATTCACATGGCCAAAACACTTTATCAATACAAGCCACCACCTTTGGCTAACTTATAGTATCACATACTCAAAATTAAAACCCTATACATGCCATAGACTCGAAATACTAGGATTTACTTACACCAATAGCGTGAGCTCGACAGTGTGATAATATCTTCGGCGAACTCCAACCTGAGCAAATAACTGGAGCCAACAATCTACAAAACAGAGGAATGTAACAACGGAGTAAGCTTTCATAAGCTTAGTAAGTTTTAAGCAATGCAAACAAATAAACGCAATTATACTTCGATTATTCAATTTCTCAAGAGGCCATATTCTAGGTATATTGGCATCTGGCCGAATACACACAGACACATAATGCACGTTCAGCATTCTTATCATACTTAATCTAAATTCATATAACAAAATTAACTCAAATACTTTCACATACTTTCACACCCTGACTCGATGTATCATGATCATAGATATAGTTATAACATTTATTCACGTATGTATCACATTACACACTAATGATTCACTTCAAATCAAACTCACATATGAGTACATAATGTGTACCTGGCCCACTTAACGTATTGAATGTATTCATTTGTCAATCTAACACGAGGTACCTTAGTCCTAGACTTTTCTCAAATCATTGGCATTTCGCCTGCTAGGATCGAGGCCCGATTATCATTTCATCGACATTATAGCCTGATAGGCTCGAAAGCCCGAATAGTATCTCACCGGCATTATAGCCTGCTAGGCCCAAAGGCCCGAATAGTGTCTCACTGGCATAATAGCCTGCTAGGCTCAAAGGCCCGAATATAATACCAGCACTAGGCCTGCAGGATTTAACTCGGATATAATACTAGCACGAAGCCTGCGGGAATTAACCCGGATATATTACCAGCACGAAGCCTGCGGGATTTAACCCGGATATATTACCAGCACGAAGCCTGCGGGATTTAACCCGGATATAATACCAGCACGAAGCCTGCGAGAATTAAACCGGATATATTACCAGCATGAAGCCTGCGGGATTTAACCCGGATATAATTCCAGCATATAGCCTGCGGTCTTTAAGCCGGATACAAATATCATGCATATTTAATCATATATTAACACATTTCAACACTTTTCTTTCATCTCATTTTCACACTTAGCATTTGATAGCTTATGCATAACATTTTACTCACATTCATTTCAAACTTATCAATCGATTATAAAAGCACATTGCATATTTACCAACATGTTATACTTACCATTAGGCCATATAAGCATGATATAATACACTATCATTTCATCTTAAACATTCGGTTAAATCCCTATCCTACAAGGAACACCGAATTCACATAATATTTCATTTCACCGGCATTATAGCCTGCTAGGCTCAAAGGCTCGAATAATATTTACCGGCATCATAGCCTACTAAGCTCAAAGCCCGATATCATTTCACCGGCATTATAGCCTGCTATGCCCGAAGCCCGAATATCACATTTCGATAGACAATTCACCTGTTCTTTCCCACTTTCATAACTTATACTTCAATCATGTATAACTGAAACACATATATATGAACAAAGATTTTCATCCTTTCAACCACATAGGGTTTAATTTCCACATTGGAACACATATCTTAGTACATCATTTAATAGTATCAAATTAGACTAGATATGCTAGTCACATACGGCTCATAACTTTAATTTAATATTCATTCAACACAAAGAACATATGTATATTTTCACTGAAGCATCATCTCAATACAATACATCTTGCTCACTGATTTGCACACAACCATTCAAATTAGCAATTATAAGATGGTTTCGCACATAGCCCATCCTTATCGATAATTTACGATGATTTTATCCTTACTCATATATATGACATAGGCATTTTCACCTATGCTTCTCAATTCACATTCATGATTCAATTCCAATCGATTTAACATGCATAAGTACATATCGCATACCTAACCAACTTAATGTATTAAACGAAATCGATTGTCGATTTAACACAAGGTCTCATAGTTGAACATAAACATGAAACCATTTCTTATATGTTCGATTCACATCAATCATCAAATTCATTTAATTCACATGTACTTAATTAGGTTGTTCGTACCTGAATAGTTTACTTTATGGAACGAATCCACATATCGTATTAGCCCATAGTCTTATAGCACCACACTTTTAATAGTTTACCGGCAATTTGTCTGCTAGGTAATAACCTGATTTCATCGCCGGCCATAAGCCTGCTAGACCTTTAAGTCCGATGTCATTTCACCGGCATTACGCCTGCTAGGTTTGAAACCCGAATATATATTATAATGCATAACTTATATCATCGGTCACTAATAGTTACCTCATCGAAGTTCACATTTAATCACTTTAGTACCAAGCCACATTCAGCTACCACAAAGGACTAATAAAAATAATTTTATACACATCATGGTTTCCTTTAGATATTTAATAATCACAAATAGTGATATCTCTACCAAAACATATACGACATAGTTTATTCATTGTAACACTCATTTAGTGCATTAAATTTCCAAATCCAATTCAACTTAAGCATAATAGCCATAATCGGCTTATAGCCTTAAATCATTACATATTCAGCACATTAACTAAATAAAATTTACATTCTCTCTGCCATATTAATTTAGCTCTTAGGCATATAAGAAGGAATCAAGCTTAAACACTTAAGAACTTACCTTGAACGTTGCCGAACGATTACAACGTCTATTCGATTACTTTCTCTTTTCCCTTATCCGAATTTGCCCCTCTATGCTCTTGAGCTTAAATTCAAAGATTTTAAACTAGTCATTATTCGACTATTCCAGCATCACTTTCAAAATATAATATATATATTCGAATTTCATACCTACTGATCATAGTAAGCTTATAAGAAATCAATAAGCAACTCATTAACAAATTTTTGTCAATGTTTACCACATAACCATAATTTCACTGCAAGCTGTCTTCCTGAGCAACAGTCACTAAATCATTTATAACTGGAGCTACGAAACTCCAAATCAAGTGCCGTTAATTTTCTCTGAAAATAGACTCATATATATTTTATCCATAAAATTTTAAGAAGTTTTGGTGTGGCCAATAAATACCAGATTTTTCTTAAAGTTTCCCCTGTTTCACTATTTGACTAATCTGACCACTCCTCACTATGAATCAATTTTCTCATTGTACAGAATTCAAAATATGTTATCGTTTATTTAATTTGAAACTAGACTCATTAAGGAGTCTAATCATATAAATTTCATCTTATTATCATTTTTGTACAATTTATAATGATTTTATAAAAACAGAATAGAGGATCTAGAAGTCATTCTGACCCTGTCCCACATCACTTCAAATATCTCATTATCGGCAATTCTTTTGCTTACACAGTCTCTTTTATAAGAAACCAGACTCATTAATATTTAATTACATAATTTATTCAGCTTCTAAGTCATCTCCCACAATTTATGGTGATTTTCCAAAATCATGTTACTACTGTTGTCCCAAGCAGATTTATTACCAATTCACTCTTTCACACATAACTTGCTTGCATGTTATTCAAACATGCATATCACAAATCAATCATCACATACCTATGATTTCACTTAAGCATAATCTCCATTTCATCATTTTAAAGCACAAACATTACTTAATGTTATCCAAGTTCACATTCGGCCATAATACATACAACATGTTAGCCAATTTTCCCCCTTAGCATCTAAGGCACATGCATGCTCATTTGTTTGGCTCAACTTCACCTATCTTCCACTATTCATCAAAAGAACATGAAACAACAACCATTTCCTTCATTTCCATTCATGACCGAATGCTCACAACACAACCAAAAATAAAAAATATGCTTCATGAGTTAAGGTAGAATCAAGAAGAACTCATGAAAATCAAGATAGAAGTAAACTACCATGAGCTTACCTTGGATTTTTCTTCCCCTAGTGACCGAATTTTTCAAGAGCTTTTTTTTCCCTCTTGCTCTCCTATTTTCGGCTATGAAGAACAAGGATGAACAAAAAACCTTGTCTTTTACTTCCTTTTGTTATTTTATTACTAACATTTTATGACACAAAATAACATATATTATTTGTGCCATACTTATGCCATAATTTCAATAAAAAAATTGCACAAATGTTTATCATGCCCATAATGGCCGGCCACTATGTTTTAAGGTGGGAAATGTGACATGCAAATCCACCTATTTCATACTATAAGTTATTTGGCCACTACAAATTAGCCTATAGCATTTTCAAAAATTTTCACATAAGTCCTATTTCATAATTTCACTCACAAATGGCAAAATCAAAGCATGAAATTGTCACACATGCACTTTCACATGAAATAAACATAGAATATAACATCTAATTATTTTTGTGAAATAGTTTTGTGATCCCGAAACCACTTTCCGACTAGGGCCAAATTAGGGTTGTCACAATTTTCAACCCCTTTTCTGTTTTGGATCTCAAGGTAAAATTCTCGGAGTAAAAGTATCTAATGAATTAGCCTCAGTTTTGCATCTTTCTTCGTGAGCAAGAATTTAATGGCCGCATGGTCAGTAAATATTGTAACTTTGGTACCTATAAGATATGAGCGAAATTTTTCAAAAGCAAAGACTATAGCAAATAGTTCCTTTTCAGTTATCGTATAATTGAGTTGGGCTCCCGTCAAGGTTCTACTTGCATAGTAAATGGGGTGGAACACTTTATTTTTTCTTTGACCCATCACAGCGCCAACAACATAATCACTTGCATCGCACATCAACTCAAAAGGTGTGCTCCAATCGGGTGTAATGATTACTGGGGCTGAGATTAACCATTTTTCAGCTCTTCAAAAGCTTCTAAACATGCTTTGTTAAAATCAAACAATGTATCTTTCTCTAACAACAAACACAATGATTTAGAAATTTTTGAAAAATCTTTGATAAATCTTCGGTAAAAATCGGCATGGCCTACGAAACTTCTGACTCCTTTCACATTCATTGGGGTCGGTAATCTTTCAATTATGTCCACCTTTGCTTTGTTTACTTCAATTCCTTTCATTGAAATTCTATGCCCTAAGACAATCCCTTCCTTAACCATAGAATGGCATTTCTCCCAGTTAAGAACAAGATTTGTCTCTTCGCATCTCTTCAGTACCTTAGCCAAATTACTCAAACAAATATCATAAGTGTTACCAAAAATAGAAAAATCATCCATGAAAACCTCAACAAAATTTTCAACCATATCAGTGAATATTTCCATCATGCATCGTTGAAATGTTACAGGTACATTGCATAAACCAAAAGGCATTCGTCTAAAAGCAAACGTACCATACGGACAAGTAAAGGTTGTTTTGTGTTGCTCTTCTAGAGCTACAACTATTTGGTTATATCCTGAATAACTATCTAAAAAATAATAGAATCCATTACCTACTAGTCAATCTAACATCTGATCCATAAAAGGCAACAAAAAATGGTCCTTTCGAGTGGCTTTATTTAGCTTTCTGTGGTCAACACAAATTCTCCAACCAGTATCAGTTCTTGTTGGGATCAATTTGTTACACTCATTCTCAACAATCGTCATTCCACCTTTCTTCGGCACATATTGCACCGGACTTACCCACGAACTATCTGAAATAGGATAGATGATTCCTGCATCTAACCATTTGATCACTTCCTTTCTCACAACTTCCTTCATAATAGGATTGAGCCTCGTTTTCCCATCAATTCGAGCTCTTTCACCTTCCTCTAGAATAATTTTGTGCATGCAAAATGAAGGGCTTATACCTCGAATATCAGCTATGGTCCAACCAATTGCTTTCTAAAATTTCTTTAGAATAGCAATTAGTTACTTCTCTTGATCTTTTGTTAGTTCTACTGAAATAATCACAGGCAAAGTGGAACAGTCACCTAAATAAACGTATTTCAAATGGGAAGGAAGTACCTTTAGTTCGAGTGTAGGTGGTTCTTCGATTGACAGTTTGGGTTGTAGAATTTATCTGACTTCTAACTCCAATAGTTCAAACCGTGTGGATTGAATAAAATTTCTCGGATTGGCTTCCACTAGAACCATTATTTCTTCACTTTCTTCATCCTCCAAAGGGTGAAACCCTAAGGCTTTCTCCAATAGATCTTCCTCAAAATTGCTTTCCACAGAAATCAAGGTTTCTAACTCTTCCATAACTGAACACTTTTCTGTCGAATCGGGAAATTTTATCGCTTTAATAATGTGAAAAGTTACCTGATCATCTTGAACTCTCGTGGTGAGTTCGCCTTTCTACACATCAATTAACGTTCTTCCTGTGGCTAGGAAAGGTCTCCCAAGGATAATTGGCACTTCCTTATCTACTTCAAAATCTAGAATAATGAAATTAGCAGGAAAAATAAATTTATCGACTTTTACCAACACATCCTTGATCTTTCCTTAGTGGTATGCTAAAAATCATTCCGCTCGCTGGAGTTGTAGGTCTTACTTCTCCTATCCCTAGCATCTTGAAAATAGACTTAGGCATCAAGTTGATACTTGCTCCTAAGTCACACAAAGCTTTACCACTGTAAGATTCACCAATGTTACAGGGAATCATAAAGCTTCCTAGATCCTTCAATTTCGGTGGTAGCTTATTCTGTAAGAACGCATTACATTCTTTTGTCAAGGTAACAGTCTCATACTCACTCAGTCGTTTCTTCTTGGATAGTACATCCTTCATAAACTTCACGTAATTCAACATTTGTTCTAAAGCCTCCACCAATGGAATATTGATGTGTAATTGCTTTAAAACATCCAAAAGCTTCTTGAATTGCACCTCTTGTTTCTACTTGTGTTGCTGCAATCTTTACGGATATGGAGGTGATGGAACTTTCGGTTAAACCAGACAACTCTTCTGAGTAGGTTAATTTGCATCCAAATAAGATGTTAAAGTATCTGAATTCACTAAGTTAGGATTTACCTTGTCAGTCTTTTCAATTTCTAATTCCTTTGGTGTAGGAATTTCAACAACTGGTTGACTCTCCTCCTTTTCAATAGGCTCGTCTCCGACCTCAATCAATCGGGGTTCCAGAATTTTACCACTTCCCAATGTCACTGCCTTGATATGTTATTTACCCAAGTTTCTTGGATTCTCAGTATTGCTTGGCAATGTTCCTTACGGTATATTACGAAGCTCTGTAGCTGACTGACACATTTGGTTTTCCAAAATTTTTTGTGTTGCTGCTTGGCTCTGGATCAAAGCGTCATTCTTTTCCATGTATGCTTTCAACAAGTTCTCCAAACTATTTGATGATTCAACTTGGGCTGGTTTTGGAGCTTGCCGATTAAACCCTTGAGAGTGGTCGGGTCTATGGTGCATAAAGTTGTTGTTTGATCCATTTTTTTGGTTGCTCCAAGAAAAGTTGGGATGATTACGCCATGAAGGATTATAGAAGTTGGATTGGGGTCATTGTCCACTCCTATTTTGATGTTGGTTCCCTACATAGTACACTGACTCGGGATTCAATGGGCAATTCTCGAAAGAATGACCTTTCCCATAATACACACAGGAAACTACTTCAAATGGACTTGGTGGCTGAGCTACAAAATTATTAGCACTATTAGCGGTAAACTACTTTAACATAGAAGAAATAGACGATACATGAGCCGATAACGAAGTAAGAGCATCAACTTTATGAACTCCAACTACTCGTCTTCCTGAAGTTGTTCGATTTGTTGGCCATTGATAGTTATTACTCACGATCCTCTTGATGATCTCATAAGCCTCATTATATACTTAGACAAAATTTCACCATTCTTAGAAGCATCTACCATCAATCTTGTATGTGCATTGAGACCATTATAGAATGTCTCTAATTGGATACAATGAGGAATCCCATGATCAGGGCACTTATGAAGTAACTCCTTGAATCGCTCCCAAGCCTCATACAAAGACTCGCCATCCAATTGTTAGAAAGTTGTGATCTCGTTCCTCAACTTAGTGTTCTTGCTAGGCGGGAAATACTTAACCAAAAATTTCTCTGCTAATTCTTACCATGTAGATATAGGACTTGGTGGCAATGAATTGAGCCATGCTCGTGCTCGATCTCGCAATGAGTACGAAAACAACTTTAACCTCAGTGTGTCTTCAGTCACACTGACTATCTTGAATGAATCACTCACCTCCATAAAAAATTGAAGGTGGAGATGTGGATCTTCCGTGGGCATACCACTAAATTGGCCCACCGTTTGTAGCATTTGAAACATCACTGGTTTCAATTCGAATTGGGTTGCCTCAATATCTAGCCTTCTAATTCCTGGATTTAACTCATTGAAAAGTGGCACAGCATATTGTCTGATGCATCGATCCCTATCATCAGCAATGAGGATGGGATTTCGTTCATGTTCAGCTTCACTACCTTGGTCTTGATTCTGATTTCCAAAGTCTATCTCGTTCTGTCTTTGAGCTATTCGTTCATGTCTTCTTTGTCTGAAAGTTTGCTCAAATTCAGGGTCTGCTGGGAGTAAATCGATAATTCGATCTATGCTCATAACCACCTGAAAAGAAAATCACAAAATTAAAAAAATTTAAGTTAGTAATGTTAGAAGTCACAAAAAATGACTATGGCAACAGTTGACAATTTCCAGCAACGGCGCCAAAAACTTGTAACGCTCGGGTTTGTGCAAGTGTACACAGTCGTTATCAAGTAATAACTAAGTATCGAGTTATCGTCTCCATAGGGATTGTATTTGTGCTAAGTCAATTAATTTGTAAAATTATATTAACAAATTGATAAGTAAAAACAATATAATTGAGAAGTGACGATTAAAATATATTAAACTAAATGCAATGATCCCTGATGTGATTATTCCTAACATGCAACCATATGAATGAAATAGGTTTTAGTAGAATTAACACAATAAACAACAATTATAACATAAATAAGCTAGGACAATTACTTTAGTTAAACTCAAATTATTATTAACATGCTTACAATATTTTGAAAAACATTCCATGGCAACTCGATATTTCATGAGTTTGGAAACCACACTAGATCCTTTCGGAATCATTCACTTAATAAATACTCATTTTACTGATCCTTATTTTCTAAAGGTTTCTTAGTATATGTTCTAGGTAATAGGGACATGTTAGATTTGAAACAGTTTAATCACACAAATCTAAAAACTATGCAGATAACAGAGCCTGGTTAGGGTTGTTATGTAACCTGCAATTTAATCAGGTTAGGATCTGAATTGAGCATGCACATTTTAATTATGTGTCCATTAGTCGTTGTCTGGTTAGAATAGCTCAGTTAATTCCGGTGCATTTCAATCATGTTTGAACGAAATGCAGACTTGATTTTAATTGCAAACATGATCGATTGAGGCACAAACATTATAAGCATGAATCAAATAAATATTATTCAATCAGAATAATCATCCTAGCTTAAATAAAATTAAGCTATCATTGTTGTAAACAAGAACAGTAAACACATAGCAAACGTTCTTGAATTAAGTTAAAGAAAATAGAGATTAAACCCAAATAAAAGTAGTTGTCACCCAAGACTCTGACTGACGAGGGCTCCTTCGTTCCTTTGCTTCACTCTTTTGCTGATGGCTCTCCGAGGTGGCCGACCAAGGGCTTTTTAAGAGGCTAATTTGCTAAAAATCTTTATGCAAAGATGATGATAGGCGTGAGGAATAAGAGAGTTGAGAGAGGAGAGAATGATGAATGAGTGAGGGATGATTGAGGGATGAGGGATGATTAGAAAAGTAAGAAATGGGTTCTTATTTATAAGTGAGGCAAGGGAGCTAGTTTGCTAAAAATAGGAGTGACCATCTTTTGCAAATTCATCCAAGGGTGGCCGACCATGATTTGTGGAAATGTGGCTGTTTTTTACTTGATTTAAGTGCCACAACATCATCAGGATCAGGACTCAGTCAATTGCAAATCTCTGGGTAAATCTCTGATTTCTTCAACTCTTCAAGGACCTTGTGTAAATAAACCAAGATTTGATTTATGAACATCCACATGTAGCTGAATTTTGGGTTGACTTGATCCTCCATTCGGATGGTTTTGCAATCAACATAAAGCTCTCAGACTTAACCAGCAATATAGATAATTTAGAGGACCAAAGAATGTAATTTAACCACTTTAATTAATCAATTTATTTAATTAATTAAAACCCAATTTATTAATGAAACATATTAAAATAAATTATTAAATATAACTTTATATTTTATTATTTAATTTAATCATGCATGACCTACTTTATAGCTTGAAAAATATAATATGCTCAAATTAATATAAAAGAAGCCATTTTCTGCATGAAAACTATATATTAAAGCATAAAATCACATTTTAATTTCTATGTGCCAATTTCATATTTTCATATATTTCATTAATTTATCAAGCAATTGCTTGGTTTTAACAACAAATTTAAGTAAAAAGGTGACGAATTATATAGGAAAAATCCTATATATTTTTCAGTTTACAAGACAAAAGCTCATGTCTCTGCCCATGTGCTTAATTTTGAGCATTCTGTTTTGCAACAATTAAGGTGTAGGGGACACACGCCAATGGGGCAAGCCGTGTGTCACACACGGCCTAGACACACGCCCGTGTGTTTACCTGTGTGGACAAAAACAAGGCTATTTACCAAGCCATTTTACCACCTTTTAATGGACACACCTACATAACAAAACCAATCCAAGAAATTACATTCAACCAAATCAGCCACAATCAAGACATCCACACATAATTTATATGCTACCATTTATCACATACGAACATCACATACTTATCAACTTAAACCATGCAAATTTCCACATCCATAAAAACATCATCATATGCATATATACTCAAACCAAATTAGCCAATTTCAATGGCCATTTACAAAATGAATTATCAACCAACATAAGCCAACACATTTGGCCAAATCAATTATGACACATAACAAAATTACCAAGTCCCTATACATGCCATAACTCAAAATGTTGAATTCATTGGTACCCAAAATAATCAGTTGATAGTGTGATAGAGTCTCTGACGATTCCCAAATCTGAGCTAGCTTGGTGACCATATAAGACAAGGGAAAAGAAAGGGGAGTAAGCTATAAAGCTTAGTAAGTTCCTATGCAAATAATAAGCATCATAAACACATATTTAACATACAATTAACATGAGGTAAATTAACATAAATGTTATTATAAATCTCATAGTCAAACTTACTCAATCATGACCTTACCGAGGGTTCATCACATAATGAGATCATTACGTATTAGTTTTATGTACATACCTGAGTCATCTCGAATTGGATTTACACACAATTCATCTTTGACATACTCATTAAATTACCCGTTGAATCACTTGGAATACTAAAGGATACTCGGGAGTTCCGTACACACAGTACCATACCAATGTCATATCCCAGATATGGTCTTACATGTAATCTCATATCGATGCCAATAGCCCAGCTATGATCTCACACGAAGTCTTGTATCGATGCCATATCCCAGATATGGTCTTGCACATAGTCTCATTAACCCTAATGTCATGACATTTGTATCTTATCTATTCCTAAGTTTCAATCAGGATTTCACGTTTGTCGTAACTTTTTCGAATACGTCCAAGATTCAATCAAAATTCATACAATAATAAAGTATTTATAACATAATTAAAACAATATATTATTTACATACGAACTTACCTCGGTACAAAAATAGTAGAAATGGGACCTAATTGTCAAACACTTTATTTTTCCCCCGATCCAGGTCTGAACCTCGTTTTCTTGATCTATAATAGCAAATTTAACTCATTTATTATTCACATTACTCAGTTCAGTTCAAAAATCACATTATGGTAAAAATTAAGTTTTTGCCCCTAAACTTTGACATTTTTACACTTTGGTCCCTAGGCTCGTAAATTGAAATGGATTCAATTTCTTTGATTCCCAAGCCTAGCTGAACCTCTTTCATAGTGAATTTAATGTATAGTATGAATCAAATGCAAAAATGAAGGTACGTGCTAGCTAGACCTAGTTGTAACGATCTCAAAAGTATAATAATTACAAGAAATAGGTGAAAATTTAGCTCACATGCACAATGAGAAGGTGACTGAAGCTTGGATCTCCTCCAATGGTGATTTCAGTTCCAAAAATAAGAAAATAAGGAAGATGATACCTCATTTACTTTTAATTAACTTAATATTTTAACCTAATTATCAATTTACCATTTTAACTTTAAAAATTCATTGAAATTTCAATAAAACCTATCCATGAATATCCACTAACTTAATAATTGGTATATTTACCATTCAAGTCCATTAACATTCCTTTCCATAATCATTTAGACTTTTTAACTAATAGAATTCAACTTTTACACCTTTTACGGTTTAGTCCTTTTTACCTAACTAACCATTCAAACATCAAAATTTCTTAACGAAACATTAATAAGACCTTAAAAATATTCAAAAGACACTGAATAAATAATAAAATAATAATTCACTCATTGGAATTGTGGTCCTGAACCACTGTTTTCGGTATCACTGGAATCGAGTTGTTACAACTCTCTCCCCCTAGGGAATTTCGTTCTAGAAATTGTTACTTGAAAATAGATTCAGATATTGTAATTTCATCGATTCCTTGGTTTCTTATGTAGCCTCTTCAGCACCATGCCGATTCCACAAAGTTTTCACCAACGGTACTTGTTTATTCAGAAGTTCTTTGACTTCCTGAGCAAAATTTTTTACTGGTTCTTTAGAATACGTCAAATCTAGCTGTAAATCAAGTTCACTATCAGGAATCACGTATGATGGATCAGGTCTGTATTGTCTTAAATTGAAACGCAGAATACATTATAAATTTTCTCGAGTTCAGAAGGTAATGTTAGTTTGTAAGCTACAAGGATGACTCTTTCAATAATCTTGTACGACCCAATAAATCTTGTACTCAACTTTCCTTTCATGCCAAAACGTAGCACTTTCTCTCATGGAGAAACTTTTAAGAATACTCAATCTCCAACAATAAACTCTATATCTTTTCTTTTCAAATCTACGTATGACTCCTGACGATCAGATGTAACTTTCAAACTATCTCGAATAATTCGAACCTTTTTCTTCAGTTTCTAGAATCAAATCAATCCCCACCATTTTGGCTTCACTCAACTCAGACCAATACAACAGAGTTTTACATTTTCTTCCGTATAAAACTTTAAACAGTTCCATTTTAATATTGGATTGGTAACTATTATTATAAGCGAACTCAGCTAACAGTAAATATTTTTCCCAACTACCCTCAAACTCAAGAATACAACATAGTAGCATGTCTTCTAAAGTCTAAATTACTCGTTCTGATTGCCCATCCGTATGAGGATGAAAAGCTGTATAGAAATTGAGTTTAGTGCCCAAAGCCTTGTGAATTTTACTCTAAAATCTCTATGTAAACCGCGAATCATGATAAGAATTAATAGATGTCAGAACTCCGTGCAACCTCACAATCTCTAACACATACAATTCTTTTAACCTCCTAAGTGACTAATCTATTCTGACTTGAATAAAATGGGACGACTTAGTCAATTTGTCAACAATCACCCAGATCGAGTCTTTCTTTTTTGAAGTTACAGGCAAACCAGATACGAAATCCATCATGACTCGCTTGCACTTCCATTTAGGGATCATAACAGACTGGTACCTGATGCTTTGCTTTTACCTACTGACAAATCAAACCTTTGGCTATGAACTCACAAACCTTACGTTTCATACCGGGCCACCAGTACATCTGTTTCAAATAACAATACATTTTTGTGCAACTCGGATGAATAGAATAGGTACTACTATAAGCCTCTGATAGAATATCATGTTTCAAATATAAGCTATCTGAAACATAAATTCTATCATGGTAAAATAATGTATCATCATCACCAATGCTATATTCAGTAGTCAAATTACCTCGAACCAAGTTTCATTTCATTATCAACTTTGGATCATCATTTTGCAATTCCCAAATTTGTTGTAGAAACAAGGGTTTAGTCTTCAATTCTGCCAATATGGAACTATCGGCATTCAAAGACAAATGAGCATTTAACACTTGAAGTGCAAACAATGATGACTTTCTACTGAGTGCATCCACAACCATATTAGCTTTTCCCGGATGGTAATCAATAACCAAACCATAATCTTTTAGTAGCTCGAACCAATGTCGTTGCCTCAAATTCAGCTCCTTCTGGGTCATTAAGTATTTTAAGCTTTTTTGATTATTATACACATGGAATTTCTTGCCATATAAATAATGCCTTCAAATCTTTAAAGCAAAAACAATCGCAGCCAACTCAAGATCTGAGTAGGATAACTCTTTTTGTGCGGCTTTAACTGTCGAAAAGCATAAGCTACTACTTTCCCTAATTGCATTAACACACAACCTAAACCATTAAGAGATACATCACTGAAAACAACATATGTCGTTCCTGATTCAGGTTGAGTTAATATTGGAGCTTCTGTTAACATGCTTTTCAGTTGATCAAAACTTTGTTGACATTTATCAAAGCAAACAAATTCAAAATTTTTTGCAAGTATGAGACCACAAGGGAAAGAGGTGTTTTTCACTCTACTAAAACGTATAACCAAAATCACAAATAAGGATGTTAGGAAGGGTCTATGCAAGGGCTAAGTCAAAAGAAGTTAATTATTGGGGTAGCATTGTAACATATGTTTAGTTTAGTATGAAATGAATGGATTAAGGTAAGGTTTCATCGATGTGGCGACGACCATTGCAAGTCTGCCATTAGCAAAAGTAGTCATCAAATCGTGTGTACACTGATATGCCGTAATTTAGTGTAGCATATTAAACTAGTTTTCGTATTTAAGGAGCTTGAATATAAACACTTTAGTTAGATTTTAGTTAAGTTTTTATTACTTTATTTAAATTCAATAAATTGTGTAATTTGAGTCTTTTATTGACCTTAGATTCTGAATTAGGCCTAAGGGTGAGCTAATATGCTTTGTGAGTGTGCAAGAAACCATTAGAAGTCATGCTAACTCAATGTTGGTCACTGTGTTGCAACACGGAGAGTTGGATGTCAAAACATAGAGAGGCAAAATAGAATAATTTCAATATCGTCTTTGGTGTTGTGGCGCACCCCTGAAGATACCTTAAAGATGAGCATATTTCCTACAATATCGCAACACAAGTCCTTGACATCAACTCAGTATAAAAAATAATTACGAGATAAGGGCGTTTTGATCCACACAATCAAACATTAAGCACAATGACAACAACTGACCTAGGGTTAAGGACGACGACCACTCTAATTCTATAAATAGGCTAATTTAACACATGTTATGGACAATTTTTCATATTGTATAATTTTCTTCTTAGTTTTAGTCTTTATTTTTCTCTTTTCTTAAGCTTTATGATTATTTTCACTTTCGTTATTTTGCTTTCATTGGGAGATCTGATCTATGGATTCAATCAAAATCTGTATGGATTTAACATTATCTTCTATACAATTCAGGCTTCTCATAAAACTTATTCTCTTGATTCATTCTTTATGTCTATTTTCTATATCAAGTTTATCATGTTTACGAGATCCATGAGGAACTAATCCTTTTACGGGGGACTAGCGAGTGGAGGTATGATTAATTAACTGTTTTGTAGGGTACTCTTAACGGATCAGTTGTTTGGGATAGGAAAAACATAAACCCTAGGCTTGAAAATCCTAAGAAGTCATTTAGGTGGGAATTAACCCAAAATTGGTATGGCTTATCCGTGAACACCTTATCCCTACCAGTCTAGACTGTGAGGTTAAGGGATAAGTAGTTCTTACCAACTCGTTATTCTAGTGAAAGCTCAAAAGATCCTGCTAGAGTAACGATTATTGATTGAACAAGAAGCCTGAAACAATAGTTGATTATGATTGTTGAGGCAAGCTAATAACCCATGGTCAGAATTGATACATTTTACTTATTGATTTCCCAATACTTATCTATTTATACTATTGTAGCGACATAAAAATTACGTTTTGGCCACTAGTTGAGGCGATTACTTGAAAACCTGAAAACGGAATTTAGGTTTAAAAGAGAAAATGAGTTGCCACCGATCTTCTTTCTAGGCGTGATCGAACACCTAATAAATCCTCTCTTTTTTTTAAGAAAATTTATTTTTGAACAAAAATGAATGCCGAATTTGGGTTTACGTGAAAATCTAGAGAAAAATAGGGTTCGGGAGTCGGTTACGCACGAGGAAGGTATTAGCACCCTCGCGACGCCCAAAATTGGTATCTTATTAACCACGCGTTGTCTTAATTCTCAAAGATAGAAGTTTAATTTAATATTTAATCGCGATCCAATTGAAATACGAGAATTTGAAATTTTTGGGTTTTTAGAAGGACGTCTCGTTTTTAACACGAGCCAATGATAACCACCCAACATAGCGATGAAATCAGCGACTTAGTGTTGAAATCGGTACGTTGCCTTATTTATTGAAATTAATTAAAAACATAAAAAATAATGTTAATTGCAATAGGAATTTGTAAATAATGCAAACGATGATACAATTAATGAAAAATATTAAAATACAATATTAGAATAAAAATAACAATAAAATTCACAATATAGAAAATGATAATAAGAAATAATGTTCCAATAATATAATAAAAGAAATAATATATTTGTAATAATAGTAGAAAATACTAATATGTACATGAAAGATACATATGTATATGTATATGTTAATAATGATGATAATGATAATAAAACTAGCAATAATAATGAAATACAAAAAAAGCAAATATAATATAATAATAATGTTAAAATAAAGTAACTAAAAATAATAATACTATGTATAAATATATATAAAATAAAAATATACACTAATAATAATAATAATGATAATAGTAATAATATTAAAATAATAAAAATGTTAAAATAAAGTAATAAAGAACAATACTATATATAAATATATATACATATACGTATATAATAAAAAGTATACAATAATATATAATAATAATAGTGGTAATATTAATAATATTAGAAATAATAATAATATTTAATAAAGAAACGAAAATAAACAAGGAAGGTCTAAAATTGAACTAAAAATAGAATTTTGGGACAAATTTAAAAGAAATAAAGGGAAAAGGATCAAAATGCAACACACGCGTAATTTGGAAGGACCGAAACAAAAATTATTCCTTCCCCTCAAAACGCAGCGCAGCATGGGGGACCAAATTGTAGAGCATAATAAATTACAGGGTTAAATTATAAATAATGAAAAATCTAACTTCAAAGCGATAAAAAGTGGAGGGGCTAAAAGCGCAATTAGCCACTCTTTTGAAAACATGCGAATCCCCTGAGGCTGGTCGGGTCGACGCGCCAGTCGTGTTAAAACGACTCCATTTTGGTGTTTAAACCCCCAAGTGAAACGACGTTGTTTTTGTGGGGCTATAAAAGGGCAAAATTTTAAAAAAAAGCATTTCTCTCTTCTCTAAAACAAAAAAAAACTCTCAGCCCTCTCTTCCCCTCTCTAGCTGGAATCAAAATCTGGCAAGCAGACCGTCGTATGTCGCAGCCGGCCACCACACGCGGTGGCCGAAAATCCAAAAAGGGTATTTTTTTTAGTTTTATATTTAACTGATTTTTTTAAATTAGAGAAAATATCAATGTATGCCTGTGAATAGATTCAAAAAAAACAAAAGGAAAAATATAAAAAAGTAACCTTTTTCCCTTGTATAACTTGGTTTCTTCTCCGAATCTGTTTTGGAGATTTTTTTGATATCTGAATCTCTTTTTTGATTGTATTCAAATGTCCAAAAAAAACTAAACTTTTTACATGGTTTTGTTCGGCTTATATAGCTTTTTACATTGCCTTTTTTTTTAATCCATTGCTTGCGTGTTTGTTTTATTTTTGCAGGCTAGTTGATGGCGGTGGAGCAGGTAGTGGTGGCAGACGGCATGGGGCGATGGGACAGGTGCGGCTGGTGGCAGCAAATAGGTTGATTTAGGGTTTTTTTATTTTAGTTTTGTTTTTGGGTTGGGCTAGGGTTAAAAGAAATTTGGGTTTTTAATAGGTCTGGGTAGCTTTAGGTTATTGTGGTTTGGGCTTTGTTTTGGCCCGGGCCAAAATTGGACTGAACAGCTGCCCCTCTTTGCTCATTGTCGTGTAATGAGAACAGAGCAAAGACCTTCAAGAAAGACCAATTTTTCCCGGTCGCCGAGTCTTGACTTCCTTGGTGCTCCTCTTCTTCAAGTAGATTCGTTCTAGTCCACTACGTCTTGTTGTTTCAATCCACTTCACTGTAACTTTAGGGACATGGGGCTAGTGACTTCAACCTACTCCACTTCAACTTCAGGAAGATAAAGTTTGTAATTTCCATCCTTTTACCCTACTGCTTAGGGGGTTAAGATCTATAAATTCAACCTGTTACCCTACTACTTAGGGGTTTAAGGCCCATTGCCTTCGATCTATTTCCACTACTGCTTAGGGAGACAGGATCTGTAATTTTCAGCCTGTTACCCTACTGCTTAGGGGGTTAAGGCCCTTTGTCTTCGATTTGCTCCACTACTGCTAGGGAGACAAGATCTGTAAATTCAGCCTGTTACCCTACTGCTTAGGGGTTTAAGGCCCATCACCTTCAATCTGTTTCCCTGCTCCACTGCAACTTCAGGGAGATAAGGTCTAATATCTTCGGCCCGATCCACTACAACTTCACGGTTCCGCTACAACTTCATGGAGATAAGACTTGTAATTTCAACCTGCTCCACTGCAACTTCAGGGAGGAAAAATCTATATATTCGATTAGCTCTAATCTTCATTCTTTATTGAAAAACAAACATCGAAAATAGCTCGGCATACAAACTGACGTTCAACTCATCTCTCGGATTATGAGTTAATTTTTGAAAAAAGTAAAAAATTGAAAATACCTCAGTGTGTGACTTGAGGATCAACTCACCTCTCGTAATATTAATTGATTTTTTTTTGAAAAATAGAAACTAAAAATACCTCAGCGTGTGACCCGAGGCTCAACTCACCTCTCGCAATATGAGTTGATTTTTTTGAAACGTAAATTGAAAATACCTCAGTGCGTGATTTGAGGCTCAACTCACCTTTCGCAATATGAGTTGATTTTTTTTTAAAAAAATAGAAATAAAAATATCAGAATACCAGAACATATCATCTGGTGGAACTCAGGTGTTTTTTCCTTGATCCAGTATAACTATCACCAAATCCTCTTGCTCTACTGGAGTACTTGTATATGTCATGCATGATGTTATCATGATATGCACATGTTGGCCTTAAATGTCTTTATGCCTATATGATTATACTATGAGCCTTGGGCTTGTTTGTCATGTATCTCTTTTCATCACGCTTCTTGTGATGATCTACATTCATTGCTTCGATTCTTGACTCTTTCTTTTTTTTTTTTGCTTTGCTTTGCTTTGTACCTATCCTCAAGCTTTACGAGTACTCTGTGTTTCTCAGATATCACTATTTTGCCCCTGCTGAACTTTTTCCTTGCTTTGAGGCTTTTGTACTTATTGAATTCTTATCCGGATAATGCTTAACATTTCTTTTGTTTAGAGTATGTCATTCTACTATTTATCATTCAAATAAATCATACAATGAGATGCATGAAAATGGTCAGGTAGGTAAAAAAGAGCTATTTACCATTTATTTATTTCGAAGGTGACAAACAAAAAGGTTAACCAAGGATAGTAAAAAAAATTCATAAAGAAAAGGGAATCGCATTCAATAAATACAAATGCTCTAGATATTCAACGCATGATCTCTTCCACGTTACTTAATCAAGAATCTTTTCGAGCATGGCTTCTTACGTAGAAGATTTCAAGCTTTCAGAGATGCTTCAAATACTATAGCCTTGCCGTTTGACCCACCATTCAAATCGCCTTGCTCTTTAAGCCCAGGTTTGCTTCATTAGGACGCCCTCTCAGGTCTTCATCCTAATCCTTTTTTGTTCATCAAGACGCCCTTTTTGGGTTTTCGCCTTGATCTTTTTTTTTTAGGCATAATATTTCTTTACAGCATCTGAGTTCACTGGGTTAGGTAACTCTTTCCCATCCATCTCAGTGAGAATCAAAGCCCCACCTGAGAAAGCCTTCTTTACGACATATGGTCCTTCCCAATTTGGTGCCCATTTTCCTCGGAAGTCTTTTTGTATTGGGAGAATCTTTCTCAGCACGAGTTCTCCTTCGTGGAATTCTCTTGGCCATACTTTCTTGCCATGGGCCGCGACCATTCTCTTTTGGTACATCTGTCCATGACAGATTGCCTTCAAACATTTTTCTTTGATAAGGTTTAACTGGTCATATCGAGCTTGAACCCACTCTGCTTCCTCTAGTTTCGACTCTATTAAGACTTGTAGAGAGGGGATCTCAACTTCGATGGGTAGCACAACTTCCATTTCATAGACTAGAGAGAAAGGAGTTGCTCCCGTAGATGTCTGTACAGATGTGCGATATGCATACAAAGCAAATGGTAGCTTCCCGTGCCAGTCTTTATATGTCTCGATCATTTTCCCTTTAATCTTCTTAATATTCTTGTTGGCCGCTTCAACTGCTCTATTCATTTTCGGGCGATAGGGTGATGAGTTATGATGCTTTATTTGAAATTTTTCACACGCTTCCTTCATCATCTTGTTGTTCAAATTCAAGGTGTTATCTGAAATGATTCTTTCAGGCAAACCATATCGACAAATGATTTCCTTTTTTAAGAACCTGCAAACTGCAGTCTTCGTCATATTAGCAAATGAAGCGGCTTCTATCCATTTCGTGAAGTAATCTATCACTACAAAAATGAATCGGTGTCCATTAGAAGATTTTGGGGAAATTGGCTCTATAACATCCATACCCCACATAGAAAAAGGCCACGAAGAAGTCATGACATGAAGGGGCGAAGGGGCTACATGAATTTTATCACCATAAATTTGACATTTGCGGCATTTTTGTGCAAAACTAATGCAGTCACTTTCCATCGTCAGCCAGTAATAACTGAGTCTCATAATCTTCCTGGCCATAGTGAAACCATTGGCATGTGTCCCAAAAATTCCCTCATGGACATCTTCAAGTATTTTTTTGGCTTCAACAGCATCCACGCATCTCAAGAGCACTCCATCTTTTCCTGTTTTGTAAAAAATGTCCCCATCAAGAACAAATCCTACTGCCATTCTTTTGATTGTTCTTTTATCGTTCTCAATTGCTTGTTCGGGATACTTTTGATTCTTGACATATTCTAAGATATCATGGAACCATGGCCGTCCATCTGGCCCTTTTTTAGTGCCGAAACAATGTGTAGGGACTTCATATATGCTCATTTGAATAGGCATTATTTCTGTTTCTCTGTTCACTTTGAACATTGAAGCCAAAGTGGCCAGGGCATCAGCCAATTGGTTATCTTCTCGTGGGAAGTAATTAAAAGTTATTTCTTTGAATTCTTTAATCAGTCCTGCCACTAGATCATTGTATTTAATTAATTTCGAATCTCTCACTTCCTAATCTCCGCGGAATTGGTATATCACCAACGCTGAGTCCCCGTACACCTCTAAGATTTCGACGTTTCGTTTAATAGTTTTGCGAAGTCCAATGATATAGGCCTCATATTCTGCTATGTTATTGGTACAGAAGAAATTTAGCCTGGCAGTGAAGGGATAATGGTTCCCTTCTGGTGATACTAAGACTACTCCAATCCCATGCCCCAATGTATTCGATGCACCATCAAAGCTCATCTTCCATGATTTCTCTTTGGATGACTCACATTCTTTTCCCGTAATGCACATCAAGTCTTCATCTGGGAAATCAAATCTCAATGGCTCGTATTCCTCCATTGTTTGAGTTGCTAAAAATCACCTATTGCACTCCCTTTTATTGACTTTTGGCTCACATAGACGATGTCGTATTCTAATAGTAGGATCTACTATCGTGCCATTCTTCCTGAGAGTGCAGGTGGTTCCATCATGTACTTTATTGGGTCCAGCTTTGAAATTAACCATGTCGTATGATACAACATATATTGCCTAAGCCTCCGAACTACCCAAACCAAAGCGCAACAGAAATTTTCAATTGACGAGTACTTTGCCTTAGACTTTGTGAACTTTTTGTTGAGATAGTAAATTGCCTTTTCTCTTTTCCCTAACTCATCATGTTGCCCCAATACGCAACCCATTGAATTTTCGAACACATTCAGATACAATATTAACGGTCTTCCTAGAGTTGGAGGTACTAGCACCGGGAGACTAGACAAATACTATTTTATCTTGTCAAAAGCCACTTGGCACTCTTCGTTCCATTCTCTCGGATTATGTTTTCGAAGGAGTCAAAAAATTGGGTCATACTGGTTGGTAAGTTGAGCAATGAACCGAGCGATGTAGTTCAACCTCCCTAAAAATCCTCTGACTTCTTTTTACGTGCGCGGAGGTGGTAGTTCTTTTATGACTATTATCTTATTTGGATCAACTTCAATGCCTCTCTCGCTGACGATGAAGCCTAGCAATTTTCCTGAGGTAACCTCAAATGTACACTTAGCTAAATTAAGCTTCAGGTAGAACTTTCTCAATCTTTCGAACAACTTCCTGAGGTTCCCAACATGCTCTCTTTCCCCCTTGGATTTGGCGATCATATCATCGACGTAGACTTCTATTTCTTTGTGCATCATGTCATGAAACAACATCACCATGGCCCTCTGATATATTGCCCCAGCGTTCTTTAATCCAAATGGCATCACCTTATAACAGAATGTTCCCCACATCGTTACGAAAGTAGTTTTCTCCATATCCTCAGGAGCCATATTTATCTGATTATAACCCGAGAATCCATCCATGAATGAAAACAATGAATGTTTGGTTGTGTTATCCACCAATGTATCGATGTGTGGCAAGGGAAAATTATCATTAGGACTTGCTCGATTCAGATCGTGATAATCCACACACATTTGTACCTTTCCATCTTTCTTCGGTACTGGTACTATGTTAGCTACCCATTCTGGGTACTTAGAGACTTGCAGGAAGCCAGCATCAAACTGTTTCTTGACTTCTTCTTTTATCTTTAACAGCATTTCAGGTCTTATTCCTCTTAGCTTCTGTTGAATAGGTTTGCATTCCGGTTTCAGTGGGAGTCTATGGACCACTACATCCTCATCCAATCCTGGCATGTCCTGGTATGACCATGCAAATACATCTTTGTACTCATGAAGCAAGGCGGTCAAATCATGTTTGGTGTTATCTGAAATGGAAGTCGCAATCTTCACTTCTTGCCTCTTTTCTTCATTTCCTAAGTTTACTATCTCAACAGATTCTTGATACGGTAGAATCTGTTTATCTTCTTGTTCTACCATTCTTAGTAAGTCAGGAGACGAGACATAGTCTTCAGCATTTTCCTCAGCTTCAAACTCTCCTAAACAAATAGCTTTCTCGAAATTGATTTCCAGATTTGTAACGGGTTTGTTCATATCGTTGATATCTGAGCACCTGAAAGTTGAATGGAAAAGAAAACTATAGAGGAGCATCAAAGTATTGGGACCAACAAGCATAATGGCATGATGTGAGATATATGCAATGATAGGCTGTGAGAAGAGGGAAAAAGTATGTAATTAATGAGAATGAAACGACCATGACCAAATGCATCTCCATTAATTTTCATTTAAATGATGAAAAGCAAATCATAAGCCCTTACAAAAGAATCCCTACTATTACTTAGGGACACACAAAAAGAAGAGTGTTAACATTGAGCATTACTCGGGAAAAGACTTAGAAACTACAAGGAGATCCACAGCAGTCCAATTGTTTAAAATGAATCCAGAAGGACAAGGGCATATCATTGAAACATCTTTAATTGCATCATTTCCTTTGTCAATGATATTTATATTGACATTCTGAAGACCCCTTTCAATTAATAACAGCGTGCTTCATGAATTATCTTGCCCGGGATATATCATTCCTGTAGATGTAAATGTTTTTGACAAAGGAGGGTACGTTATGGGTTCCCATTCTAATTCTCAGCCTAAGGCTCTTGTAATCTGCCTTTCTCGATCTTTCTGCAACTGCTTTCTTCTTTGTCGCATATCTGGTTTGAACCCTAAACCATATCGAGCCTTATGGGGCACTGGTTTTAGAGCTCTAGCCATCCCTTGCTGATATCTTTCCAAACCTTTCCTCGCTCGGGCTCTCTTTCCCACAGTCAGCTTAATTCCCATCTTGGTATTCCTTAACAGCTTAGGCATGGGAATTTTATTTCCTTCAGCAACGAACGTAGCATTGATGAATTCGAAGGAACGAAAGGAGCATTCTACTGCATCCTTGCTTACTTCGAGGTATGGCCTCACCTACGACAGTGACCGAGAGACCATCCATGATAAACTTCACTTTTTGATGGAGAGATGAAGGAACTGTCCCAGCAGAGTAGATCCAAGGCCTTCCTAAAAGGAAATTTTATGAAGGCATGATGTCCATGACCTGAAACTCGATGTCATATATACAGGGGCCCACTTCTAGAGGAATTACAATTTTTCCCATGACTTCTCGTCTTGTCCCATCGAATGCTCTTACTGTAGAGTGACAAGGCCTTAGATAAGATATATCAATTGGAATTCTAGATAGCGTGGCCAAAGGCATGACATTGAGTGCTAACCCGTTATCAATGAGCACATTTGGTATTATATAACCCTTGCAACGGGTTGTGATATGCAATGCTTTTACGGAGCCTCTACCATTTGGCGGTATTTCGTCATCAATGAAAGAAATAAAATTATCTGCGTTCAGGTTATTCACCCACCTATCAAGTTTTTCGACAGATATATTGCTTGCCACGTAAGCTTGATTTAACACTTTCAGTAAAGCATTCCGATGTGGTTCTGAATTCAACAGTAGGGATAATACCGAGATTCATGCCTATTGTTTGCTTAACTATTCCACGATGTTATATTCAATATGCTTGATGAACTTCAAGAATTCATGTGCTTCCTCTTCATTCACAGGCCTTTTAACTTCTTGTTTGAATGGAGTCTCAAGTTTGACCTCGGCCTCATGCATCGGTGCCTTTCCTTTCTGCTTCAAGTCATTAGTCTTCTTCATTGGTTCGACCACTTTAGAATAACACCTCTCGCTGCGGGTGAAGTGTCCTACTTTGCCAACATTTCTGGTCATGACTTTGGATTTTTCACTTTCAGGTATGATAATGTTGACATCATATTTCCATGGTACTACCTTGTTGTCTTTGTAAGGGAAAGGAGATGGTACTTCAATTATCATATTTGGTTTCACTTGCTCCTTTTTTGCATCATAATGAATCACTAATGGTCGATCGGCACTATAAGGGAAACCTGATGATTGATTATCAGAAGTGCATACTTCTCCTTCATCGTCCTCTTTCATTTTGTTAAAGATCTCGACTTCCTTGTTGTCCATCATGTCTTGAAGTAGTTTTCTGAATCCTTCACAAGACTGGATGTCATGCCCCTCGATCCTATGAAAATCACAAAAACATTGACTTTTTGTATTTCCTTCTTTGAAAATTCTGTTGGGATGACAGAACGGCCCCTTTTCAACCATTACCTCCCAAATCTTTCGCAGCGGTGTCTTTATTTCAGAAACACAACTTTTGGCACGCCACCTGTCTTCTTTTGTCACCGCGCTCACGTTCCCTTCAGTATGGTTAGGGAGCGGATTTCTAGCCGTATTGCTAGCACCATCAAATCATAAAATGACTGCATCGATAAAACCTTAAACCCTTCTTTTAAAGGCCAGACAATTTTCTGTAGAATGCTCCTAGTTTCCGGTGTGGTACACGTAACTAGCATTATGATCATACCATTTTGCGTATGGAGGCTTCAAGGGTGCCATATAATGCGGAGATATTAATTGTTTTTCAAACAGTTTTGGGTACAGCTTTCCGTATGACATGGGAATAGGGGTGAATTAAGGTTTTTCAGAGTTGGGTTTTGCGAGTCTTTGTTCATTTTTTGGTTGGTTTTGAGCAGGAATGGTATTTGGTGGGAACATGGCAAATGGTCTTTGGTTATCTGTGGCGTAGACGGGGTAAGGAGGAGGTTCTTGCTAGTAAGGGCTTTGAGGAGGATAATAAAAGTTTGGAGGTAGGCGATATCAAAGTCGTGGCTGGACTGGGTAAGGATTAGAAGTGTGGTGGATCTCAACTCTCACCATATGGGCTTCTGCCTCCTTTTTCTTTACAGGTGCTGCCCTTTTCGAGCTCTTGGAACCTTCCATCCTTCCACTCTTGATGGCATTTTCTATAAGTTCTCCGGATATTACAATACCTGCGAAGTCTTTCGTGGCACTTCCTACCGACTTATCATAAAACAGCACTTTCAAAGTCTTGATGAAGAGGACCGTTATTTCAGTTTTAGTCAATGAGGGTTCTACTTGAGCCGAGATATCCCTCCACCTTTGTGCGTATTGCCTAAAAGTCTCCGTCGGCTTCTTTTCCATCATCTGCAAAGTTAGCCGATCAGGCACCATGTCAGATACATACTTGTATTGTTCACAAAATGCTGACGCCAAGTGTTTCCATGATCGGATCCTTTCTCTACTAAGTTGATTATACCATCGAAGGGCCGATCTGACCAAGCTATCTTGGAAACAGTGTATTCGCAATTTATCTTCATTCACATAACCAGTCATCTTTCGGCAAAACATGATAAGATACGCCTTTGGACATTTCGTTCCATCATATTTTTCAAAATCTAGCACTTTAAATTTTAGAGGCAGAACCAGATCGGGCACCAAACTGAGCTCTTTGGCACTTAGTGCAGAGAAGGTTTCAGCACCTTCTATCGCCTTGAGCCTTTCTTCCAAGCTCCTCTACTTATCTTGGGCATCATGATCATCCATTTTGAACCTGGCTATTTCTACCGGATCATCCAAATCTAGAGCATTGGGATCAGCAGGATTGGCTCCTAGGTTTGATACGAATATACCTTGCCCTAGATGAGCAAGTGGTACAAGTCGTTGCTCGAGTCTTGCAGGTTCCCCTTGAGGATATTCTCTTTGCGTTGCGTGGGCGTGAGGTGGAGTGAGTCCTGGGGGATAGAGGGGATCCTGATCATGATTAGCTCTCGACTAAGGCTCCATAGTGTCAGGGCTTTGCATAGGTCCCTTTCCTGTGACAGCCCTAAATTGACCCTAGTCGGAAAGTGATTTCGGGACCACGAAACCGAGTCATAAAAAAAATAATTAACAGTCATATTTGATGCTTATTATATATGAATATGCATGTGTGAAAATTTCATGCTTAAATTTTGTATATAGTATGTGAAATTTATTAAATAGGACTTGTGTGAGAAAATTTAGAAATGTGCTAGGCAAATGTTAAAGTGGTCTATTAATGCATGTTAGAAAATGCTTGTACTTGCATGTCAAATTAGCCAAATTTTAGATAGTGGCCGGCCATGTTATGGATTAAAACATATTATAAATATTTTATGTTAATATTTTGTGTTAAAAATAAAATAAAGATTATGGATAATAAAATAATAGTGGTTAGTGGGAAGAGAAACCAAAGTTAGCTTATGTTGCTCCTCCATTGCCGTAACTAGAGGAAGAAGAAGAAGAAAAATTCGGCCAAGGTGGTTCTCTAGATTAAGGTATGTTCAATGTTACTTTTGGAAGTTTATACATCCTTTGGATGATTAGTCTAAATTCTATCTATCTCATGATTGGATTTGGGGTTGTTGGAGAGTTAGGATTCGGCTAAGAAGCTTAAAAATTTTAGTTGATGCCTTGATGCTATTAGCATGTTAGGTTATGTGGATGTGTTAAGTTGCTGGTTATGTTAGCATAAAAGTTGAAATTTTTAACTTATTTTGTTTGGAGGTGCCGAATTTAGATTTAAGAAGAGAATGGGTAATCGGTTGTGTTTGGTAGAATGGTGGATGAAAGTTGCCGAATGTGGTCTTTGGTTTGGGCATAAGAAATAATATTATGCATAGGTTTCGGTTTTGGTAGTACTTATATAATTATAATTAGTTCATTTTGATAGTTTGGTATGAGGTGATAAGTAAAAGTTTAAAGGTAGCTTAAGTCAATTGATATTCGGCTAATGATTTCGAATTGAAGTTTTGTTAGGTTGTGGAATGAGTGGCCGAGAGAACTATAGGCTATGTAAGGATGAAATTTGCTTATAAGCTGTGTGTGTATGGCTTTATTTATTGATGACATTTAACATTAATTTTTATCATTTGTATAATTGTGCATTCGGTCTTTGGGAGTTAATAGACGAAGCTAAAATGATGAAAAATGTTTCTAATTAGACTTGTAAAGTTGTTGTGGCTATTGTCGGATGTATGTTTGGTTAATAGAGTCTCCAAATTGGTTATATATGTGTATGCTATTAGAAATTCAAAGAATTTTCAGCAAAATGTGGTTAAGGGTTAAGTCATGAGAACTTTGGGGGTATTCATATTTGGACCTTAAGATTATATATATATACTTTGGCTATGTGAGTTAGGTGTTAAATAACTTAATTATGTGATAGGCATATTCGGTCTTTGGTTGGTAATGATATAACCCAACAAAAAAATTAAAATTAATTATAATATTAAAAGCATGCATTATGTATATGTATTGAAGTTTATATGATTGTCTATTGTGACTACTAAAAAGTAAAATCGAGTAAGTAATTTAAATAAATTTATTTGTTCTAAATTAAGCTCAAGAGCAAAAGGGGTCTCAATCAATAGGGGAAAGGAGAAAGCAGCCGAGTAGATTATCCACAACTGTTCAAAACACCGAGGTAAGTTTTGAGTAATCACATTTAGTAAATGATTGATGATACTTGGATAAGTGTAAAGCTGGATCTTTTAGTCTTATTTGAATAAAGTGTATGATTAATAACTTATTTATATGATTCATAGATGATTGATCATTATAGGATAAGTTGAATGATAGAAGGAGTATGTGAGAATTTTCTATGATGTTTGAACCGTAATATTAACAATGGTACCCGTATGAAGCTTATTTTGAATGTGGAAATGACTACTGTTGTGATATGTAGAATGAGATGTGGTAAAATATGAATATATATACATGATATATGGTGATTATATCCGGACTTAAGGTCCGTAGGCTATATGCGGGAATTATATCCGGACTTAAGGTCCGTAGGCTATATGCGGGAATCATATTCAAACTTCGAGTTTGCCGGCTATGTACTGGAATTATATCCGGGCTAATAGTCCCGAAGGCTTTGTGCTAGTGATTGGACTTGGGTTTTAAACCTAGCAGGCTTAACGCTGGTGATTTTACTCAAATCGTGAATTTGAATATTCGAGAAAACCACTATTGATTTGGTATGATACACTAAGATAGCCAGGTACGTACTACGAACTCATATGTCGATTGATGTTTTTGAAACAAACCATTAATATAAAGAATGATAATTAGATATATATATACATATGTATTTAAGTTTGTATATATATATATGTATGTGTGTGGATGAGTACCGTATCTACGAATAAGAGAATGGTCTATTTGGCTGATGTTCATTGTTATAAGGAAGTATATGTCTAAATTTAATTGTATGAGCTAAATAGTACGGTAAAGTATGTGCTAAAAGCCTTGTGAGTATACATGTATGTATTAGGCCAATCAGCCTTATAACTAGTACGCTTGTGTTCAACCGGTCAAATGATTTACAGTTTAAATATGAACTTAGCGATACTTAATGTTTGATTTTAAATGAAATGCTTAAAACTTACTAAGCATGTTAATGCTTACTTTGTTGTCTTACTTCTATGTTTTGTAGATTTTGTTCGTCAGCTACGGTTTTCAGGGATCTCAAAGTCGAAGTCATCCACACTATCTAAGCCCCTTTTTAGTACTCTTTTAGTTGAACTTTGATAATGGCATGTATAGGACTGACCTTTGTTGTTAATTAAGTATCTTTTGGTAATATATATTCGTATAGCCATGCGAAAAAGGCTTGTATATTTTGAGTATAGCATTATAATCATTTTGTATATATGGTCTTATGATATGGTTATTGAGTGGTATGGAAATGCTTGGTAATGATTAGCCATTGGAATGGCTAATCATGATCATATTTGGTGCTATGTATGTCAAATTGCTAGCTAATCCATGGAAACCATGAAATAGGTAAAATTTACCACAAAATAGATTCAGACAGCAGTAGTAATGTGAATTTGAAAAATCACTAAAAATAGTAGAAATGGAATTAGATAATGAATAAGTTATGGAATCGAAGCCTGATGAGTCTATTTTTACATGGAAGAAGCAAAACAGGTATATGAGCTATATTTTATGAGATGTTTAAATTTTTGTAAGATAGGGCCAGAGCGATTTCTGGATCCCCTATTATGACTTTGGAAATTCACCATAAATTTTACAAAGATAATTATAAGTCATGATTTATATGTACAGATTTAGTATTGAGTCTAGTTTTATTAGAGATAAACGGCATAGTCATTGAAGCTCTGTACAGGGAGATATCTGATTCGTAATAAACAGAGGTCAGAGTAGTCGAACCCTGAAACAGGGGAGACTTTAACTACTAAACTTTACTAATTGGCCCGACCAAAAATTTTGAAAAAAAATTAGTAGATATATGTATGAGTCTAGTTTCAGGAAAAATTTACAGAACTAGATTTCGAGTTTTGGAACTCGAAATATGATTTTTAAAGCGACTGTGATGCAGTTAGCTAGCTTGTCTGGAAATTTTAAAATGAATTGTATGAGCTGTTTAAGAAATGAATTAAGTCCGTTAACACCTCGTGTTCGACTCCGGCAACGGTCTCGGGTACGGGCCGTTACATTTCCTTTGACCAAAGCTGTCCTCATCTCCATCATTTTGTCCATCTGATCTCTTTGCTCGAGCGATTCCTCTCGAGATCTTAACATCAGATCTCTTGCTTCCTGTTGTGACTTGGTGAACTGCTATTGCAATTCTTTTTGGGTCCTTTCTATCCTTTCAATTCTCTCATTGAACACGGCTTCCATAATTCTAGCTTTTCGGCGCGTCCTATAAGAATGGCATGATTCTAGACTTGTAGTTTCGCAACTGCAGATTATACGGTTTTAACCTCAGTGAATGATTATGGTGATATGTACATGCAATGAATGGATGAATGGATGGATGATAAATGAATGTTAGTCATGAATAAATGTGCAAGAATTTGGAGTTGATTTCAAGATTTCCCCTACTTAGGCATTTCATTAATCAAAAGAGTCGATTACAAAACGTTTCGCTATCTTTGATTCAACAGTTACACAAATTTTCTAGCCACATTGCCTTGTTTCTTCACTCATTCTAAGAATTCTGATATGCTTGATCTTTATCTCGAAGGGAATTGGCAACTGAGAACTTCTGCTTCGTCTGATAACTGCACAACTTGCATAGCCGCCTTGCTGATTTCATTGATCAAAAAGCCGAGTTGCATTTCCTTTTCTTGGAGAGTTCTTTCACTGGCGTGAGTGTCTCTGTCGTACTTGGAACACCCCAAACCCGGCCTGGAAGTTTGGCTCGAATCTGGCGTGTCACATTGAAGTGTTTTTCAAAAACCATGTTTCCATTAAAAACCCTTCTTAATAATTAAAAACTTATACCCTTTTTAAACCTTGTTAGAAAAACTCAGCTGAATAACATTCTTAACAACTTTCTAAAAACCTTGGCAGTTGCGGAAGCTTAATTTAAAAAATTTGCGGATACGTAATGTTTTGAACAATAGTAGTTGCTTTGGAAAACCGTGTTCTAATACTAGCAATTATAACAACAATAAATAAAATTCCAAATTTGAAATCCAAAAAATTACAATGGCTTTACTACAACCCACATAAAAACATTTAAAAGTAATAATCAAAACTATAACATAAATAGTGTGTGTGGCTTCCTCCGAGCCCCTCGCAGCTCCGATCCGTCTAAGGCTGGAAATTACCTGAAAGGTTAATAAACTGGGTGAGTTTACGAAAACTTGGTGTGAAATCCCCTACTATATAAAAGGAACAGTCAGTCATATAAAAGAATTAAAAGTCTAGCCCCAGCCATACTTACAATTTCAGTATCAATTGGGCCTTAGCCAATTATAACAGACAGTACCAAATAGGCTTTAGCCCATTACAGAATAAGAAACATTATCAGAACTAGAATCAAAATGAGAATCAGAACCAAACCACAGAATCAAATTCAGAATGAAGCCCATAGGCCCATAATAGATACAGAACAGATATTTCATGTATGCAGAAAACCCAACCTATGTCCAGCCGTATACACCCCCGTACCAACCTTACACCATGTGAGGAGACAACTCGACCCACCCATCCGCTACACGCTACAGAATTTGCAGCATGGCTGCCAGAACTGATATTGTGACAGAGTCACCAAATACAGATATTGTGGCAGAGCCACCAGAATCAGATAATGTGGCAAAGCCACTTAACAGAATACGTGGCACAAAGCCATCGATAACGGGTCTATAATCGGCACGAAGCCCATAATATCGATACGAAGCCCACAATAACGGCACCCAGCCTTCAGTAACATGATCGGCACTCATCCATTGATAATGGGTTTATAATTGGCACGAAGCCTACAATATCGATACGAAGCCTACAATAACGGCACACAGCCTTTGGTAACATGATCGGCACTCAGCCATTGATAACGGGTCTATAATCGGCACGAAGCCTACAATAATGGCACACAGCCTTCGGTAACATGATCGGCACTCAGCCATCGATCGGTAAACAGATATTGTGACAAAGTCACCAGATAAAGATATTGTGGTAGAGCCACCAAAACAGATATTTGTGGCATAGCCACCAGAACGCTACCTCCATCAATATAACCCATATCCCATGCAACAGATACACATGCAATGGCAAACAACATATAGAATCAGAATATCATGCCCATATTTGAATCAAACAATCACAGTCAAGTCATTCATATCACCAACATATATTCATAATCAAATCCGTCAACCACACAGTCCAAGTCAGTAACTTGCCCACAAGGGCAAAACAGTCATTTAACACCCTAGGGGTAAAATGGTAATTTTACCCACAAGGGTATCTCGGTAATTCTATCCTATAGGGGTATTTCAGTAATTCTACCCTACAGGGGTATTTCAGTAATTCTACCTTACAGGGGTATTTCAGTAATTCTACCTTGTAGGGGTATTTCAGTAATTCTACCCTACAGGGGTATTTTGATATTTCTACCCTACAAGGGTATTTCGGTATTTCTACCCTATAAGGATATTCCGGTAATTCTACCCTACAGGGGTATTTCAATAATTCTACCCTACAGGGGTATTTCGGTAATTCTACCCTATAGGGGTATTTCAATAATTTTGTAAATCGAGGGTAAAACGGTAATTTTGTAAATCGAGGTTACTTTGGTAATTTTACAAGTCGAGGGTATTTCAATAATTTTACAAATCGAGGGTATTTTAGTAGTTTTTCAAACTGAGGGTATTTCGATAATTTCACAAATCAAGGGTATTTTGGTAATTTTACAAACCAAGGGTATTTTGGTAATTTTACAAACCAGGGGTATTTTGGTAATTTTGTAAACCAAGGGTATTTTGGTAATTTTACAAACTAGGGGTATTGTGGTGATTTGGTAAACTAAAGTATTCTAAAGAGGGATAACAATACGAATGGGCCTAAAGCCCTTCTCGGCCCAAATGGGCCCACACGCTCGTGTGGCCCTTTTAGCCCAAATCTAGCCACAGATGTGAGATTCACCTAGCCTAGTCCAATATTTACTACACAATCAAACAACTTATCCAATTGGGCCCGTAGGCCCATTGGGCCCACATGGCCCCTTTCGGGCCATCGCGGCCCGAAGTAGCCATCCTACAGCTAGATTAGTGAGAAATACACACCTGATAGGAGACTGGAGTTAATCCGCGCTCCAAGCATTCTTAGCCGATGCCCACCCTAAACGAGCACGCCATAAAGCGAAAGGGATCAGCCAAGAAAGGTACATTTACTCTCCTCATGGTTCACTCTATTTAAAGCAAGCTTCGCATCCACTCTTATGTTAGCTTCCCGATGTGGGATCCCTCCATCATCAGAGTTTAAATTCAACACCAACTCTTACCGCCTCTTGTTAGCAAAATAAATGCTCTTTAATTGCCATGAGTTTCGAACCCTAGACCTCCTAGCCAACTATATGACGCCACCTTCCTGCCTCTTATGTGGCGCTACTTTGCCACTAGACCACAAGGCTTTTGGGGGCACAATTTCCCCACCAATATTCTTAAGGCCTATCTACTACACCCAGGGTTTGATTCACCTTAAACCAAAATTTTTGCTAGAGTCCAAATTTAAACCCAGGACTTCTCAAACACTTCTCAGTACACTTAACCACTAAAACAAGCCTTCATTAACGAAATTTACATGCACAACAAAATATTATAAGCTGCCTTAAACCGCTCCCATGCTCAAGGCCCAAAACTTCTAAGCCCAAATTCAGGGTGTTACAGTACTGACTATTCTTTTCTTCCAAGGCTTTTAGAAGATTATCCAACTGTTGCTGTTGAGCTTGTAGTGTATTTTCTAAATCTCGTACTTTCCCTCTTAGTTCTTGATGTTTAGACTGACTAGTCGTTAGTTCTGCAGACACGGTTTCATATTTAATA